>NC_090273.1:70813201-71120438 GCF_040414725.1 Anabrus simplex
AGAAAACTGAATCTTAATGAGGCTCATTATAGATTGTAACTTATTTTGATGATAATAATAAATAAAATCATGAATAAAAATATATAAAATCACTCAAAAACTTAATAAAATTAATAAGCATAATTAACCGAAATGTCCGTAGTATGGGCGCCAGAGTTCACCAGAATGGATCCCTCGAATTTAGATAAGAGCATGATAAACTGTATATCCCAGGGCGTGTACATAATGCTGCGTACTGGTACATCTGCTGCAGGCCTTACCTAACCTCCTGAAAACGACTAATTAGGTAGGAACTGCACCTAGGTTCATCAATAACACTGACTCTAAAATAGCTAACTATATTCTTAACAAATTCCGTGCATGAGCACCTCATCAACATACAACATTATACATATAATACACACATAAAATATTGCTGGAAGACTCCATATTTACAACAACAACAATAATGAAAATCGTGGGAAAACGAAAGCGAGAACTAAGCTACCATTTGTAGATAGTCCGATGAACAATGTACATGTATGAAGATAAATACCCTTCACTGTCTCTATATCAATTCGACTTACCGATTCTTATAATCGGCAGTTATCACCTAACACAGATACTGTATCTTGTAATACTGTGTTAACATATTTTAACACTTGTAAAGATATATACACACGTCTGTCGATCCTCAACATAAATTATGGAAAGTCTGAGATAGCTTTCAGCAACATATAATGCCAGACCTCCACAAGTACTACAATACTTAATGCGCAAGCACTCTCCACAATCAGCCACTTTCCACGAACATAACAAGACTACGCTCCACGAACGTTTGAAGTCCAGTCCATTGCTGCCGTGTCACTCCAGTACCGTGTATCAGCACCACTTCCTTCCCGTACAGTGCGTCAATTGTAGTTCTCTTATACAATGTCACTGGTTGTAGTTATCTTCCTTCTCGTTCCTTTACAATCACCTCTACAACCACCCTTACAATGTTCCAGGTTGCCGCCGTATGATCAACCTTTATAGACATCAACATCCCCCTCCTCTCAGATGATACGTCTGGATTGGTGCTTGCCAGCCAATCATGAGTGATCTCAAGTCAAGACCAAGCCCTGAACTACTTCTTCCTCCCAAGACAATAACAAACTCTGGGGTATATTCCATGAGTCACCAAATTTTCCTAATACAACAACAAGCTCATCTCATCAGGCTGGGATATATACATGACTCATGAATTTCCCGACACAAGTACATCACAACAAACACTGGGGTAGCCATATGACTCATTCAAATTACCAGAGTTATTAAAGCAATGTTTTCCCACTCGTGCAAAACAAATTACTCATACCTACATATGTGGATATCTTCCAGCTTACGAATATAAATGGCAATATACAAATGAAATACTAATAATAATAATAATAATAAATCGAATACTGACAATAATATCTCTAACTTCTACATATAATTCGGGGGTGTGATATATATACTATCACAAGATCAAGCTTCATTATGATGCAGGTTCTTCACCAACCAGAGTTCAGATTTTCATTATGATACAACTGTTTGACCAATTAGGTAAGAATAGCAAAATCAAAGATGTCGAACACACATATCAACATCACTGCACCTTCTACTTCCAATATTCCACAACCACACGGCACATTCCCGGAAATTCACTGCACCAATTGGTATAATAAACAATTTGTAATTGAAATAAAGCTAGGTTATGATAACCTTCCATCGGAGCTTTGAAAACATATGACATTGTCAAGGTCTCTGATCCACTCACGGAAAATCAATAACTCAGCACATGCGCTCTGCTCTCTGTTCAGTAAACTCAACGGTTAAGCGACATCCCGACGGAAATTTATGAATATTTAAAAAATAGTTATAATTATCGTCGAGCATAAACAGTCGTATGCTTCTCGCCTATAATGGTAATTAAGACACTCGTATGAACATTATACTCGTATCTTAATAATTATTGCCATTATAGGCTTGCTGCATGATGTAACTTACTATTAAGACACAGTGGCTTACATCTGCTCATGATTCACGTCAAACAAGGGCCACTAGAAGTATTTTGCGGTGCATAAAACAAATTAAAATAAGTTTCACCACCTGATACCGTGGATATGAACAGAATAGAATAGAATACTCCCGTCCCCCAATTCCGGATCGCCTGGAGCTGGGGAGAGAGCATTCGTTTATTGCAATTCCTTGAATTATGATACATGACTTACAATACCCTCTTACAATTATTGGCTGTTACTATACTGAATATGAATTATTTGTCCTAGACATTAACAACATTATATAGTCTAGGACAACATGTATCTTCCCTACCTTATCTTACTAATTGAACGAATTTTTATTTATTACGTTATAACATTAAAAGAAAAGTTTGAATCAAAATGACAAATTTACATTAAATATATACTACATCTAACCTAAATCTGTCTGGTCGCGACATCCCCCCTGGTGAGGAACTCCTACCACACTTCCCAGGGATGTCACGACCAGACCCGTCTCATGAGGCTCCGAAATCGAAACCTCGTAGACCCCTTAAGTTGTCCTCACCACTCCTTCGTGTGACAGCCCACATGTGTGCGGATGACCTAGCTCAACATGTAGGCTGTCTACCGTGGATATGCTTTTGGGCATCTGAAATTAGTGTCACCAATTTAGCGCAGATAATAAACAGCCGCAGGGTTTTTCGACGGTTTCGTAGACTTACTTATTAGAAATAAAAGACAAATGTTATGTGGATAATCAATTGGATTCAATACAACGTGCTATTCTTGGAATGTGGGTAATAACTCGGTGTAGTATGGGTTTGTGTCTGTCTCCGTGGTGTAGTGGTTAATGTAATTAGCTGCCATCCCCCCCCCCGGAGGTCTGGCTTCGATTCCCGGCTCAGACACGAAATTTGAAAAGTGGTACGAGGGCTGGAACGGAGTCCGTTCAGTCTCAGGAGGTCAGCTAGGTAGAGAGGGTTTCGATTCCCACCTCAGCCATCCTGGAATTGCTTTTCCGTGGTTTCCCACTTCTCCTCCAGGCAAATATCTAACTTAAGGACACGGCCGCTTACTTTCCTCTTCCTAGTCTATCCCTTCCAATCCTTCCCTCCCCCACAAGGCCCCTGTCCAGCATAGCGGGTGAGGCCACGTGGGCGAGGTGCTGGTCCTCGTTCCTAGTTGTATCCCAACCGACCCAAAGTCTCACGCTCCAGGACACTGCCCTAGAGGCGGTGGGATCCCTCGCTGAGTTCGAGGAAAAACCCAACCCTGGAGGGTAAACGGATTATGGGTCTGTAATATGAGAAATAAGGTACATAATATAAGAGTCCGGGAGTAATACTGTATTACGAGTAAAAGTAAGATCACTAAATGAATTCCCCCATTGTTCTGGAGAGTTGCTCGGCACAACATTCAAATTAATGTGATGTTTGAGAAAATCAAATGCCTTTTCATTTCTTTGGTTGTCTATATTAAAATCGGTCATAATGATGATTGGCACATCAACATCAAACTCGTCGTCAGTCGTTAAACTTGATTCAGAGTAACGCATGAGTGCACAAAAGAGAAGCATTTTCAAAACACCAGAATTGATGGAAGAAGGAATATATACGGAGGGTAATAAAAATCGAGGTCCGCCTCTGTGGTGTAGTGATTAGTGTGATTAGCTACCGCCCCCGAAGGCCCGGGTTCGATTCCCACCTCAGCCATCCTGGAAGTGATTTTTCTATGGTTTCCCACTTCTCCTACAGGCAAACGCCGGTATGGTACCTAACTTAAGGCCACGGCCGCTTCCTTCCCTATTCCTTGTCTATCCCTTCCAGTCTTCCCATCCCCCCACAAGGCCCCTGTTCAGCATAGCAGCTGAGGCCGTCTGGGCGAGGTACTGGTTCTCCTCCCCCGTTGTATCCGCCGACCCAGAGTCTGAAGCTCCAGGACACTGCCCTTGAGGAGGTAGAGGTGGGATCCCTCGCAGATTCCGAGGGAAAAACCAACCCTGGAGGGTAAACAAATTAAGAAGAAGAAGAAGAAGAAAATCGAGAACGTCCGTTAATATCAAATTTATTACTGTTTTCTTTTCCCTTTTTTTTTTCCAAAATGTAGCCTCTTCTTTTATCAGCCAATTCAGACATTAAACATAATCGTAAGTTTAATACTATCGGCAATATACGCGTTCTACGCAAACATTAAAAGCGTCTTTATATGTTTCTTGTTGTCGATGAAAGTAAGTCTATGTTAAAACCGACATCGTGGTAACCAGGCAATCAGTATACGTCATCTGTCTATAACAAGTCTTCCTCATCTTTCTTGTGTTATTACCGTGTGCCAGAACTCTGCCTTCTATACACAGTAGGTACAAATGGCGCCGTGTTTTAGACGAGTTTCCACTGTCTTTGACCGGCGTTTCGTCCACGTCACAGCAAAGCCCCTTACACACGATAACATCAGCGAAGGCAGCAGAAGTTTTCTCATAATACCTATCTTGCAAATATTTATGGCCACAAAATTGAGTACTAAATCAGCGGCCATTTTGTTGGACGTACATCTTCATGTTGTGACATAGCATGGGAATGTTGTGTGTTGGATCAACTGCCATATTGTTGGACGTAGTTCAAGATGATACATATTTCTTTCGATTGCCCGGTTCCATGACTAAATGGTTGGCGTGCTGACCTTTGATCGCAGGGTTCCCGGGTTCGATTCCCGGGAGGGTTGCGAATTTTATCCGTAGTTCGTTAAATTTGCTGGCACGGGGGTTGGGTATATGTGTCGTCTTCATCATCATTTCATCCTCATCAGGACGCCCGGATCGCCTACGGACGTCAAATCAAAAAAGCCTGCTTCTGGTGAGCCGAACTTGTCCTCGAACACTCCCGGCACTAGAAGTCATACGCCATTTCATTTTTTCATTCGATTTATCGAAGTCTTTAGCTCCCCTGTGACGTAAGAAGCTACTATGAGGCGAACAACCAAAGAATCTGTAACCAGGCTGAGTGGCTCAGACGGTTAAGGCGCTGGCCTTCTGACCGCAACTTGGCACGTTCGATCCTGGCTCAGTCCGGTGGTATTTGAACGTGCTCAAATACGTCAGCCTCGTGTCGATAGATTTACTGGTACGTAAAAAGAACACTTGGGGGACAAAATTGCGGCACTTCGGCGTCTCCTAAAACCGTAAAAATGTAGTTACATTGGACGTAAAGTCAATAACATAATTATTAATCCCTCAGCATTGTCACATAACGGTATTTCGAGGCGTAACGACGATATACTTGTTAGTAACTTTGGACCCGGTATAAAATGATGACCAAGTTGATAGGTCCCTTTAAAAAGAAGCATAAAAAGAAAAACAATCGATATGTGACTAATCCAAACAAATGAATGAATCATCTCAATTAGAACATCACAAATTAAGGACAGTTTCCATATGAGTCAATAAATTGTTGGTCCTCCACACGAACCCTGAGGTACTCCTGAATGCGATATTACGTTGACCATTTCACGTAGTCATGACGTTGAGCATTACTTGAGGCAAACTGTTCCACTCCTGGATGGTAGCATCGCTTAGGGCCTGAATCGATAGTGGTTGGAAACTGCTCTTTAAAGAAAGGTCCACGCATCCTCTGCACAGCTCATGTCCTGGCAAGACGCTGGCTGGTATCCATTCGCAGCTGCCGCACAATGTGGACGAGCGTTATCATCCTGTAAAGTAAGCCCATCTCGTACAGTCTCTACAAAACTACCTACCATGGGTCGGAGAATGTTGTGTTCGTACAGTGCGGCCGTCATGTTTCCCTAAATGGGAACCAGTGCTGTACTCTCTCGTCTTGTAAGCCCTAAATCATATCCCCTTTTCCGTGTAACGGTGAACATTACATATGAGGAGTGTCTGTTCAAATGGTGCTATTTCTACTGCCAAGAAATAAATCAGTATTTCGTACACATGCTTTACAATAGTTGAATATTGTGGATTGCAATGAGCAGTCCAAACCAGGAAGAGGTACAGTAATTCCTTAAACTCGACCATAGGACCATCGGCCTGTTATTATACGTTTCTTGTGCTTTTCCCACAACGTTTTAAAGTGGAAACAGCAACTTTTGAACAGACATACCTCATACATCTTTGTTTTTAAACATTACTGCCTAAAAATTCCTAAAATTGACCATTTTAAACTTCAGCAGGGTAAGTAGAGCCCCTAAAGGAAATAATTTCATGTTTTAATGAAAACGTTATTTTAGCATATTATCATATTGTTATTTTCATTCATCTGTCTCAGTCTAATGCCTGTTGCTCACGGTAAAATTTTCTGTCAAAGTTATTGTACAATAATTTAATTTTATAAAATTTCTGTTGCTCACGGTCAAATTCAAGTTTTATAAAACCTTTGATAAAATTTTTCATAAAATAGGACATGTTCTATTCCGTAAAATTAATTTTACGAAACGAACCAATCAGCGAAGCTGACATCACGATGATGCTGGTGCTACTTCGTGAGAAGATTGTGAAGCTCGATTGTAAACAAACACTTCTTTCTAAAATGGCAGGATCCGGGTGGACTAAAGGAGCTGTTAGTGTTTTACTGGATGAATACCAGAAATATCCTTGTTTGTACGAAGTTAAAACGCCACTTTATCAAACAGAAATGCAAGAAGAGAGGCAGAAAACACAATCGCCGAATTCCAATATGAATGCTGGTCTTCTAACCTCAACTAATTTTCGACTAAGGACAGCAATCCTCCACCTTCTTCTCTTATTTTGACCCAATCCTGAGTCCAGCATTTCCTGGCATTTCTTTTCTTCCATTTTACCACTGTACAACATAAAATTGCAGCTAAAGCAGAAAGTTTTGCTTTGTTTGTTGGAGCCATACTCTCAAATACACTGTAAGTTGAACAGCTGATTCTTGTTTTAAAAGTTTATCGATAGATGGCAGCACAGACAAACCTTAGTTCAGAAGTGAGTTCATAGATGGCCATCCTGATGCTTCCACGGATTTTATAAAATAATTTTACCGTGAGGAACACAACTTGTTTTCACCAAATTTTTATAAAATTAGTTGTACAACAAATTTTACGAAACATTTTATCGTGAGCAATGGCCATAATCGTTGGTTTGGCGATATGACTGAGGCATGAAATGTTATTCATTATTCAGCCAGTTGAAACGGCGTGCAAATGTCGCTCACGGGGTCGTTTGGTGCGTCCATTGCAGTCGGTTTGCCAGACTGATACATAATAGTAACTTCTGATTCGGTGAGGAAAACAACAGGAAATTACCTCACTCCTTATCTTTCTATAATGACCTATAACAAATCACGTGTCGAACAGTTCTTCATGCTTTTGGAATACCTCCACAGCTTAAAGTGCATTTCATGGGGTTCAGACTCAATGGAAATATTGTGGAAAACTTGAATACATAAATATCCTGAAGCTTCGAAATATGAAAAGAAATAGTATTTGAGAAGGCAATTTCATTTTGGCTAAAACTGGACTTACTTTTCCTTAATTCGTTGATTAAATATGCTGTATTTTCAAAACGGACTGCATTTATAATTTTCTTGAAGAAATTTTTTGCATATTGTTTTCATTATTTGGCGAAACAATAAGTCTGTAAAATTCATCACATGATACTCCTACATTTGCAGTGTTATTTGACAGGGAAGCAGTCTTAGAGGACTGTACCTGTCACGAAGTTGCTTTCCAGTTACTGTTAATCCTAAATGGTCAAGATCATTTCCACCTATATTAATGTTTATTTGTTTGCTATTTGTTTTACGTCGCACCGACACAGATAGGTCTTATGACGACGAAGGGATAGGAAAGACCTAGGAGTGGGAAGGAAGCGGCCGTGGCCTTAATGAAGGTACAGCCCCAGCATTTGCCTGGTGTGAAAATGGGAAACCACGAGAAACCATTTTCAGGGCTGCCGACAGTGGGGGTCGAACCCACTATCTCCCGGATGCAAGTTCACAGCCGCGTGCCCCTAACCGCACGGCCAACTCACCCGATGTTTAGTTTGTTTAAGCAAGTTTTCATTCCTCCCATGAAGGGAGAGGCGGGCCACCTAGAAAGTAATGCCTTCTCTCTGACCAGGAGATTCAGGTGAGTTAAATCTGGAATGAGGGATTTAGGAATTGGGTGAGGTATGTGTACAAATTAGGAGATAAAAGGGGTTTGGCTTATTGGCTAATCGTATTTGTTCTTTCTTCTTCCTTAATCGGTTTACCCTCCAGGGTTGGCTTTTCCCTTGGACTCAGCGAGGGATCCCACCTCTACAGCCTCAAGGGCAGTGTCCTGGAGCGTGATACATTGGGTCGGGGATACAATTGCGGAGAATGATCAGCACCTCGCCCAGGCGGCCTCACCTGCTATGCCGAACAGGGGCCTTGCGGGGGGGATGGGAAGATCGGAAGGGATGACAAAGAAGATGGAAGGAAATGGAATTTGCCTGGAGGAGAAGTGGGAAACCAAGGAAAACCACTTCGAGGATGGATGACGAGGGAATCGAACCCCACTCTACTCAGTTGACCACCTGAGGCTGAGTGGACCCCGTTCCAGCCCCCGTACCACTTTTCAAATTTCGTGGCAGAGCCGGGAATCGAACCCGGGCCTACGGGGGTGGCAGCTAATGACACTAACCACTGCACCACAGATGCGGACTGTTCATTTTTATTCTGTGATTTTTATTTTTTATTCATAGTACATAGTTTGGGATATTTACAATTTAAGTTTTATAAAGATGTTTTGCATAATACATATTTGGTTTTAAGCTATTATTTATAAACAATATTTTCCATAACAATTATTATTGTGGATCATATTTTCCAATTACTTTTTCATTTGCGTGTGAGATGGGAGGATAATAGGGTTGAGGGCGTTCCGTCACAGATCACACTTAAGCATCACCTTAGGGTGGGGGAACGGACCCGTAAAGATGTAGAGGAGTTTGGACAAAATGTGGGGAACGGGGATGCGGATCACTTAGGAGTTGGTTAAGGGAGGGGTGATCTCGGTTGAGGGCACGAACGAAGGGACGGTGGAAGTGGGTTAAGACATAGGAGTCAAGTTTAGGGGAAGGAAAGATATCATACAAGTCGGAGATATGAAAACGGATTGGAAGCCGGAGGGCATGACGTACGGTACGCCGTACGATGGAGTGCCAGCTAGGCGACGAACCAGTCGGGCACGGGTGGCAGTCTTGATTTTCAGCTTAAGGAAATGGGATCGGAAAGTCAGGTGTTGGTCGAAGAGGACATCAAGGTATTTCAGGGTGGGTTGGGCGCGGATCGGGGAGTTTCGGATCTGGAGCTTGAGCTGGTTTGGGTTGCAGGTGATACTGATTTTTCGTCGGAAGCCGGAAGAGGACAGACTGGGTCTTGGAGGAATTGAATTTGAGGTGCCAGCGGTTACATCAGAAGAGGAATGAATTGAGGTAGGGTTGGGACGCTACGTTTGATGGACTGAACGGAATAGAGGAAAGATAGGTTGGAGGTGTCATCAGGGAATTGATGGAGATGGATGGGTTGTGGGGGTTGTGTTAAAGTTTTTACAGAGCAATAGACCTATCATACAGTTTCTCATTATGCAACTAAGCGATGGAAATCATATTTTGAATGCTAAAATGCTTTCAAATCTCTGCGTTCTGAGACGAATTATTAATCTTAAAAACGATTTATATTTCTGTAATAAAACATATTAATCTAACAAGTCATTGAAATGAAAATCCTCAGCCTGTTTCAAGTCATTCGACCGCGTCAGGAATGGAATGAATGAAGCTCCGTCTAGCAGCGAGGATAGGAATTGTGGCTGTCGCATTCCTGTGGGACAATGATTAATGACTGACAGATGAAATGAAGTGATATTGGAGAGTGTTGCTGGAATGGAAGATGACAGGGAAAACCGGAATATCCGGATTAAAAAAAAACTGTCCCGCCTCCGCGTTTTCCAGCTCAAATCTCACACGGAGTGACCGGGATTTGAACAACAGAACCTAGCGACGAGAGGCCGGCGCACTGCCGCCAGAGCCCAGAGCTCATAACCAGTCATTCGTGCTTTCTAAAACGTTCTCTAAAATACAACGTCGGGTAGTTTAGTATCTTCATGGCTCTTTGAAGTAACATAGCCTTTTATTGTTGTTTTTGGGAGCATGTACATGAGAGTCCCAGGGCGGAATCTATGGCCTTCTACACATCTGTTTCCGCTAAATGCCAATAAGTCGGAAAATCTCCATGACGTAGCCTACACTGGTGGGGAAAAAGCGATCTGTCATGGAGGCTAAATTTTACCCCCCCCCCATATTTTGGATTCTTTCAGTTTTTCATTCCAAATTCTTACAATTTTCTCCATGACACAATTGAAAAGGAGTGGAGATAGACCATCGCCCTGCCTGACACCTGTATTTATTTTGAAGTCGAGATATTTCACCCATAAATTTTACTTTCGAGACAGTGTCTCTAAGTGTTTCACGAATTAAGTTTGCCAATTTAGTTTTAACTCCAAATTCCCGGATTACTTTATCTCTTCTCTAAGAAGGATACATTTCAAATTAATTTGGAATTTTGACAAGAAGAAGTAGGATTGAAGGGAGGAGGAAAGTTTCACTTCTTAAGAGGCCTTTTCAAGAATTTAATTTTGATATTTAGTGGCTCGATCTTTTAATTTGGTAAAAGCCAAAGAGTGGGGAGTAACCGGTTAAAACAGGTCGTAAGTTAGCCGCGGTGTTTGAAAAGAGTGATCAGCTTCTTGGTCCTTATGACCCGTTTTAAGAGAAAGATGCGTGGGTCGTGTGACTGACTAAGGAGGATTCTAGACTTGGTGATCTTGACTATTTTATTTACCTGAGTTCTAATAAGCGGAATACGATATTTTGGAAGGTCTGTAATTTAGAAAAAAGGTGTGTTCAGGGATATGGCTCCAGGCCTTACAGCCATCCAGCAGGATTGGTCTGACACGCTAGATAAAGGTTCCTCTTAATGCTGGTAGAGAAAAACCTGTTATATAGTAGAGGTCTGAGGGCTGTCACCCGTGCCTTGGCTCGCTGTAAGACTTCTGTATTCTGTCTTCAGGTGAAACCTCGGTCCATAATTAGGCCAAGATATTTAATTTCGTTACACCAAGACAGTGGGACGTTGTTAATAGTCATATGACCAAGTTTACGTCGGCGCTTGCTGAAAACAATAGCCTAAGTTTTGGCTGGCTGTATTTTCATCTTGTTCCGGATGCACCATTTTCGGGAAAATGAGATCCAATTTTGCAGCGCTCTGATGGCATAGTCATTTTTCCTCTGAGAGGTATAAATTACAATACCATCTGCGTACTGTTGGACTTCCTTGATGGCTTGGAAGATCATTCACTTATAGGCCGCAGAGGGACGGGGAAACAACTCCGCCCTGTGACACTCCGGCTCGGAGGGCCCGAGGGGCGAGACGGCATTTGCTCTCGGCGTGCAGGCTTTGCAATGTAAGTGATCCTATCGCAGCTGGCCGTTCGAAAGCTTCAGCTCTTTTGTCTGTAGGCTATGGCTGCTGCTGTTTATTGGAATACAGTTAGCTCACACTTGCTGTTAAACTAGTTTTGCAATACATACGTCCTATAGCAGCGGGGCCATCTGCAAATTTACGTTACGGAAGTTAGCGTGACGGAAGTGTAAACCTAGCATGTAGAGTTTTTTTAACGACATACATAGTTCTTATGGCGACGATGGGACGGGAAAGGGATAGGAGTGGGACGGAAGTGGCCGTGACCTTAATTAAGGTGTGAAAATGGGAAACCACAGACAACCATCTTCAGGGCTGCCGACAGTGGATTTTGAACCCACAATTTCTCGAATTCTTGATACTGGCCGCACTTAAGCGATGCACCTACGGGCTCAGTCAAGTAGAGTGCATCTCTATTTCCAGATGTTTCTGGGGGAGTAGCGTCCTTCGGCAGTCTGGTTCACTGACACGGCCAAGAGAAAAGTAGGCCCATACCACCTTGCCCCCTTCCCAATTGTGAATATGTCATTCAACCCTCAGTACTTTTAGCCCGTGTCCCCCTGTGGGTGGGGGCGGTAGAATAACACTCACGGTATCCGCTACCTGTCGTAAGAGGTGAATAAAATGGGGCCTAGGGGCTCTTAACTTGGGAGCGTGGATTGGCAACTACGGGGCCCTTAGCTGAGTCCTGGTATTACTTCCACTTGTGCCAGGCTCCTCACTTTCATTCATCATTGACCTCCCGACCCCGACGGTATTAGACCATTCGAGGCCTAGGGAGCCTTTCATTTTCATGCTCCTCTTGGCTCTTGTCTCTCTTTGTCCCATAGCTTAATGTTTCGAAGTGTCGGATCCCTTTCATTTTTCTCTCTGATTAATGGTATATAGACGATATTTGTCCAGTTTTACTTCCTCTTAAAACAATAATCACCACTACCGTAACCCTAGCAACCGTGTAGGATGTGATGTAAGGTGTAGATGGATGGCCAGACAAACTTTCCTAGCAACCGTGTGGCTGGTTATCATCTGAAATTCGCAGCTGTTTGATAGGGGATGTTAGGGTCTTCCCTTTGGGCCCCATGAGTAGGGCTGGGCGTGTCATCCTTGGGAGGGCGCCTCCTTTTCGCACCAGGAGGGATGACACGGCCGGACAGTAGTTGTAGGAATGACGCCTTGCACGTGGATTGGTTTCTCGCCCGTGTAGGGGGCCAACAAGTTAATTTTAGGATTATAGGGTTAATTTAGATGAAGGGGGTGCCCTAACATGTGCACTGGTCATCCACCCATGTTAGTGGCATCTTAGTAGATTTAGTTTCTTCCGCCCATGTGGGGGCCAGCAAAATAGTTATAAGATTATAGGTTTGTAGGGTTGGCCATTACGTGTGGACTGGTCATCCGTCCATGTAAGGAGCCACTTAGTAGATTTAGTTGGTGTGTTTCTAGTTCTGTTTATAATTGTTCAGTTTCGTTGTTTTTAATGGTTCTTCCTGTTTTATGTAATCTGGCATTGTGAACATGTATCTGGACGAAAACCCTGTAATGTTCAATAAATTACTATCCTAAAAAAATAGCAGCTGTTGATGGATAACCATGACAGAGAGGAATATTATTCATCATTTGATTTTCTCTTTTTTAAAGTAAGATTTCTTTGATAGCTGAACATTATTTCCAGTAATCAACACCCTAGTTACATTAGATGGGAGTAAGGCACGTTGGTCTTCATAGAGAATTGACTCCATTCTATGCTGGTTGAAAGGCGGTACGGGGGGGGATCAACAATGCAAAATATATATATCTTGCGTGAACTTGAATTTTTGCGGGCGCCTCAAACAGCATTAGGATGATGGAGCTGCCTGCTTGACCCCAATAACAGGACAACTGCTCGGCAGATAAGCAAGCACTACTTAAATGGTACAGTCACAGGATGACATTCTAATGTCAATGTTACACGTTATCTTGCCATCTAACACTTAGCAGTGAAAAAGTCCATTTCCATATTCCTTCATGAATTTGATCTTCAGAGCTTCTTTGGTTCGTGGTCACTTCGAATGAACAGACATATTAATCTCTTCATGGAAATTCAGCCTTGCCTCACTCCTTTCTGGATTGTTGATTATGTTTCTTAGTCCTCGATTCTTATCACTGCAGACTGGTTTTTATACAGATTATAGATTGTTCTTCTTTCCCGGTATCTGATCCTGATCACCTTCAGAATTTTAAACTGCTTGGTCCAATCAACATACTGAATACCTTTCCTACATCTACAAATGCAATGTACGTGGGCGTGTCCTTCTTAATTCGGTCCGCCAAGATTAGACGTAAAGTTAGGATTGCTTCACTTGCTGGACATGTTTCCGAGAGTTTCTTTTCTGTAGAAACCGTAACAAGTAATTCGGAATACGGAAAAAGAAACAACACTGATATTATTGCTCGTCTGCTTCCAACTTTCCCTAGCAATCAAGTATTTATTTATTTATTTATTTATTTATTTATTTATTTATTTATTTATTTATTTATTTATTTATTTATTTATTTATTTATTTATTTATTTATTTATTGCACATAAGAAAGCAGATGCTAACAAGTGCGAAAACTACAGCACTATTACTTTAGTATCTCACCCCTGGACAATTTTAAAACTTATAATTTACAGAGGAATGGAAAGAAAAGTTGAAACTGAGTCGGGAGGAGATCAATTTGGCTGCAGAAGAAATGTAAGAGCACGTGAAGTAATCGTAACGTTGCGTCTGATCTTTGTGGACCGAATTAAGAAGGACAAACCCACGTACGAGGGTAATCCCAAAAATAAGGTCTCCTATTTTTTTATAAATACAGAACTCTGTTCGTGTGGCTGTTGGTCACAATATTGTGAAGAGTGTTTCCCGCGCTCGCATATAAACATGCGCACGCCATGCTGAGGCACTCAGTCTTGGCTTGGCAGCCGTTGAGAATGGAGCTCCCGTTGGATGTTACTGCCAAGTGCGAAGTGCGCTCAGTTATTCGGTTTTTGAACGCAAAAGGTACCGATATAACCGATAGAAATTCATCGCCAGTCGACGGAAGTGTATGGTGAGTCGTGCATGGATGTCAAAAATGCTCGGAAGTAGTGTAGAGAGTTTGCAGCCGGTTGGACTGAAGTTCACGACGAACGAACAAAGGAGCGGGAGACCGTCAATTTCCGTCGAGACAGTCGTGAAGGTTAAGCAAATCATGGGTGAAGATCGGCGGATCACCCTGGATGATCTCTGCATTTTGGTTCTTGAGGTTTCCCGAAGCGACGCTCACAACTTCCTGAACACCATGGCGGAGAGCTGGTATGATATGGACATACAAAAGCTGTCACAAGGTCTACAAAAATGCATCGACCGAAATGGTGATTATGTAGAAAAATAGCTAAATATTTATGCTGTGTAATGATGTAAACCATTGCAGAAATAAGCAGGTCAATGTATTTATAAAAAAATGAAAGATACTACACCTTATTTTTGGGATTACCTTCGTACATTGAATTTGTAGATGTAGAAAAGACATTGAGTATGTTGATTGAGGCAAGCTATTAGAAATTCTGAAGGTAATCGGGATGAGTTACTGGGAAAGAACTATCTACTGTATAATCTGTACAAAAATTAGTCTGCAGTGATAAGAATCGAGGACGTTGAAAATGAAGCAACAATCCAGAAAGGAGTGAAACAAGGCTAAAGTTTGTCCCCCTCTCCTTTTCACTGTTTGTGTAGAACAGGCGGTAGAGGAGATCAAAGAGGAATTTGGGATGTGGTTATAATCCAAGGAGAGGAAATCAAAACTCTGAGATTTGACGATGATAGTGTTATTTTATCTGAGTCCGCTGAAAATCTAGAGTAATTGTTGAATTGCACGGGCAGAGTCTTGAGGAAGGAGTGCAAGGTGAAAATAAATAGGTCCAAAACGATAAAAATGGAGCGTAGTCCAAAAAATTCAGGTGATGCAGGAAAAGTCTTAAAGGAAGTAGATGAATATTGTTACTTGGGTGGTAAAATAACCAATGATGCCAGAAGTAAGGAGGACATGAAGTGCAGACTAGTACAAGCAAGGAAGGCCTTTGTTAAGAAAATAAATTTGCTCACTTCGAACATTGATATAGGAATTAGAAAGATGTTTTTGAAGACTTTCGTCTGGAGCGTGGCATTGTGTGGAAGTGAAACATGGTAGATAACCAGCACAGAAAGAAAGAGAATACAAGCTTTTGAAATGTAGTGTTACAGAAGAATGCTGAAGGTGAGATGGATACATCGAATCACGAATGAAGAGATACTGAACCGAATTGGTGAGAGAAGATCGATTTGGCTAAATTTGTCGAGCAGAAGAGACAGAATGATAGAACAGGTCTTAAGACGCCCAGGACTTGTTCATCTGGGTTTTTGAGGGAATTGTAGGTGGTAATAACAGTAACGGTAGATCAAGGTATAAATATGACAGGCAGATTAGAGTACATGTAGGATGTAGTAGTTACTTAGAAATTAAAATAGGGTGATGTGGAGAGCTGCATCAAACTGATTACACAAACAACATCAACAATAGTTCGACATCGAAACAGACTTTCAACGTATTAGGTCGTGTTACGTACATGTAGTACGTGTTGAAGAGATGTTAAGTACAGAACAAAAATGGCCAGCCGGACACCAGTGGGATCCGAACCCACAACCTCCCGATTTCGCGTCGGTTGCTCTACCAATTGAGCTATGGTGGCCTAGGCCATCTTTGTTCTGTTTGAAAGGATCTGAGCTACAGGTCTGGCACTGCTGCTAGCACACTGTAGAGTGCGTTTAAGTCGCCCGTTGTGGGGCATTTTTGTTCTGTACTTAACATCTCTTCAACACGTACTACATGTACGTAACACGACCCAATACGTTGAAAGTCTGTTTCGATTACAATGCGGTCGTGAAAATTCAATATTCAATAGTTTGACATATTGTGAATTCAGTGCCTTGTTTATTTCTGTGAATATGTTCGGACCACACAGGAGTAGGTGTTTATTTCCGGACATATGATGGGGCGTCAGAACGGGCCGAGTTTGCTTCACATTAAAGAACAGTGCGATTTAATAAGAAGGCACTAAATAACAGAATCACTTTAACTGCCGTGACAAGTTCCATCATACGGGATCAGTCTAATGTCAACGAAAGAGGACAACGAGGCACTCAAGAACCCGCACCATACACGAGAATCATGAACGACTTCTACAGGTGTTACTGTCCCCCAACGCGAGGAGTCGCTTACCATTCAGCAACGGCACTTTGAAGATCCAATTGATTGAGGCTCCAATCCAAGATGTGAGGAAGTCCATTTTCCACATATTTCTCAAGATACGAAACAAGTTTTACACTCTCTACAACTTTTCATTTTTTCTATAAAATTATAATAACGTTACATTGACAAAACAACAAGACAGTTAGAAGATAGGCAACACAATTAACAGAAACTTATATAAAGTTTTGTTTTTCAAAAATATGAATTTGGACTTACTTACTTTTTACTTTGGGTTACGATATTTATTAATTTTAATAAAAAAGTTTTAAAAATTGTTATCAAGCAATAGTTCTCAATTTAATTGACGTATACATCTCAAACTTTTATTCACTCATATTCATCACATTCTCTTCAGAGTTTAACGGAATTGTTCTCTAAAAATCGAAGTGTTCCTGAGGGACGATCTGTAGCCATTGTTCGATGTTCTTAAGTTTTGCGCCTTTAATCGGGATAAGTTCACCGTATTTGTGCTTAGAATAGCCTTTGATGTGATTTTCGTTTACTCTTCCCTCACATAAGTAGCCAAGTTAGAAACAATGCTTGGAGACAGATTCCTGGTACAGATGATTTTAACAATGGAGTGTAAAAAGTTCTTTGTAGTCATCGAGGACGGTAATGCTGATGACAAACGGCATGACTAAAAAATCCACACTTGTAGCCCATCAGGCTAGCAACTCAATGTTCATCCCAGGGATATGGCCTACGAATTGTATGTAAATAAAATATAATAAAGTATGAGACTATATTCTTTATTTATTCCTAAACATTACAATCCTTTTCTTAATCATTGTTATCCGGTCGATTAGATTAGCAGTTTGGCTTTTTCCACCACTACGAGCGCTAATGTGAGTCAATGCATTGTTTCACTTAAGCACCACTATGAGCGTTAATGTGAACGATGTACAATGTAAAATTCGGAGGGGACTTTCTTCAAAAAATCAAACATGCCTGAGAGTATTGAACCAAGGAACACTTTACAAAAAGAATTATGTAAGTAAGTTAATTTGTCTAGGATTTTAATGGGAAAAAAGAACGAGTAAAGAAACAAGCAATTTTAGGCTGTTTCTCCAGAACTGCATTTTGGCCGGAAGTGAGTTTGAAAATTAGTTTCTTTAATTTGATAGAGACATCCAAGACTCACATTTTTAAACCTTTCCGAGGCCTTTAGCCTTTCAACTTTCGCCACAATGGAGGAAATTGCTTAATTTTAGGTTTTTCGTAATATGGGAACCCCTACTTTGTCTGCTAAAAATATTTTCAAGATTAAACTGTTAAATTAATCTTTGGAGTATAGCTGACATGTGGGTTAAAGCACTCCAACGCAGCCTTTTAAGTATAAGGCTGAGCAACTGCATTATTGGATTATTACCTACATTTTTGATTAGTTATCTAACTTATTTAATTCTTGTATTGAAAATGCTGAAATGTTAAAATTTGTCAGAGGCTCAAACACGGAATTACGGGAGTTTAACGTCTGAATGAGTTCATCATTAGTTGTCCACTAACACCCTCTGCAGAGATCATTCGGAAATTCAATTTTTGAAAAAGTGGACGTAACGACATTTTGCTTTGGAGTCTCCAATTTATTGAATTCAAATACATTGTGTATCAGCACATTTAGTCCAGAACCGGCTTTGGGAAACTATGCTCTACCTTCAGTGGATCTAGTAAACATTAAAAAGATTAACCACCAATGAAATGGGTAACAGGGCATGCATATATAGAAGGAAATGAGAAGGCAGATAAACTGCCCAGGAAAGGGGCAGAAACACATTTTGTAGGACCAGATCCTGTATGCGGGATTTCCTATGGACATAGGAAAGTGGGTACAAAGAAACAAATGGAAAACTGGAAAAATACTCCAGGATGCAAGCTTGCAAAGGAGCTGATAAAAGGACCAAACAAGAAGCATTCTAAAGAGCTGCTGGAACTCAGCAGAGAAAATATAAGAAGGGTAGTAGGACTGTTGACAGGACATTGCCATCTGAAAAAACACCTACATAGAATTGGAGTAATGAGAGACAACATATGTAGGAAATGCAATGGAGCAGAGGAATCAGCTGAATACATACGAGTACTTTTCGAAAGTAGGCGCTGGGTAGAATCAGACTCTCCACTCTAGGACTATCAGGTGAGGAGAGAGAAAAAATCCAAGAAGACGCAGTAAGAACAACCTGCAGCTTTGTGAAGGGAGTAGGTATATCTAAGTGGGAATGAAGGAAAAATATGGTAGCAAAAGATCTTAGAGGTCGACGCTAATTAGGAACTAATAATTTACAGGCCCCATGAAGAAAATAAGAAGAACAAAAACCACCAATTAATGAGTGATTGAATGATTGAATGAATTTAATGCTCTCAGTCTGCATCTATGGAACTCCAACAGATTCAAAAGTGAATAAATAAATAAATAAATAAATAAATAAATAAATAAATAAATAAATAAATAAATAAATAAATAAATAAATGAGCTGAATTGATGCATGGCAAACAAAGAAAAGGAAAAGAAGTCTCTCTCCCAGTTATGGATAACCACCAACTGGTAAGAGAGTCCTCATTACTGAATGAATGAATGCTCTTAGCCTACATCTACGGAACTCCAGCAGACGAGGTTAGATCATTCTGATGTGGATGAATGAAAGTATGAATAAACTGAAATCATACATGCACTTAAAAATAGCTTCTGCGAGAGAATGGAGTGGATGGTGACGCCGAGGCTATATCGGAGTTTACTTTAGAGTGTTTTTGTTTAATTTGCAATTTTGCTTTGCGTCGCACCGACACAGATAGGTCTTATGGCGACGATGGGTTAGAAAAGGGCTAGGGAGTGAGAAAGAACTGGACGTAGCCGTAATTAAAGTACAGCCCTAGCACTTGCCTAATGTGAAAATTGGAAACTACTGAGAACCATCTTTACAACTGCCGACAGTGTGGTTCGAACATCCACTATCTCCCGTTAGATGTGTGGAAGTAGCTGTAATAGTACCTATATATTGAGTACCGGTACTTTTTCTCCCAGAAAAGAACACATTATTATTATTATTATTATTATTATTATTATTATTATTATTATTATTATTATTATTATTATTATTATTATTATTATTATTATTGAGCCTCCGTGGCTCAGGCGGCAGCGCGCTGGCCTCTTACCACTGAGTTCCTCGGTTCAAATCTCGGTTACTCCACGTGAGATTTGTGCTGGACAAAACGGAGATGGACAAGTTTTTCTCCGGGTACTCCGATTTTCCCTGTCATATGTCATTCCAGCAACACTCTCCACTATCATTTCATTTCAACTGTCAGCCATTAATCATTGCCTCAGTGGGGTGCGACAGGCTTCAGCAGCCTGCACAATTCCTATCCTCGCCGCTAGATGGGGGCTTCATTCATTCTATTCCTGACTCGGTCTAATGACTGGAAACTGGCTGTGTATTATTATTATTATTATTATTATTATTATTATTATTATTATTATTATTATTGGCTAATGCGCAGCGTCGAGGTCTTCGGTTCAGAGGGTCTCTGCTTCGATGCCCAGCCGGATGGGGGATTTTAATCGCGTCTGATTAATTCTTCTGGCTCGGGGACTGGGTTTTTGTGTTTGTCCTAATACTTTCCTCGTCATATTCAGACAAGACACCACACAACCGACAACCACAGACACACGCAATAGTGATTACATCCCTCCATATAAGTTTGGTGACAGGAAGGGCATCCGACCGTAAAACAGGGCCAAATCCACACACGGTTCGCACCCGCGACCCTACGGGATGTGGAAACAGCAGTATAAGAGTAAAAAGAAGAAGAAGAAGTTTCATCGTACCTCTGTATACCGCCTTACAACTTGTATTGGTTGCTTTCCAGAAGTAATTGAGATTGAAATTGCTAGTTCACGGTTAGCATAGGGCCGTCGCTTTGAGGTTACGACATACCCTTTCCTCTTGTTTGCTCGCGATGTAGATCACGGAGAAAGTGTGAAGAAAGTCTGGGAGTGGCAGATGAAGTGTTTGCACTTAGTGTCGGGTGAATGGCCTGGCCATTGTGCTCCCCCGCTACTGGTGAGAAGCCAAAACAATTAAAGCCTTTGGCACGCGCCAATGTTACACATGGTCAGCGACCGCGAGAGAGGAAGGAGTTAAGTACTGCTCTCCTAATGTACACAGAGCATCTACGTCTTTCATAGCGATAATTGTGTGACTACTGGCGGGAAACAACTTCTGGGATTAAGTTATCAACTTACAGGGACTCTCCACGTCTGAAGTAATTAAATGTTAGGCTTCCAGTACTGTATAATCGCCAGCCGACATCAAAGCGAATGGAAGGTCTTTGAAGAGCGGGCTAACCCAACCTCCAAGCCAAAGAGGCCACCTTCGAAATCACATAGCCTATAGATCAGTCCATGTTAAGAAGACAGTATTATTCTTATGGGGACACCGGTAGGGAGTAATCTTCCTATGCATTTTTTACAAAATTTACTGGCCCTTTTCCCAACAACTAATTAAGTTACATGTCTGAAAGAAAATAAGGTGAACCTATGATGGTTGTATAACACTTTAACACAGGTATTTCCAAAAGTACTGTTTTGTTTGACAGAATTAATTTTATTTAATACTCCATTTATTTTTCCATTTTTGTGGGTGCTGTATAGTCAACATTCACACACTTTGAGGTATAATACAATGTCGCTGTGTTGAAATACTCACATAAATATACTTTCAAGGCTGTACAAGATTCACGAAATCCATGTAGGTAGTTTCCTAGAAAAGTTAGGTACACTAAACCTTTCAAAACGGAAACCTAGGAAAACTTCTATCGAAGTTTCAGTGCATTCCAGAACCATAACTTGAGTCATCTCGATCGTCCTGATAGGTTTGTTTCAACCTTCTCTTTAATTTTCTTCTCTTCTTTTGTGCCTTATTTTCCACTTCCCTCAATGCTCTCTTTGTCAAGCTTGTACATGGCTCGTATTAAGTTTCATCAGTGCCTAATATCTTGACAAGTTGTCATTGATAAAAGTCATTACAGCATCGTAAACACCAAAATGAAGAGCAGTAATTGACACAAAAACTGTTTTTGGAATTGTTGGTCAAATAACACTCTTGATGCACTCATTCTGATTTTACCGAGCTCGATAGCTGCAGTCGCTTAAGTGCGGCCAGTATCCAGTATTCGGGAGATAGTAGGTTCGAACCCCACTGTCGGCAGCCCTGAAAATGGTTTTCCGTGGTTTCCCATTTTCACACCAGGCAAATGCTGGAGCTGTACCTTAATTAAGGCCACGGCCGCTTCCTTCCCACTCCTAGCCCTTTCCTGTCCCATCGTCGCCGTAAGACCTGCGACGTAAAACAACTAGTAGCATTCTGATTTTGTGTATGTCCATGTAAACAATTTTTCAGTGACTGTACATCAGATAGGTCGCTTAAAATAGGCCCAAGTTCCTCTACGATAGCATATGGTAATCAAACCTTGTGTACAAATGTTTGGCCTGCTGCTTGTGCTTTGTTGTACTTACACCATCTATCAGTTCCTTTGGGGCAGAATCAATTGAAGCAATGCTGCGAAGACTGCCACGCCCACAATGCTTTGTCTTAAATCGTTTATTTAAAGCATTTCTGGGTTACAAAAATGTATGTATTATAAATCGAATTAAAGAGGACATCCCAACCATACTGGAGCCCCTTATAACAACAATGTTGCCGTATCGAAGAGCTCTGCTCAACTTCAACAGGGGGAAACGGTAGCACATACATTTGTGCAATTCGGTATTTAAGTTTAAATTAAAAGGGGGAAGAAAATAAACTACAGATTAAGCACAGTTCACTTCTGTTTTTCCTGAGCCTCATCCATAAAGTTAAGAACTTTGTCAATGTTAAAGATTTTTAAAAAAATTTGCTTTATGTTGCACCGACACAGATGGGTACTATGGTGACGATGGGATAGGAAAGGCCTAGGAATGGGAAGGAAGCAGCCGTGGCCTTAATTAAGGTACAACCCCAGCATTTGCCTGGTGTGAAAATGGGAATCCACGGCAAACCATCTTCAGGGCTGCCGAAAGTGGGGTTCGAACCCGCTATCTCCCGATTACCGGATACTGGCCGCACTTATGCGACTGCAGTTATTGAGCTCGGTTTAAAGAAATTGATCGCACATGTAGGCTACTTACACAAGAACCTCGTTTATCCGGTCCTCATTAATCCGGATCTCCGGTTTATCCGGATCGAAAGTAATAAAAATGTATTTTTACTTGTACAGTATTTCTTTTACGGCGTCGACTTTTGCTGAACGTCTTTTCCACCAAGGATACTTAAGGATAGGAATTGGAAGTTATTCGCCCACGGTCTATCAAAGGTACCGTCCCGGAGTTCGCCTTGAATTGAGAATGGGAAACCGTAGAAAACCATTTCCAGCACGGCCGAGGTGGTATTCCCACCCTCTTGGGAATGCAACGCACTATTCATTCACTGATGGCGAATTCGAAAATGAAACTGGCGCTCCATCAGAAGAAACAATGACTCATGGTGAGGCAACAATGCAGCTTGACAAAGTGATGGCCTATTTAGAATCCTTGACTGAAACCACACCGGCTGAACTGTTGTTAGGAAAGCGTCTTCGTGATCGTGCTGCGCGCAAACGCTATACAAATGTAAAACAGAAAAAAACTCACATATTATTTCAGTGCATAAAGCAGAGTTGTAAATGTAGGAAAAGTTTTCTTATATATTTTTGTGCAATTTAAAAAAGGTATTACTGTACAACTTGTGTTAATAGATTATACTGTATAACATGTACTGCATTTGTTTTTTAGTTGTTTCCGGATTATCCGGATTTTTAATAATCCTGATCGGTTCCGGTCCCACTTAATCACAAAACACTGAAACAACACAAGCACAAGACTTAAAAAAAACATATGGAACACATAAACAGATGAATTCTCTACAAAAGTAATAAGCTGCCAGGACTCACAATGTTACATGTACCAGAGCGGCACAGAAGAAGGCACATGAAGGAAGACAACAAGATGATGGCTCTTCTTGCGAATGTATATGAAACAGAAAAGCTCCAGTACTTATTTTAAGTTTGTTAGCACACGGTCAAAAATGCCTCATACTGTTTTCCTTTGTTTTATAATAGAATATACAGTAAAATAATTTTTTTTTTGCTATGGGCTTTACGTCGCACCGACACAGATAGGTCTTATGGCGACGATGGGATAGGAAAGGCCTAGGAGTTGGAAGGAAGCGGCCGTGGCCTTAATGAAGGTACAGCCCCAGCATTTGCCTGATGTGAAAATGGGAAACCACGGAAAACCATTTTCAGGGCTGCCGATAGTGGGATTCGAACCTACTATCTCCCGGATGCAAGCTCACAGCCGCGCGCCTCTACGCGCACGGCTAACTCGCCCGGTGTAAAATAAATTACAATATTCCTTACTGTGAGAGGGACCTTGTAGGTCCATAAGAGCAAGACTGTTTGTTTAACGTGGAATGATCTATAGTTTACTCGGAAAAGGCCTCGACGAAATTTCTCCAGCTTGTTCTATCTGCCGAGAATGCTTTCACCTCCTTGCATGTCTTGTTAACTCCAGCAATCTCCTTGTCTATGGTTCTCTTCCAGGCGATCCTCGGTCTGCCTTGTGGATTCCAACTCAATGCCTGCCTTGTGATACTTCCTTGTGGTCTTCTCAGGGTGTGCCCAATCCATCTCCATTTTCTTCTCATTTTCTGTTCCTGTATGGGACTTTGACTTGTGGCCTCCCAAAGGTCTGTTTGATATGGTCTTTGGCCACCATATTCTCATAATGTACCTCAAAAACCGATTTATAAAAGTCTGTAACCTTGTGGTAATGTCTTTGGTTACTTTCCAGGTCTGACTCCCATACAGTAACACCGATTTAACATTTGAGTTGAATATCCTTAGCTTCGTTTTTATACGAATGTGAGGGGATCTCCATATTGGTCGTAACTGTGCAAAAGCTCCTTTGGCTTTATTTGAACAACTCACCACATCTCTAACAGCACCTCCCTTCTGGCATACAATACTTCCTAAGTAGCAAAATTCCTCTACCTTTTCTATATCCATTCTATCTAGAGTCAAGCTACAATTATTGTTACGATGATTTATGCGCATTTCCTTAGTATTTTTGTTATTAATCTTTAAGCCTACTTCTTTAGCTTCCAAGTCATTCAGTTTGATATCTATGTCCCGAAAACATTCTACAAGAAGACAGAAATCAACCGCATAATCCAGTTCTTCCAATCGGTTATTTCATCCCCACTGAATGCCACGCTTTCTGTTCGTTTCCTCTCTCAGCACACAACCCAGTGTCATGATCAGGAAAGGCGTTGCTGCCAAATATCTTCCTTCCTCTACGACGACTTCAGTTTGTACTAGTTTCTAAAGCAGTACGCGCTTGTTAGTTCTCTTCAGTACTTTAAGTATTTTACGTAACTCTAAGATCAATGTGCAAGCCCGATTCTTGAAAACGTGTCTACATGGTTGGTGGAAACAACGTCAACCGGGTATATGAGCGTTAGAGGTTGGTCATACTGATAAATAATTTGAAAGAAATAATTTGATATCTCGTGCCATTGTCGTTTTATGGGCTGCTGAAATTAGCCAATCAGATCGTTTCGCGGGCGAATTCAAATGGGCTTTGGGTGGCATTGTTGCTAAACGTGTATGTAATACTAATATAAATGGTCCGTTATTGGACATTATAAATTTTCCTGCTAACTCATTCTTGGTTGCCAGCGTTTCGCCCTCGTGTGCTAGGGTGGGCTCATCAGTTGGTACCTAGCACACCTACCAATACGCTGGCTAGTGCATACCGTGGAGGCCACTGCGTAGGCTAACTGGAGCCACCGGCAGTGCCAATGCACTAAGAGACTTTGTCTCATCAACAAAAATTGATGCCTGCTTGGCCATCAGATGATATAGATGTTGATTCCCATAGGGAATATGAAATTTATAATGTCCAATAACGGACCATTTCTATTGGTATTATAAATTTACTCATTCAGGACAAATATTTCATATTCCCTATGGGAATCAACATCTATATCATCTGATGGCCAAGCAGGCATCAATTTTTGCTTGATGAGACAAAGTCTCTTAGTGCATTGGCACTGCCGGTGGCTCCAGTTAGCCTACGCAGTGGCCTCCACGGTATGCACTAGCCAGCGTATTGGTAGGTGTGCTAGGTACCAACTGATGAGCCCACCCTAGCACACGAGGGCGAAACGCTGGCAACCAAGAATGAGTTAGCAGGAAAATTTATAATGTCCAATAACGGACCATTTATATTGGTATTATAAATTTACTCATTCAGGACAAATATTTCATATTCCCTATGGGAATCAACATCTATATCAAACGTGTATGTCACTAGAGAACGGCTTGAGAGTTATGTCGAGAAATGAGCATCAAACACAAACACACTGTGGGTTTCTACCAGTGTCACCGTAGCGCGATCCTGTCAGCTCGGAGGTCCGTGTTCAAACCCTTCCTCTGGCGAAGTTTTATTTTTCGACTGGTTCTCTCAAGCATGACCAACCCTTTAACGCTCATATACCCGGTTCACGTTGTTTCCGATCACGCTCTATAAAGAGAGATGCGTTTCTGTGAAAGTGAGCGATCAAAGGCCAGCTCAACCAACAACCTGCTACTTGAAACCCAGACACTTGCAGTACATAGCTTACAACCACGTACGTATTTAGAAATGTAACTCGGGAGGTCCCGCATCATTTGTAAAGTTGATATTTTCCCTAAATTTCACGATCTGGTTGCTTATAATGGAACTCAGCGTCAGTTACTCAATGATTTGAGGCCAATCCGAAGAGAACAACCCTTGCGAATGTCTTTCAAACGAAGTGTGTCCGTTTTTTCCAATTACGATACTTACGAACCATCGACTTGAGGTTAATTCTCACGATTTATTGTCCACTTTCACTCCTCAGTACGCGAAAGAAGTAATTATTCATTGCATGTCACACTATGTTTCCAGAAGTGACTCGCGGGCTGAATCACAGGTGAAGGAAGCTCTTTCGGAAGCGGGGATTCTGTGACCCATCCACCCTCTCAACCAAGTTTCAGTATTGCGTAAATTTACGATTTATACAGCATGAAACTCAAGTCCAGCGTTACAGTTTTGTGTCTGGCATGGACTACTTTCTATATCGTTTTTATCGTCATTTGATTATTGATCTGTCACTTATAATAAGATATGTTTATTCTTTCTTTGAACTTCACTGCACAGTAGGTAAATTTAACATATTGTTACGAATAAAACTCAATCTGTTTCATTACTCGTAATTTATTTCAGGATGAACTAATAAATGCTCACACACAAACATATATACACACATAAGTCTATTCAGGTATGAATGGCCACACGCACTAATTGCTATCTATTTACAAGTCCCTCTTCCTTACGTCTCCTACGAAATTGAATACATTAAAAAACTTACAAACCATATCGTTACCTTGTGCTATTTTTTAATAGACTACATCACGTACGACGTGCCAAGGTCAAATATTACGGGAATTGGCACAGTATTGGAATGCTTTTCCTCATCATTTCGTACATAAATATTTGCATTGTTCTAAACGCATTTCCACCTTTTGGTAATATTTTTTTTTTTAAACTTTCATTAATATTCAGCATCGACCATGGCTCCTGGCTATCAAATTTATATTGAATACTGTTCATTTTACTTATATGACGGCTTTTTAAAGTGAAGTTTGTTCAATATATTCATTAATGTAGTGTCTTTGATCAATGTTATACAAGGTTTTTATACAAGATTTTAGAACAATGTTTAACCAGGTACCGGGTAGGGTTTGAGGTATTGATACGGCTGATGATGCCCCATAGAAAAAGGCGAAACATGCCCCAACTCTCATTTTAATAATTTTAATAATTTTAATAATTTTAATAATTTTAATAATGTTTTAACTCAAACTTCAACATTTTGAATTGTATTGAATAGGTGGAAGTAAAATAAATTTCTCTCGTTTATTATAAGATACTTTCAATACGGATTAGCAATGGTTTTCATTACTTGTAACAATATACTTGTTTGAACAAAAGTAGGAATTGCAAAATACAGGATACACCTCAAACACCAACACAACACTTTGACCTAAAATAGGTATGACCGAAAACATAGATTCCGTAATGAAATGTCGTATGGCTTTTAGCGCCGAGAGCCTCCTAGGTCATGTTAATTCGAATCATAGCCTGAATGGTCAGTGTTGAAGCCTTCGGTTCAGAGGATCCCAAGTTCGATTCCCGGCCGGGTAGGGGATTTTAATCATGTTTGATTAATTATTCTGCATCGGTGACTGGGTGTTTGTGTTTGTTTCAACACTTTCCTCTTCATATTCAGAAAACACACTACATTACCAACCACCACAGGAACACGCAATAGTGATTACATCCTTTAATATAAGGTTGGCGTCAGGAAGGGCATCCGGTCGTAAAACTGGGCCAAATCCACATTTGCGACACAGTTTGCACCCGCGACCCCACAGGTGTGGAAAAAGCGGTAGAAGAAGAAGAAGAAGAAGAATATCCGAGGACATGTTCGGCTCACCAGGTGCAGGTCTTTTGATTCGACGCCAATAGGCGACCTACCTAACCCCCGTGCCAGTGAAATTAACCAATGATGGTTCAAATTCCCCAGCCTGCCGGAAATCGAACCCGGGGTTCCTGTGACCAACGATCAGCACGCTAACCATTCAGCCATGGAGCCGGACAATGATACCGTAATATTCACTTGACCAAAATATTGCATTATTCGAAATGTCGTATGACCAAAAACATGCATTAACTTAAAAAAAAGAGACTGAAACAGCCTGAAAGAATTTATGTTTTTTCAATCTGTGCTTTTACAAACAGTTTTAATTCCCTAATAAAGAACAGCTAACTGCCATGTGGGTTGTGATTATTATTACCTTATTCTAAGGTTTCATATCACAGAAAACCTCATTCAGAGTTCCCAGTTTAGGCTTTCCTATTTCATAAAATATTAGAATTTCGGCTGGATCGATGTAGAAACAATGTTCAGAGGGAAAACGTGCACGTTGTAATGTAATTTGCTATTTGCTAGGCAGCATGAGGTCCTGCCCTCTATGACAGCCCATTCGACCGACACAATGTGTCAAGCCTTAATTGGCTAACCAGAGCATTAACTGGTCTAATTAGTGGTGTTCGTACCTCGACAATTCAGTCAAATCACGTAATTCGGATGCTGGGGACTTGGTAGATTATAACATAGCATTCAGCGCCACCCACAGAGAGATCTAATTTGTCGGCCCACGTCATATGATTAGCATTCCCCTCTGTTATTCTCATACACGGCCTCGCTTTCGTAATACTTCCTTTTTAAGTTAGTTTATTTATTTATTTATTTATTTATTTATTTATTTATTTATTTATTTATTTATTTATTTATTTATTTATTTATTTATTTATTTAATTTATCTATTTATTTATTTATTTATTTATTTATTTATTTATTTATTTATTTATTTATTTATTTATTTATTTATTTATCGTTCTTACATGACAAACCAGTGGATTCCTTGTGATAATAATTGTGATGGACAATCACAAAACTAATTTCATGTTTATATAGTTTGGACAACCTCAGATATCCAAATGATAATGTCCCAATAAATCCAGAAACAGAAAATCAAATTCTAATTTGCGGGTACTTGGTTCGTGTTGTTGAAGAGAGAATGGAGTGTGATATTTTAGTCAGCAACATCTCATTGCCTAGAGCATAATACGAGGTCTTGCTACTTCTTCCCTTTCAGAATGTGTTCTGTTACAGTGTGAGGTCAAAGAATATCAGCAAACTGTTAGTGATATTATCCTAACCAAGTTCATAAGACCTCTATTAACTGATATTGCATTGGCAAGAACACGAAATGTTGCCGCCCGGTGTATTACTCCAAGCCTTCCTGGAGTAAAATCTTTAAATTGTGACATGAAGAGGCTAACTACGATTTCATACAGGTAATATTATCGATATTTAATATTACTTATTAAAATTACTGTAATTTACGAGCTTCAGTGAACATATGACTATACTGCATAGTGTTTTGTAGGCTGTCGTCATAATAACGCGGTAAGAACTCTGTGCGTCTATGCCTGTCATCTAGCGGAGAATTCTTGCCTCTCATATAGCAGGCAGTATAGGAGGATCGAGACGGCGGTGGTAAAATATCGAATTACGAGCTACATTACCAACTATAAAGTTATGAAATAAATAAATAAATAAATAAATAAATAAATAAATAAATAAATAAATAAATAAATAAATAAATAAATAAATAATGTTACGTGTTAATGCAACTGTCCGGCCCTTGGAAGCCCCTCCGATGTTTCTTGCAAGGGTGAGTGAGTCAGGCCGGAGACCTCCCTGCCGGCCTGAGATCACGTCACGGCATCTCCTCCTGTTCTGCTTTTTACTGGGGTCTCCGTGGATTTTTTGGAAGATGAAACTATATTGAATTCCCAATAAAGGCAGAACACGCAGAATGAACAGCATTGCCTTTAAACCTACATCTCAGGATGAGGATGCTATATACCCGACGATCCATTTTCAGTCTCATGAGTAACAACAGGAGGAGGTAAATACTGAAGAAATGCTTATTTACGAGCCAACAATCAACTATAAGGAAAAATACAGGGAGTCAAAAGATCTGGTACTAAGTCCGCCATACTGGGGGACTATGGAATTAAAGGTAGATTATTAAAATCAATCAAAGGCATTTATGTTGACAATTGGGCTTCAGTGAGAATTGACGGTAGAATGAGTTCTTGGTTCAGGGTACTTACAGGGGTTAGACAAGGCTGTAATCTTTCACCTTTGCTGTTCGTAGTTTACATGGATCATCTGCTGAAAGGTATAAAATGGCAGGGAGGGATTCAGTTAGGTGGAAATGTAGTAAGCAGTCTGGCCTATGCTGGCGACTTGGTCTTAATGGCAGATTGTGCCGAAAGCCTGCAGTCTAATATCTTGGAACTTGAAAATAGGTGCAATGAGTATGGTATGAAAATTAGCCTCTCGAAGACTAAACTGATGTCTGTAGGTAAGAAATTCAACAGAATTGAATGTCAAATTGGTGATACAAAGCTAGAACAGGTCGATAATTTCAAGTATTTAGATTGTGTGTTCTCCCAGGATGGTAATACAGTAAGTGAGATTGAATCAAGGTGTAGTAAAGCTAATGCAGTGAGCTCGCAGTTGCGATCAGCAGTGTTCTGTAAGAAGGAAGTCAGCTCCCAGACGAAACTATCTTTACATCGGTCTGTTTTCAGACCAACTTTGCTTTACGGGAGCGAAAGCTGGGTGGACTCAGGATATCTTATTCATAAGTTAGAAGTAACAGACATGAAAATAGCAAGAATGATTGTTGGTACAAACAGATGGGAACAATGGCAGGAGGGTACTCGGAATGAGGAGATAAAGGCTAATTTAGGAATGAACTCGATGGATGAAGCTGTACGCATAAACCGGCTTCGGTGGTGAGGTCATGTGAGGCGAATGGAGGAGGATAGGTTACCTAGGAGAACAATGGACTCTGTTATGGAGGGTAAGAGAAGTAGAGGGAGACCAAGACGACGATGGTTAGACTCGGTTTCTAACGATTTAAAGATAAGAGGTATAGAACTAAATGAGGCCACAACACTAGTTGCAAATCGAGGATTGTGGCGACGTTTAGTAAATTCTCAGAGGCTTGCAGACTGAACGCTGAAAGGCATAACAGTCAATAATGATAATGTATGTATGTACGTATGTATGTATTTATTACACACAAAATACAAATGGTAAAGCTTTCATATATATATATATATATATATATATATATATATATATATATATATAATATTAAACAGGAACTCTAATGGTTTTGTTTTCAGTGTTTGATTTCACAATGACTCGATATGGGTACTACGGGTAACTGGTATATGTCTACACGGTAATCAAACTCTTGCCCCGTCCTGCTGGAACATGAATTTATATTCGTGGAAAAAACCATTGCTCTACGAACGGAATTTTTCGGAATTCTTATGGACGCCTCTCTCACGTGGTTAATTGTCTCTTCAATCACTGCAGGACGGCCACTTCTTTTCATAGGACACAAGCAACCGGAGGTAGCTTTCCAAACCACCCGGGATATATATAACAAAAGGTGCATTTCTATTAACACCAAAATTCACTGTTACAACAGTGTACTGAAACTGTTATCTCTCTATGCGTCAGAATGTCTTATCCTCTCTCAGAAATGTGCACTCGCTAAGTTAGAGCAAAAAGAGAGATTTCTCCGTAACATTCTTGGGCAAAAGTACAAAAATGGTACGTACACAAGAAAATACAGTCAAGAAAACTACTCCAAGATAGAGAAGATCACGGACACAATGCGCAAACGCACTTACGGTCACTTACGACGGATGGGTGTCTCTCGATGGACAAAACCCTTTGTTAATAATTTTGACTCAAAACCAAAAACAACAGTTCCATGGTATTTTAACGTCAAGAAGGACCTCGAAGAAATTGGTATACAACCAGATGACGCGGACAAACGAGGCTTTTTCAGAGCAAGCATTGTGACTTTTGGTACTTTCCGGGATGTGAAGTTGGCAACTGGTGCAGGCAAAGTGGTCGGATGAACGCCGTACCCGGCACAGCGTGCTAATGAAAACCTACTGGACCAATCGAAAACTGAGTAAACGCCAGAATGTACAACGAAACTTATCGTGGTCCCTGGTTGGCTAATTAGCGAATAATAAATAAATATATACGAAAGCTGTATCATGTGTTGTTTTTGTGTAATCAATTAATAAAAGTGTTGCCGGTCTTTAGGGACTCCGTGTATAATCTGAAATCCATTACAATTACGGGCCAGATGGCCAAAGCTCATGGTCGACTTCTATCCAACTTCGAGCCGGCATAAGGATATTTTGTTTGACAAATAAAAATAGAAAGGAAAAACAATACCTGTCAAAATTATGTTATGTTCAACATTCAATAATGCTTTTGCTGGCGAGATGTAGTGTTTACAGTGCACTATGTCTTCTGGTATGGGCTATATCAAATTTGTTACTTTCATTGACCTGTCTCAATCTCATCCTTGGCTTTGACAATATGAAAGTGACTGAGGTATGAGTGATGCTAGTAATACCATTCCTTATGCAGCCAGTCCCTGCTATGAATGGTGTGAAAATATCTCTCATAGGGTCGGTTGATGCATGCATTTCAGTGGGCTTGGCAGACTGATATGTAATAACAACTGCTGGTTCGGTGGGGAAAGCAACGGGAAACTACCTCACTCCTCATTTCCCTGGTACACCTCTTCAGTGACGACTAGGGTATTTATGACAGCTGTTGGCGGAGCTGCAGAGGATCAAACCAGCCTTCGGGCTGAATACCCAACATACATAATATACATAATTCAATAAATAAATAAATAAATAATAATCTAATATATTTTATATTCTTGTATCGGATTGGTCACTAATTCGTGAGTTAAATATTATTAATTCTGAAACAAAACTGTTTCTTTTATCTTTTCACATATATTTACAATATGTAGTTTATATTCTTTTAGTATGTTTATGTTCTCGTCCGCCTCCGTGGTGTAGTGGTTAGTGTGATAAGCTGCCAACCCCGGAGGCCCGGGTTCGATTCCCGGCTCTGCCACGAAATTTGAAAAGTGGTACGAGAGCTGGAACGGGGTCCACTCAGCCCCGGGAGGTCAAATGAGTAGAGGTGGGTTCGATTCCCACCTCAGCCATCCTGGCAAATGCCGGGATGGTAACTAACTTAAGGCCACGGCCGCTTCCTTCCCTCTTCCTTGTCTAACCCTTCCAATGTTCCTATCCCCGCGCAAGGCCCCTGTTCAGCATAGCAGGTGAGACGACCTGGGAGAGGTACTGGTCATTCTCCCCAGTTGTATCCCCCACCCAATGTCTCACCCTCCAGGACCCTGCCCTAGAGGTGGTAGAGGTGGGATTCCTCGCTGAATCCGAGGGAAAAAATCAACCCTGGAGGGTAAGCAGAATAGGAGAGAAGAAGCTTTTTATGTTCTCAAAATGTGACTTCATTGCTATTACATCATTTTATTTCATTTCCCAAGCGGTGCAAGTACTTCACAATCTGTGCTCTGAACATTCGCGGCAAGGAACGGAAAGGCATTTTTGACACGCTGGATGGATGCAAGCGACATTGCATTGCTTGTACAATTCTGGTTCAGGACTTCCAGATTGAAACTCAGGATCGTTATCCATCCATCTCCTGTATTGTTCTCATCGTAATAATCTAATATAGCGTTCACAAAGTCTGGAAAATCGCGGTCATTGATAGAGACATTTCCTCGAGACCTAAAGCTGAATAGAAACAACTGAACTTCAATATTTCGACGAAGAGTTGAAGTTCATTGCGTCAAATTGGCAAAATATATAAGAAAGTTAAATACATTACCATTCATTAATCGTTTGGCTCATTGTCGAGCGTCGTAACTTTTATCATTTTTGCATTGCAGCCTTGACGAGATCCAGAGCGGTTTTCAGCTTTCCTGATCAGTGATCTTCTTCGCCTGATCTCACCATCTACTTGCTGTTCTACTGCCCTCAACTTAGCCTTGCGAAATGGTCTTTTCGAAGTTCTCTTCTGAAAATTTGGCCAAGGAACTGGGAGGTAACACTCACTCGCACAGGAAGATAGACGTTTCTTGATGCTCAGTTCGTTCAGAATGGAAACATTGGTTCTTCTCTCCATCGAGGGTGCACGCATAATTCTCCTCCAACACCACATCTCAAAGGCATCAATTCGACTGTTGTCTCTAGCATTCACTGTCCATGTCTCACAGTCGTACAAAAAGACTGAGAACACTAATAACTCCACCAAGCGCATCTTCGTAGCAAAGGTGAGATTGTGAGATCAATAATGTCACCACTACTATTTCAAAACCGGATAGAACGAAGGCTGTCAACATTAGGCAAGAGTTAGCCTTCGGCTAAGGGTAAGGTACAAGGGAAAGTAACAGTTAGGGAGTAAAGTGAGCGACGTGGTAGAAATGTCAAGTCTGACTGGCGCCGTAAACGACCTCACCTCACCATTTGAGGGCTAAGTGTTATATAGTACAGAAGTAATATTACACCATATATCATTGCAGTGTATCCATTTCTGTTCACATATTTGTATCAAATATCTTCCCTTTGCAAGTCCCTAATTTATTGGAAATATATGAATTTTTTATCGTTTTGAGACATGGATTTTTACTCTACGACCACAGATTTGCAACGGTAAAACTGTGTAACTGACAGCAATACCTCATCTCTTCATTCTTAACATTCACTCGTCTTTGTTTCGTAGTCCTGTTACTCTGTAGATGCATATTTCAATGTTCTCAGTCTTTGTATGAAATATTTCTTTTAGAAATAGTTCTATGAATAGTGGACATGTTCTTTAGACATGCGTCACTGGAGCCCTCTCAGAACAACCAGCTGTTCTTTTTTATTTATTTTTTGTACGGACCTGCCTCTAATGCACTATTATGTTGTTAATGTGTGGCCGCTGAACCCAGAAATGCATCGCCCGAGGGCGCAGAGCAGGAATGGAAACATTGTATGCAACCCGCTGCACCTTGATGATCGCAGAATTGCCTGCACTACACTTTAACAGGGGATCATGGCAGATGCAGTTATGAGGGTTGTTTCTTTCTCTCTCTCTCTCTCTCTCTCTCTCTCTCTCTCTGTGTGTGTGTGTGTGTGTGTGTGTGTGTGTGTGTGTGTGTGTGCGTGTGTGCGTGTGTGTGTGTGTGTGTGTGTTCCGCCACCCGCGTCCGTTGTTGACACACAAGTATTCGCGACTTGTAATGTTTATACCACCTTACACTTTTAATTCTGATAACTATTGATAAAGTTTTACTTGTTCACTGCTTATTTTGTTTAGTTTTCGTCTTATCCGTTCTAAATTTTTCATAATTTTTAAAAATTTAATCCAGTTAACTTGTTACAGGTCATTTACATTGCAGTTTGAGACGTCATTGGTAATAATGTTCATAAAACAAACAAGAAATGGCTCATAACGTTAAACTTTACCCACTTATAGAGCCAAATGATTTGCAAGTACAGTAGTAATGTCTCTGACACATGGATTAGGCTTAGGAAGAGTTTTTATTATATTTTCTTGTTTATCCTCAATCGCTTGAAAAGTTCCTTTTTTCCTACTTGCCTCATAATATCTGAATCCATATCAACATAACGTAAGGAATCTTGGTGTATTATTTGACGAACATCTGCTCTGGTCTGCCCAAACTCTACCTGTGTGCAAAAAAATATACGGATCGCTACACTCTCAGTAAATTCAAATTCACTTTCCCTTTTAAACTAAAGAGAATTCTTGTTGAATCACTCGCATTACCTCATTTTGATTACTGCAATGTAGTTTACAACAACCTAAGAGTAGAATGGGGAAAGGAAATTACAGTGTGCTCAGAATGTTTGTATAAGATTTATCTGTGGACTTCGTTACGCTGAACATGTCACACCGACGTACACACGGCTCGGGTGGCTTCGCCTGCAAGAACGACGCACACTTCATACTCCTTGCTTGTTGATAATATTCTTAAAACTTCTCAATCAGCCTATCTCCGTGATCGCATCAAACTCTCTCCACGGACCATAACAAAAATACCCGATCCTGCAGCACCCTTCCTGTACACAGAACAACAATCTACACGAAATCTTTCACCGTTACCGCAGCCCGACAATGGAATCTCTTGCCAGTGGACGTCAGAAGCATGTCCAGCAGCTCAGCTTTTAAACATGCCTGTGTCAAAATACGAGGTAAACATGCATGAATCATTAAGTTTTTGTCTGAAAACACCTCCTCCTACCTCCTCTTCATTATCTCCCTCTTCCTTTCGCAGTTCATCATCATCATCATCTTCTTCTTCTTCTTCTTCTTCTTCTTACTAATCCTTCTCTTCACCTCTCAATTGAAGGCGATATCTCGTTACATTGTAGAAACTTACATATTTTCGAAACTTTCTCTTAATAGTAGTTGCAGTACTCATTATTCATATATACTTTAATGTACTCTGCGTACGATGTGTATTATATAGATGATATGACTTTTTTATGTGTGATTACTTTTATTGATATTATTACTGTTATTATTGTTAATATTCTTTTCATATTATTGTCATCAGTAGTTAATATCCGGCTCCATGGTTAAATGGTTAGCGTGCTGGCCTTTGGTGACAGGGATCCCGGGTTCGATTCCCGGCTAGGTCGGGAATTTTAACTATAATAATTCCGCTGGCACGGGGGCTGGGTGCATGTGTTGTCTTCATTATCATTTCATCCTCATCATGACGCGCAGGTCACCTACGGGTATCAAATCAAAAGACCTGCATCTGGCGAGCCGAAGTCCTCGGGTACTCCCGGCACTAAAAGCCGTACGCCATTTTTTATATTGACAGTGTTCTAGGTTAAGTCTAGTTACGGGCAAGAAAGAGAGTACATCCCTAACTTTTTCAGAATAAATAAAACATATTATAACATCCGATGCCTCTGTTTCATATTGTCACCACTCGAGTCATTATCGCTTTCAGTATACAGTACTCACTATCAGTACCCTGTTCGTCATCACTGTCATCTTCGTTTAACACTTTTAAGTACACGAAACAATCTTATTCACAAATTAGCAGATTCACAACGGGGTTCTCATCCTAAACTATGCGCACTTCAGGCAGTGGCACTGTGTTTTTCCGCTGCTGAATATGATTCCTCCGGCTGGTACGGTTCATCTCATGCCAGACAGGTAGATACAGTCCTCAATGAATCCTGTAAGTTGATCACAGGTTGCTTAAAGCCTACTCCGACAGATAAGCTCTAGGGTAATTCCGGGAGAGTTGCCGCACTTTTTATGTCTTTTGTTATATCTCGGTATATTTACTTTAAAAATTGTTGCAAATTCATCGAGCATAATTTGAAAACATGTACATTTGATCAGGGATGAAGAAAATATTGGCAATTGAAAGTAAATGGGAGAAAGGAGTGAACAAAGGAATTGTTGCATCTGCGGCGTCTCTCCCTGGATCCCGGTATAGATGCCGACTTTGCTCGGGAGAGATGTCGCGAGTAAAATAATTAATGACAAAATCAAATTTAAGCCAATTTCTTCAACTTTAATATAACCGAACACTAGAACGTACTACAAGACAATTATATCCACATAATATAATCATTCAATGGAAAAAATCTATCTGATAATTTACAACATTAAAATCATACTTTAATTTCGATTTACTATAAATGTGCATGTGCAATGGATTCTTCACTGTGTTATATAAAACCCCACGGCACTTAACACCCTTGAAATGGCTCTGGCCTGCACAGCGACCGCTGCTCAGCCCGAAGGCCAACTATCAGGGAGAGATGCCGCACCCTCTTGTTTTCATACCTCAAGGCTATCATGGCCCAAAATTAGCTTACTCTCAACTACAGTTATGTTTCTGACGTCTACTGTACTAAAAACGTCTGATTTAAGCATTTGAAGCCAACTTAATATACAATAAATTAACACACGCAAAAACTTTGTCAGGAGGAAAAATGTACTCGCCTCATGATATCGGCTATAATTGGCGTAATATACGAATAAATTTCGTCACACTCGCAGACAGTAGTTCTTCCTTAGAAACTGAAAAACCACACATATTGCCATCTAGCTGTAACGATGGGAACCTTTAGCCACAGTGTATGCGGCATCTCTACCGGGGCGGCATCTGTCCCGGATTTACCTTATTGCCTGGCTGGAATAGCACCACCCTGTGTACATAGAGAATAGCTTCCTGGGGACATCTGAGGTGCTTACTGTCTCACCAAAGAAGGCAAGGCTGGAGCTGTGGAAGAAGAGGACACCTCACCTCCATGGATGGATGCCAGAAGCTGAGCATTTACCGCCTGGACATAATGAAAGATGGCTGGTGTGGAAGCCCGTGAACAGGCTACGATCAGGAGTGGGAAGATCCAGGGATAACTTGAAGAGATGAGGGTCCAGCACAAGTGATACAACTTGTGAATGTGGACAAGAACAAACCACGAGCCACAAGCTTCAGTGCCGTCTATGCCCAACATCTTGCACAGAAGATGATCTCCTACAAGCCACTCCAAGTGCATTGGACATGTGTAATATGATCTCACATGTTACGTATGTTTTGTGAACTTCAAACTGACTTGTACATAAAGTGTAAATTTCTATGTTTTCGACTCGAGTATCCCATTACGTTTCTATACCTCAAAAACCAAGAACGGAAGAATATGAACAAAGACGCGACTATCCACTGGTTGTAAATAACGCGAGGCATCAAATGTTTCACTTTAAAAATGTATTTGTTATTGGCAGTGCCAACTTAAATGTCAAACAATCAGAAATGTTAGTATGCTTTCGGGCAGGAATAGACGTAGACGATAATTATGCCAGTGCCCTCATTTTGGATTTATTCCTTGAAACAAGCTATTGTTGTACTTCTTACAACAGCGTGAGTGCTGGATGTTTTTACTATGTAGCCTACTCGTAACAACGACTGCCGGGCTGAGTGGCTCAGACAGTTAAGGCACTGACATTTTGAATTCAAGTTGGCAAGTCCGATCCTGGCTTAGTCCGGAGGTACTAAAGCTGCTCAAATGGGTCAGCCATGTGTCAGTAGATTTACCGGCAGGTAAAAAGAACTCCTGTGGGACTAAATTCCGGCACCTCGACGTCTCCGAAAACCGTAAAAATGTAGTTAGAGGGGGCGTAAAACCATTATTATTATTATTATTATTATTATTATTATTATTATTATTATTATTATTATTATTTTCAGACCGTTTCATCCAGGTGTACTTAAATGCCGTGGCTAAGGGACCAGGTTTCCTGGACTCAGAAGACTCTCTCCCAGGTGACTCGACTTGGAACACTGAGTTGATGACCACGAAACCATTAGCTGAGTCTGTAATTGCTCACTTCTGCCGTGCTCGTCACTTTTATCTTTCCTATCCGGCCTCCCTTGGTTAACTCTTCCAACCCCAACGGCATAAGGATTGTATGGTATGGTCAAGGGAGTCCTTTACTACCATTTCGTAGCTCTTCATTCCCCTTCGCTGCCACCTTTTCCTCTTCTCATTACAATTGCAGGGGGAGTGACTTCTGACTGTACTTCCCCTTGAAATGATAACCACCACCACCACCACCACCACCACAATTCGGACTCTGTCGATTTTAAAATGGTGTTGTGTGGTTCCTCATGTTCAGAGTTTCTATAGGAATGCTCAAACAAATAAAGCAAGCTTGTGATGTGTCTGGCTTATAGTGGTAATATAATATAATATAATATAATATAATATAATATAATATAATATAATATAATATAATATAATATAATATAATATAATATAAAAAAAGACGAGAGAGGGTCTACTGTAGCGCTGTTGCGTGGTGTTGCCACAATCCTACCCACCTTTCTCCTTCTCAATCTCGTGTTCATTCAGACCGCTGTATTCTATTGTAGCGTGCGACAAGATCTAACTTAGAACTGAAAGACCTTCTTGGGTGGGGACGGTGGAATAACACCCACGGTATCCCCTGCCTGTCGTAGGAGGCGACTAAAAAGGACCCCAAGGGCTCTGAACTTTGGAGCGTGGGTTGGCAACCACAGGACCCTTAGCTTAGTCCTGGCATTGCTTCCACTTACATGTGCCAGGCTTCTCACTTTCATCTGTCGTATCCGACCTCCCTTGGTCAGCTCTTGTTCTCTTCCGACCCCGACTTTATTAGGTTTCCGAGGGCTAAGGAGTCTTTCATTTTCACCCCTTTCACGGTCCTTGTCTTCGTTTGGTCGATACCTTCATTTTGAAGTGTCGGATCCCTTTCATTTCTTCTCTCTGATTAGTGTTATATAGAGGACGGTTGCCTAATTGTACTTCCTCTTAAAACAGTAATCACCACCACCACCACCACCAACTCCAAGCTCCAGGAGGACAGCAGGTACATCTCCATGGCGACTACAGTGGGTCCGCACACGTTTCCATGGCAACCATTCCCCTACTCCCTTCTGTCCAGCCAGGCAGGCAGTAAACGCACGCTCCCTTCGCCTGTTTCTTTTAAACACCTCTGCGGTAGTTCACAGATTAAATTAAACAAAATACTGATAAAAATACACAATGATTTATTCTAACGCCAAGTACAAATTAAAAATAAAATATCAATCAATCAATCAATCAATCAATCAATCAATCAATCAATCAATCAATCAATCAATCAATCAATCAATCAATCAATCAATCAATCGATCCACTACTGATCTGAATTTAGGGCAGTCGCCCAGGTGGCTGGTTCCCTATCTGTTGCTTTTCTAGCCTTCTCTTAAATGATTTAAAAGAAATTGGAAATGTATTGAACATCTCCCTTAGTAAGTTATTCCAATCCCTAACACCCGTTCCTATAAACGAATATTTGCCCCAATTTGTCCTCTTGAGTTCCACCTTTATCTTCATATTGTTATATTTCCTATTCTTAAGACACCACTCAAACTTATTCATCATACCACGCCATCTCACCACTGACAGCTTGGAACATACCACTTAGTCAAGCAGCTCGTCTCCTTTCTCCCAAGTCTTCCCAGCCCAAACTTTGCAACATTTTTGTAATGCTACTCTTTTGTCGGAAATCACCCATAACAACTCGAGCTGTTTTTCTTTGAATTTTTTCCCGTTCTTGAATCAAGTAATCCTGATGAGGGTCCCATACATTGGAGCCATACTCTAGTTGGGGTCTTACCAGAGACTTGTATGCCCTCTTCTGTACAGTATTTAAAACTCAGAGGACTTTTCCTATTTGTGAAACCCGTAACCTTTCAACCCCGTTTATTATCATACCATTGCCTACTGTCCACCTCACAACATTATGGAGGTCATTTTGCAGTTATTTACAATCTTGCAACTTATTTGTTACTCTATACAGAATAACATCATCCCCAAAAGGCCTTATATCTGATTCCACGCCTTTACTCATATCATGTATATATATATATGAAAAATTTAAACGTCCAATAATACTGCCTTGAGACATTCCCCTCTTAATTGTTGTTATAGGGTCAGATATATGTTCGCCTACTCTAAAACTACAACATGGTGCAAATACGCACACGGATTGTCGTCAGTACGGTAGCTCCCAAGCTATCTTCTAGTCCCGTCACGCTCCCGTTTCTCCTTTCACCACAGTTTCTGTAGTATATTCTACTACTATTTTACCTGCTGTCAGTAAGTGAATTAAGGGTTAAGCAACTTAACATGTACTAGTGATTTCGTGATTATAGCCACGGGACTTCCAGTTTTACGTTGAACATAAAGTGTAGGGATTTGACTTTTCATTTCAAATATCACACATGTACCATTTATATACAGGATGTAACAATAATGCGGAACTGTACTATGACATATATGGTCAAGGGTCCGGAAACGACTTATTTCCATGTTAGAACTCTACAACTCTACATAGAGCATTTATTATGGGAAACACACAGGAACAGAACGTACCAGCATAGCACACGAAACTCTTTCTTAAACGGAATGTTCAAAACGTCCTCCGTTACCATTAATACGTAGGCCATCGATAAATTAATTTTTCCAATTTATTTCCCTCTAAAGTAAACGTATTTACCCAGGAAATACATATAGGCATGCGCGACAGATCTATGATGTAGCAATCTTATACCGGCCTGACAAATCCCACCTGGTGTCAGTAGCGCAGCAGCAGTGACTCGTATTGTTTCTCCCGCCGCCTGCGAGGTTCAGTCTTTGATAAATTTTCTACGGAAATTGCGCTGGGCCATTCAAAACAAGAGGCGTGGAATGCTCAGTGCAGGTATTGTGGCTGATCCATGGGAATGCTCGTCCACATACGGCTGGCACTCAGCAACTCTTCTGCAGGAGTTCGGCTGGGAGGTGTTCGGTCATCCAGCGTACAGTCCTGATCTAGCTTCCAGTGATTTTCATCTTTTCTTGCACCTCAAGAAATTCTTGTCCTTCTGTACTGTGAGCATTTTCACATGGACAAAAGGCTGAAGACAAATGTCACACGCTGGTTCCATACGCAGGCGGCAGATTTCTACAACACCGACATACAAAAGTTGATGCCACGATATGACAAGTGTCTCAGTTCTGATGGTGATTATGTCGAAAAGTATCTCCAACGTTCTTGTGTCGGATGCCAATAGTTTTTCATGTAAATACATCGTATGTTTTCCCCAAAATAGGGAAACTTATTATTAATAATAATTGACTCAAATGATTGGCATGACATGGGGTTTAGTTGAGACCAAAATAGAGTACACCAGCTGAACAACAGATGGCGGTGGACAGCAACACATCAGTGATGCCACATGAGACCCGCGTACGATATAAAAGGAGCTGTCGTGAGAGAGGGCGTCAGATGTGCCTACAATCGCGGCATGTCATGCTTGGCCTCCCCGGTCCCCCGATCTCAATCCGTGTGATTATTGGTTGTGGAGTTTACTGACCTCGATAGCTGCAGCCACTTAAGTGCGGCCAGTATCCAGTATTCGGGAGTTCGAACCCCACTGTCAGCAGCCCTGAAAATGATTTGCCGTGGTTTTCCATGTTCACACCTGGCAAATACTGGGGCTCTACCTTAATTAAGGCCACGGCCGCTTCGATCCCTCTCCTGGCCCTTTCCTATCCCATCGTCGCCGTAAGATCTGTCTGTGTCGGTCCGACGTAAATGAACTTGTAAAAAAATGGTTGTGGGGTTACCTGAAGTCGCAAGCCTACCGCGATCGTCCAACCTCATTAGGGATGCTATAAGACAACATCGGATGGCAATTTCTCAACATACCTACGGATATGCTGCACAGTGCTGTTCACAACATCGTCCCTCGACTACATGTACTGTTGATGAATGATGACATGTTCATCATGTGTTATAAACAACATCGTCTTCGCTACACCTCGATTGTTAAGCTATTATTGCTAGTGTATCGCATGACACGCCATCTGCTGGTCATTTTGTATACTTCAATTGATGTCAATAAAATCCCATGCCATGCCAATCATGCGTGTCAATTATTGCCTCAGTAATTCGAATATTCCGTGAAGTATTGCCTCGTCAAATGTTAACGGAATTTTGGGTCACCCTATACTATTTAGTGTTGTACAAAATGAGTTCTAACATAAAAATAAAGCGTTTCCGGGCTCATGTCCATATAACATATTTTCTTCTTCGACGTGCGAGGAATGTGTCCTGAAAGTTTGGCCTACTTTATTGTTACACTCTGTATAGATTTCACGACCGCATTGTATGTGATGAGCTGGACTTCATATATCACCTTTTAATCATGCTGTAGGTCCGGTCGATGATATCTAAGTAACATTCCTACGAAGACTTCGGGAAATAGAGGGCTCACGATTCCTTAGAGGAGTGCGTGCGAGCAATGCGTGCGTTCAGCACATTTATAGACGTTGTAAAAGCCTAATTACTACTGGTTAAGAGCTGCTTCAAAAATAGCGCAGCGTGGCAAGCAAGATGAGGAAGCAGGAAACTGTAAACTGTGCGAGAAAACACTGGTTAATGCAGTTCACTTTTCACGCTAATTAATCCAGAAGTAATTAATGACTTCTGGTAGAAAAGGCCTTTCCCCGTCAGAATGATATTTGAACTACGCTACATCCAACCAGATATGGATTTGTGCTTTCCTACAAGGGAACTGTTTACTGGTGATGGTATCGTAAGTAAATATTCTTACAGTCAATCAGTGTTATTTATTAAATCGTAATGGTTGGCTGTTAGAACTTTTAATTTTATTGAAGATCAATTAATCACTACGATTGAAACTGACTTTCTTTTTCTATTATGATTAATAATTTCACTGTATTGATTTTTAAAACTAATATGTAAGGGGTGATCGAAAAGTTTCTTTGAACAGCCGTACAGTCCTGAATCGGGATGCCAATCAGGCAAAATCGCCGTGAGCATTGAGCCGCTCATCCCACCGACGCACCAGGTTGAAGATCCCCGTGTAGTAACTCACCGTGTCCTGCTGCGTGGAAAAGTCCGTAACCGCCTGCTGCACATCATCGTCCGACCGGAAGCGTCAATTCTTCAAGGTCTTTATGAGGGGGACCGAACGCGTGATAATCCCATGGGGAGTGATCAGTATCCATCGCCCGCTTGTTGTTGTCCGTAATGGAAGAGGCTGGTCTCCCAGACCGACCGGCGTCTTGTGTCGAAACGCGACCCGCATGGAACTTGGTGCACCATTCCACAAAGGTGGTTTTCGACAGACATGCTGCCCCGTACGTAGGCTTCAATCTCCAATGGATGTCCACCGGTGTTTGTCCTTCGGCAGCCAAGAACAGAATAACAGCACGTTGGTCCTGTTTGGACGCACTTGGTAATAACGTCATCACAGTTCACGTAGCTGCATTTAACGCACGCACCTCGGCACGGCGCGACTGCCACATCAACCCCTTTGTCTACATGTCCGTGCTTGTATACTCGAATCGGAGTCGCGTTACGTTGCATCTCCGCTGCATCGACGCCCTCAAACGGAAACTTTTTGATCACGCCTTATAGTTTATACTTGAAGATGCTCAATTTGTCCGTGTTTTTCATTTTCTTTTCTGTCTTTCTCTTTTGCTCGTCAGTCTTACTTCATTTTATGATTTCTTCTTCTTCACTTTGAATCACCCATCTTTGGGGTACGTCAGATCAATCACTTCTTAGATGCTTGTGCACTTTTCTTCTCCCAGTAGCTCTTCATTCTATCTTATCTCCTCCTTCTTTCCTCCTCTGATATCTGAATCGGTTTTCTGGTGTTGTTCTTAACTTGGAACCTCTTAGTTTTGTCTTTGGTCACGGTCCTGGCTGTACCATTCTTTAACATGAGTTCGGTAATCTTAAGATCTCTCATATAATTTTCCACTTCCTTAAACCAACTGGTTTTAGCCTTCTTTTTGTAAAAGAAGTCAAAGATCTGTTTAGTTAATCTGTCAGGATTCATTCGCAATATGTGTCCATAGAAATCAACCATCCTTTTCCTCTCTCCGACTTTACGTAGAGGGCCCCGTTTCTATAGAAAACTTGTTTCTTATTTTGGAATTTGGGACCCATGATCTTCCTCAATATTTTTCTCTCTTTGATTTCCCATTTCTCTATTTACCCTTTCCTCCCCATGACTAGTGTTTCTGCTGCATAGTGCTTCCGGCTTAATTACTGTGTTATAATTTCTTATGATGGTGTTCCTTGAGAGGGCTTTCTTATTGTATGTTTTTGGTTTTCTGGAAAGGTAGTTCTATTTTGGTACTTCTCGCTTCCATTGCTTTCCGTTCAAGGTTGTTCCATTCAATTCATTCCCCTAGGTAATTGAAAATCTTTACCACCTCTATTTTTTGAGCTCCTACTTTAATTCTCTTAGGAGTGTCAAGTATATTCGTCATGATCTTCGTCTGTTCGAAAGAAATCCTAAGTCCTATCTTCCCCGCCTGCTCTTGTAATTCGGCGATTTGTTCTTTTGCTTCCTCACACGTTTCTGCGAGCAGCGCCAAGTCGTCAGTAAATGCCAAACATTTAATCGTGATTCCTTTGCTTTTGTTCCAAGTCTTATTCCCCCTCTCGTTCTTGCATTCCATATATTATGGTTTATTTATTTATTTATTTATTTATTTATTATTTAATTTACCGATTTACTTTATTTATGTGCTTATGTAATATGTCCTACATTTTGCAATTGGAAGTAAGCTGTTTAAGAACAATTTTGAAAAAAAAACTAAATAACTAAATAACTAAATAAATAAATAAATAAATAAATAAATAAATAAATAAATAAATAAATAAATAAATAAATAAATAAATAAAATAAATAACTAAATAACTAAATAACTAAATAACTAAATAAATAAATAACTAAATAAATAACCAAATAAATAAATAAATAAATAAATAAATAAATAAATAAATAAATAAATAAATAACATTCCTGTACGAATATTGGATATACGGACGTTATGCACTCTTGCAGCTAAATATGTATACCGGTAGCTCAAATATTGCTCTATATCAGCCAATCCAAAACTGTGGTCCACGGACCCCTGGGGGGGGGGGGTCGCGATAATAATCCAAGGGTTCCGCAATAATAATGTAAATTGTAAGTATCTGAAGAGTGAAATGTTATTGTACACACTCACACACAATTGTACTAAATTTAGGAACCGTGTCTTCATTGTTGTATAACTGACATAGAGTCACGGCCGACTGGATCTCTCCGTGCTCTCTAGCTAGAGCGACGCATCAAGTCGGCCGTGATACAGTATATGTAACTCTTAATTTGGCCGATAGATGGTACAAGTTAGCAGCGGGAACAGAAGAAATACTACAAGGCAGTGTTAGTGATGTAATTGTAAAACATTTGGAATTGTAGTATCCACACTCAGACCATATTTTCCGCCTCTGGTTGAGATAATCTCGTGGATCAGAAATGCCTTCTTTGAAACTGAATATCAACTGCCCTCCCTTGAGGAAGATCAACTAGCCGAAGTAATCTTGGAAAAGAGAAGATGAAAAATTAATTGAAGTATGATATGGGTGGAGAATCAGATGTAGTAGCATGTTTAGCTCCAGGAAATTCCATGAATGTATCACAACTCCACGTCTCTGATCTACTATTTCTAGACAGTAAATACTATGTTTAATGCCTTTCATGACAACATAGCTGTGTGAGTGTACCTTTCCTGCTCTCACAGAAATGAAAACGAAGTGCAAAAATGGAACTAATGTAGAGTCTGATCTTTGGCTTCGATTTACTACGCTTGTAAAATGCTTGGTCATTCCAAACGTTCCGTCCCATTGATCCAACAACCGCAACAAGTGTTTTTTTTACTAAGTGTCCAGATCCAGACTGTTGTAATTATTAGCCAAGTGTCACATTGTTTCATAATATCTGGGCATTTATAAATTGTCTATGGAAATGAAGTGATATTAAACTTTCAAAGAAAGTAAATATTAGTCCTCAATTATAAGAATAAAATCAATCACGATATCATTCAGAAGAGCTCCATCATCATCTAGCTATTCTGCCTTATAGCAAGTCTTGTCATGGGATGAACCTCTTCCACTGTTGCCTGTCCTGCGCCAAGTTTTTCATGTCCGAATATTTATTTCCTTTGATATTGTCCAACATTTGATATTTTTCCTTCCTCTTCCTTGTTTGCCTTTCACCATTCGTTCTGTTCCTTCTTTCAGTAAACAGTCCCTCCTCAAACAAGGTCCGATTCAGTTCATTTTTCTCTTTCTAATGATTTGCAACATACTTCATTCTTCTCCAACTCTTCGTAATACCTCCTCATTCCTTACGCGGTCTTCCCATTTCACTCGATCTATTCTCTTCCATACCCACATCTCTAGTGCCTCCAATCTTCTCTCATCTTTCTTTCTCAATGTCCAAGTCTCTGCGCCATATAGCGCTATGCTCCAAATGTAACACTTAGCAAGTCTTTTCCTCAAATTTTTGTTTAGTGGTCCACAAAGTAATTTTGATTTTTTCCTAAAGCCAAGAAGAGCTCCAGAAGGTACTAAAGAAACTAAGTTCATGGCCCCTAAAATGACTTACCGTACAAATAAATTATGACAAAACTGAACAAGTTGTGTTCAGAAGAGGGATCCATATAATCTGGTATAAACTTAAAATTATCGACCTGGCAACGCTAGAGAAAGTTAAAGCTCGTTATATGAAACGAATCTTGGGTATCGGGGAGACAGCACCATCAAGACTGACCTATGTCTTACTAAAAGAAACTTTCTTTATGGAAGACATCAGAATGCAGATACACCTGCCAAACACTAAGGTCTACGATACCACATTCCCAATTCTCATAGAAAAATGCAGCTATATCTGGAACGACTTTTATTCAACAGACGCCATAATGACGGATGATTGGAAAGAAGCAAATTACGGTTCTAGGACATTTCGTACCACTTGACCGGCTGATTACCTGCGAAGTGTCAGTCAATGACTTTAAAATATTTAGGATAGGACATTCCGTACCACTCGAGAGAGTGAGAAGTATTGCGAAGTAAAAACGGTGTCCTAATGAATGTATTCATTTGTATATCCATTGTCCACTAGTGGCGCAGAAGCCTCCGCAACTGATTTTACTGGCACGCGTGTTAATTCTTATCTCGTAATCATCATTCGCGGGGACCTAACTAATTCCACCTTTCAGTAATTCCTGTTCCCGCGTGACCTTCAAGCCCATATCGGCCACTTCATCAGGATATTCTTTTTTACTTACTTGATACTGAAATAATGCAGTAGTTTATTATAACTATTCACGATAATAGTAATATTATCCATACTTATGCTCGTCAGGCACATTGCACCCGAACACGATGTATGTTTCTATTGTATTGCTTTGTTTGAGGATGTATACTTCAAAAATCGACTTCCTTATGATATTTACGTAAACGGAAGTGATAAGTATAGTTTAAAATGCAATTATTAAAATAATATAGAAGTTTTCTTCAGCAAATGCTGTGAATTATTTTTGTTTCTGATTTCTGAAGTGTGTCTGTAAGGCTCATTACGCCGGCTGGCGTGGAAATGGGATTCTAATTTAACATAAAGTGGTACGGATTGTCCTCGCGTAAATATTTGGGTATTACGGGGAAAATGTTGGCAGGTAGATAACGACCTAGGTGGTACGAAATGTCCTCAAAAATCAAGTGGTACGGAATGTCCGTGGTACGAAATGTCCGGACACCGCAAATTACGAGCTTCGACACGTAATAACGTGATATGCAACACATAGTTTTCGTCACGAGTTCTGCCGAAATAAGAGATTTCATCACCCGAATGAAAATTGTGTGTGTGAATTGTGCAATGGACACTGTAAAAGATATCATACAAATATCTGCAGTAAAAGACAATTGTCAACAACAAAACTGGGACTAGAGTAATGTAGGCCTAATATAGTTTTGTATTTTGCCCACTGTGCGCATTTTCGTTAATAATAAAAATTACATTTTTTTGGTGTTCACTGAATGCAGTATTGTTCTGTGGCTAAGTGGTCTTTGCTCACGCATGCGATAAGCTCAGGGGTCGTCAGAGACAAAAGGGTTGGGAAACCATCCTCTAGATAAAGCCCCCCTTTCCTCTTTCTTTTTATTTTTGCTAGTTGTTTTACGTCGCACCGACACATATAGGTCTTACAGCGACGATGGGACAGGAAAGGGCTAGGAGTGGGAAGGAAGCGGCCGTGGGCTTAATTAAGGTACAGCCCCAGCATTTGCCTGGTGTGAAAATGGGAAACCACGGAAAACCATTTTCAGGGCTGCCGACAGTGGGGTTCGAACCTATTATCTCCCGAATACTGGATACTGGCCGCACTTAAGCGACTGCAGCTATCGAGCTCGGTGCCCCCTTTCTACTAGCAGACTATGGATATAAAATTAGTGAAACAAACTCAGAAATCCACGAACAACACACCAGTGACATAGCCTACTTTTGTTACAAGTGACAAATTGGTATATTACTCCTCTACCCGCACTACGGGAGACTTAAAATAATGTGCACTCAGTTCTATTACGTAACTCATGTACTACAGTATTACCAAATACCGCTATACTCAAATGCAGATGCCATGTTCCTTCCTATCTAGAAGATTACCAACACGGAAACTGGTGGAGAAAGTCCCAGTGGTATCGCACTCGGGTGACCCAACATTCCCACATGTACCGCGCTTCATTCATTCAATTGTACAGCTTTCACGAAATCTTCAGTTGTACGTAATGACTTCCTGAACAGTGACAAGTCATACATCGCAGAGAAAAAGCGTTTTAATGTTCTCAAACATACTACAGAGAGATTTGGTTTTAATATGTTCCCTCTGGATACAGTGTTGCAATGGTGATGTTGATAGTTACTGTAATAGTTATAGACATATGGTTATTATATGAGTCATCAGTCCATAGACTGGTTGGATGAAGTTCTCCATGTCACCTTATCCTGTGTTAATCTTTTCATTTGTACGTAACTCTTGCACTCTTTATCTGCTATAATCTGCTTGTCATATTCGTACGGTCGTCTACCCCTACCGTTCTTACCACCCTAAAAAACTAAGTGAATAAGTCCTGGGTGTCTTAAAATGTGTCCTATGAAAATGAAATGAAATGATGATGAAGACGATACATACACCCGGCCCCCATGCCAGTGGAATTAACCAATCATGGTTTAAATTCCCAACCCTGCCGGGAATCGAAGCCGGGGCCCCTGTGACCAAAGGCTAGCACGCTAACCATTTAGCCATGGAGCCGGAGATGTGTCCTATCATTCTATCTCTTCTTCTCGTCAAATTTAGCCAAATAGATCTCCTCTCACCCATTCGATTCAGTATCTCTTCATTCGTGATTCGATCTATCCATCTCACCTTCAGCATTCTTCTGTAACACCACATTTCAAAAGCTTCTATTCTCTTTCTTTCTGAGCAGGTCATCGTCCATGTTTCACTTCCATACGATGCCACGCTCCAGATGAAATTCTTCAAAAACGTTCCCCAAGAAAGCTCTTCCTTGCTTGTGCTAGTCTGCATTTAATATCCTCCTTGCTTCTGCCATCGTTAGTCATTTTACTACCCAAGACTTCATTTCCAAATCTAATATTTCCTGCTTCACCTGACTTCGTTCGACTGCACTCCATTACTTTTGTTTTGGACTTACTTAATTTTCATCTCGTATTCATTCCCCCGAGATGGTCCATACCATTCAGCAATTTATCCTGAGCTTCTAAGAACTCAGATAAAATAATAATACCATCGGCAAATCTCAGAGTTTTGATTTCCTCTACTTCGATTGTGATTCCCTTTCCAATTTCCTCTTTGATTTTCTTTACTGCCTCTTCTATATAAACGGTGAAAAGTTCATATAGAGGAGATATGATTCAATCATACATTTTGACACACGAGTAGATTCTGTTTTTCATTTTCTGGGGAAATATGATGTTTACCGAGTCTTCTGACAATGCGATGAAACAAGTATGTTACGTCCATATATACGTCTCAGATGCTGCCTGCCCGACGCGCTAAGGGATCTTTGTTCACTATGAAGGGCGTGCGTTCGATTCCCTGTCAGGAAAAACTGGGAACTGGAGAGGCCCATAGTCGTGAGCTCCACTCAGCCTACAACAAAAATGACTACCCTAAAGCGGGTTTACTTGGAAATGCGTGTAACTTGAAACAATGTTCGGTAATTTTGGACCGAGCTCGATAGCTGCAGTCGCTTAATTGCGGCCAGTATCCAGTATTCGGGAGATAGTGGGTTCGAACCCCACTGTCGGCAGCCCTGAAAATGGTTTTCCGTGGTTTCCCATTTTCACAACAGGCAAATGCTGGGGCTGTGCCTTAATTAAGGCCACGCCGCTTCCTTCCCACTCCTAGCCCTTTCCTGTCTCATCGTCGCCGTAAGACCTATCTGTGTCGGTGCGACGTAAAACAACTAGCAAAAAAAAGGTAGTTTTGGCAATAATGTTCCCTCCAGAAAGTTTTTGTGGTAGCTTTTTAAACCTCAAATCACTGCAAGTAAACATCTGTTGTTTTTATTCTCTACAATTCATACGCTTACACTTGGGGTCTATCGTTGACGGTTCAGGCAGCGTAAGCCAAGAAAGCAAGTGACCGACCGACCGAAATCGAACCTGCCAAGTTGGGCTAAGAAGGCCAGCGCTCTACCATGGTCAGTCACTTGCTTTCTTGGCTTAACGCTGCCTGAACTACGGCTCTCTATAGAGCCTTATAGCCTGAAAAGGTTATCGACAGTTCCCCTCCCTCCCTTAGTGTTGTAGGACAATCCGTACCATTTGAAAGAGTGGGAAATAGTGCGAGGTAAAAACGATATTCTAATGTATGTTTCATTTAGCCGCCTCTGTGGTGTAGTGGTTAGCGTGATTAGCTGCCACCCCCGGAGGTCCGGGTTCGATTCCCGGCTCTGCCACGAAATTTGAAAAGTGGTACGAGGGCTGGAACGGGGTCCACTCAGCCTCGGGAGGTCAAATGAGTAGAGGTGGGTTCGATTCCCACCTCAACCTCAGCCATCCTGGAAGTGGTTTTCCGTGGTTTCCCACTTCTCCTCCAGGCGAATGCCGGGATGGTTCCTAACTTAAGGCCACGGCCGTTTCCTACCCTCTTCCTTGCCAATCCCTTCCAATCTTCCCATCCCTGCACAAGGCCCCTGTTCAGCATAGCAGGTGAGGCCGCCTGGGCGAGGTACTGGTCATACTCCCCAGTTGTATCCCCCGACCAAGAGTCTGAAGCTCCAGGACACTGCCCTAGAGGCGGTAGAGGTGGGATCCCTCGCTAAGTCCGAGGGAAAAACCGAACCTGGAGGGTAAACAGATGATGATGATGATGATGATGTTTCATTTATGTATCCATTGTCCACTAGTGGCGCAGAAACCTCTGCACGGTGTGAGCACTATTGATGTTAACCTTCCGTCGGGCGCAACTGATCTGACTGGCACACGTGTTAATTCTTATCTGGTATTCATCATTCGCGGGGACCTGGCTACTTCCAACTTTCAGTAGTTTCCTGTTTCCCAAGCCCATATCGGCCAGTTCATCAGAATCTTTTATTTTATTTACTTGATACTGAAATAACGCAGTTCTTTATAAATATTCACAGTAATAGTAATATTATCCATCCTTATGCTCGTCAGGCACATTGCACCCGAACACGATGTATAATGCTATTGTACGGTTTTGCTTCAGGATTTATACTTCAAAAAATCGACTTTCATATGATAATATTTACATAAAAATAAGTGATAAGTATAGTTTAAAAAGAAATTATTAAAATAGTATAGAAGACTTATTCAGCAAATGTTGTAAATTATTTTTCTGTCTGATTTCTAAAGTATGTCAATCAGACCCATTACACCCGCCGGCGTGGAAATGGAATTCCAATCTGACTTTTTTTTTTTTTTCGATATTTGCTTTACGTCGCGCCGACACAGATAGGTCTTATGGCGACAATGGGACAGGAAAGGGCTAGGAGTGGGAAGGAAACGGCCGTGGCATTAATTAAGGTACAGCCCCAGCATTTGCCTGGTGTGAAAATGGGAAACCACAGAAAACCATTTTCAGGGCTGCCGACAGTGTGGTTCGAACCTACTATCTCCCGAATACTGGATACTGGCCGCAATTAAGCGACTGCAGCTATCGAGCTCGGTCCAATCTGATATCAAGTGGTACCCAATGTCCGGACATCCGACACTATCGGCCATGTTGTTACGTAATGTGTGTTGAGGAGTGACTGTTGTAACATTTGTTGCGCGGGGTAAGACTGGCAACGAATGACGTCTTTCAACAAACACGTTAACACGTTTGTTAACTCGTTAACAGCCGGCTGAGAGAAACAGACCCAACCGACCACCCAGTTTGTGCTTCTCACGCCTGGCTTTGTTGTGTCTTTTTTTTCATCTCCTCATATCTGACACGCACTTCCGCCGCGGGGTACGGGTGCTTTCTCTGCCGTGATGTAATATGATCATATCGCACGCATCCTCTGTGTTGTGCGGACAGCGACACCTTTCTACTCGGCCATTAGTATTCTAGAAGAAGTCGATTGTCCCGTTTCTGAAGGCCATACTGTCAGACTTTCTGTCTCAGTTTGATATCAGTTGAGATATGGATCCGCTTACATTTAAAAGAATACTTCGACCCCTCCGACTTAGAACATAGTAACTGACATTCTTGTGATTTTCAGATTATTCACGTATCGTTTACTAAAAGAAATAAGCTTCATCAACTGTAAAATTATTCCACCCTGATTCGCAATATATTTTTTGTTAAATCAATATTTAAAAACATCGTAACTGTTATTATTGAATTTGTTCCAATTAAGAACGTCGTAACTTAACCCTACACTGCATACTGTAGCGTTTTCGCTACATAATATTCTTCTTCTTATAGTTCAGTAATATGCTAAAAGATGGCAAACCTAGCTGTATACATAACATCTTTGAAATCTGTACTTCCAGAAATTATGCTACAGGGGGCTAAGGGCAATGATTTTCTCCATCTATTCGCTATATTATCTTATCCTGAGGCAGTTGGATATGTGTCATGGCGGCTGTACGTGCATGAGTAGCATTGAAATGTAATTCTATGTGATTCGCTGACGACTGAAGTTTAACAAAAATACTGCACTATCCACAATATACTTATCTTTCAGCATAAATGTCTAATAATGTTTAATTTACAATAGTTGTTGCTAAAAAGTCATGAAATATGAGTGTAGCGTTTTTGCTACATCATGCAGCTAAGGCATTTATTTTCAGATGCATGTTTGAAGATTATGGGCAGCAATGACTTGAAGTACCTATTGATAGTGTCCTATTTAATGATTATTTCAATGCTGCAAGAATTAAGTCAAAATAATGATGATGATGATAATAATAATAATAAGAAGAAGAGGATATATTGTATTGTAATTTATATTGCATTTTCTCAACATGAATTTGTTTACCTTTATCAAATATATTCGTAATTCTATTTGACATAAATGTCATATATCTGGGGATTATCTGAAAATATGCGTTACGGAAGTTAGCTTGACAAAAGTGTAACCCTAGCAACTCTGCAGGCTGTGATGTAAGGTGTGGATGGATGGCCAGACATTGTTACCTAGCAACCGTGCAGGCTATGATGTAAGGTGTGGATGGATGGCCAGACAATGTCACCTAGTAACTATGCAGGCTGTGATGTAAGGTGTGGATGGATGGCCAGACAATGTCACCTAGTAACTATGCAGGCTGTGATGTAAGGTGTGGATGGATGGCCAGACAATGTCACCTAGTAACCATGCAGGCTGTGATGTAAGGTGTGGATGGATGCCCAGACATTGTTACCTAGCAACCGCGCAGGCTGTGATGTAAATTATGGATGGCTGGCCAGACAATATTACCTAGGAACCGTAGCCGTGATGTAAAGTATGGATGGATGGATGGATGAATGGCCAAGCAATGTTACCCAGCAACCACGTAATCTATGTTTTATGGCTGGTGGTCATCTGAAATTAGCAGCCGTTGATGGATGGCCATGACCGAGCAGCACTGTGTTTGAAAACGAATGCAGATTGTTTCAAAGGCTATCACATCAGTTGAACTGCGGACATGACCTACCCATTTGAGCAAGCTATTATTTTCCAATTCCTACAATGTAATAAATCTCTTAATTGTTTCAAAATAATTTTATTAGTTTTCTATGTTATTATAAGTAATAAACGATAATTCTGCTCATATACAGTACTGGGTAACATTTGTACATAATTAGCCTTCAACGCATGATGTAGCGTTTATGCACATTCCTGAATTTTTCCCTGTTTGCTCACCAGTATGATCAAATGCATCAAAAATATGTTGTCAATGTGATGTCTCCGTCTAATAATATTTTCACGTCAGAGTTATGGGTGTAAATAAATTCATGCAGTGTAGGGTTAAGATATAACATGTTCATTAAAGGTTCAGTTACGATCAATTTACAGGAAGTATTGAACTCATTCACTCAAAATTGCATGTTAAGGATTGCACTGATTTTGAGCATCTGTCCGCAAGATGTTCCAAGATTCTATCCCCACTGCCACTGCCTTCGTGATCTCCAGGCCGTACTGTAGCTCTGATGACGTCACGCTTTGGGTGGGACTTGGAGGCGATACGCATCCGCTCCGCTTGAATTACACACTCGTTTAAATTATTTAAGAAACTATTAATAACACCTTATAAAACCAAAAACTATTCTTAAATATTTCTTAGTTCTGACATACAATGCATATCCTTCCCCGTACCGTTCTATTTCTCGCGTATATCCGTTCGTTTCCGTGAGTACAGGCTAACACTTTGGGACATATTCTTGCGTTTCTATCCATTTTCTAGTCAACTGGAACATTCACATCATACACACTGATAGAAAACAAGCAACCAATTACCAATAAAATATGCTACAAATGTAAATTATTTCTGTACCATCAATTCAGTACCTACAAGAAAGGTTACGAGTAAGCTAACCTCCAACAATAACAAAACATTTACTGTCACTATCATGAAATTCAGTTACTGTTTCAGAAAAGTAGTATTTTAAACAGCAAATAATATCTATGCAATTATTTTCATATTCAATTTTCATGGAATAACCCTGTTCCATTGCCATGAAAATTGATAGGAAAATCTCAGCAGAGTTATTTCACAATACATTTCTACCTAAAATAGTAAAATGCATAAATTGTACTTAAATATACAGGTACACCGATTTCAAATAATCCGTCTGATTACATAAAAATATATCTAATGTTACCCATGTTCTTGATATGAGAAATTTTAACTCACCATCTGGATGAGACACTATTATTTCCCTCAGAATTTAGTCTTCAGAAAATTGGTTGATGCACACAACTGTTTGGTGATTAACTATTAATTTTTTCCCTAAGAATAGCCTTCTTCCATAACCTAACTCTTTCTTCATCAGAAGAAAACACAAATACTGGAGTGTACTCTCCTCGGTTTATAATTTGCTTTGCACCCAGGCACACTCTTAGCATGGTGATTTCTCTCACTGGTAACCTTAATTCAATTATACACACATCGAGGTTGATAATAAAACCCTGAATGCACTAACTCAATTCATTTTACACTAGGGATATAACATTACACAAATAAACTACAAAATTAAAGCACGGCAGAGCGATATTCTTAACCTATAGCCTCACATGATTACACGCCCACACTACGTTTTCTTCACTAATTGAGGACTTTTCACTTAATAATACAGTCGACAACGCCTCAGTCTGATTTATATTGGAGTAAACACGCAGCCAACGTTAAAAATTTCAATAAAACAGCGAAGAATTCACATGTAATTCAACTAACTCACGTGCTAAACTCCTCCCCTAACGATCAGCTAATTGCTTTCCCGCGCTTGCTACAGTATGGCCTGTACTTCACGAAGGCAGTGCCACTGCTTTGTGACCCGAGAGAGTTGATTATAGTAGGTACTCATTTTAGCAGAGATAATTCCTGTAAATGAAGTCGAAACACAGTCCAGGTGGAAATGCTACCAGTACAATGTAAAACGCCGACTAAAAGGGTATGGTGATTATTGTGCGCAGTCTTTTACCCATTCCAAAATATATTCAAGAGGCAAATTGATGGTTGGTTTAGTGAGGAACATGTCTGCTTGTTCAACTCGGTATAAAGGTAAGTGTATATTCATTTGTTCAGCAGAATCAGTCATGTTTATGTGTGTTCATCAGCAACAGCTAAAGCCTCCGTATGTGTATGTTCAGTCCACTGGTTGGATCCTCAACAGCTCCACCATCAGCTGTCATAAATGGCCTAGGCATCACTGAAGAGGCGTACTAGGGAAATGAGGAGTGAGGTAGTTTCCCGTTGCTTTCCTCACCGAGCCAGGAATTGCAATTACAGATCAGTCTGCCAAGCCCACTGAAATGCATGCACCAACTGACCCTATGAGGAACATTTTCACACCATTCATAGCAGGGACTGGCTGCACCCAAAGCCTCCGATTAGAGGAGAAATCTAGAAGTTTAACCAGAAGCGATGAGGAAGATGGGAATCACTTTGCACTTTGGAACTTGGCAATGCTTATAAGGGACTATTGCCACTAGCTTTATGTTCACATAATCTCATGCCAGATGTGTATGAACATTTCTACAAAAATCTGATGAAAACGGCTGTAGCTGAACCAACTGAATCAGGCACAATTAGTGACTAACATTTTTTTTTTTTTGCTAGTTGCTTTACAACGCACCGACACAGACAGGTCTTATAGCGACGATGGGACAGGAAAAGCCTAGGAATGGGAAGGAAGTGGCCGTGGCTTTAATTAAGGTGTGAAAATGGGAAACCACGGAAAACCATCTAACAAAGACTTATAACAGACTTATAACAGTAAGTGGTCTCAGTTCAATTGGTTAGGGTTTTTATATTTGTATTTTACAAACAATAAAGAACTTAAAAGGTAAAAAAATAACTACAGGTAATAATTTAAAAAAATATCCTTATCCTTCCAAATCCCTTAACATGTAAATCGGTCATTTATTTTGAAAGACATGTCAAATTCCATAGTTCGCAGGCAACAATTTCAAGAGTGTTAAGTTCAGTCAGTTTTCCTTTTGAGCTCATTATAATGAGTAAAAATAAAATTTAATTTTAAAAAGGCAAAACTTGAAGTTGATGGTCATTATTTGATTAAAATAGTAACTTGACTTATACAGCTACTTTTCCAGACATCTCGTAACTTCATCACATACGATGTTCTTCATTGGATAATTCCAGTTCAGTAATATCGTTACTAGATGTAAAAGGGCTATTTAATACAATAAAACACCCTTCTTGGTGCAAAATAAACTGGGCAGTAAATGCATTCCATTTAATATCGAAAAACTCTCTGACTTGTTTGAAATTTTCGAAACTTTCAACTGCTCTCCTCAACTATTTATCTTATGTAGATACGATGTTCTTAGTTGGAGGAGTCGACTTATTGGATATTTTAATTCGATTTACTGAACGATTTGATTACACCGCATGGATGATGTTACTGTAAATTGTGAATTTGAATATTATTATTTATTATTATTGTAATAATAATAATATTATTTGCTTTACGTCCCATTAACTAAATTTTGCTGTTTTCGGAGATGCCGAGGTGCCGAAATTTAGTCCCGGAGGAATTGTCTTACGTGCCAGTAAATCTACCGACACGAAGCTGACGTATTTGAGCACCTTTAAATACCACCAAACTGAACCAGGATCGAACCTGCCAAGTTGGGGTCAGAAGGCCAGCGCCTCAACCATCTGAACCACTCATCCCGGAATTATTATTATTATTATTATTATTATTATTATTATTATTATTATTATTCCTGGCATTTTTTCATTGATTTGAGGTCGGCATTACATGTTGATTTTGTTCTGTTTTACGGCTGGATGCCCTCTTCTAACGCCAATCCTGTACGGATGGATGTACTATTGCATGTTTCTGCGGCAGCTGATAATACTGTGTGTGTATGAAGATGAGTGTATTGAGACGAATACAAACACCTAGTCTATCAGTTAGGTAAATTAACCAGTCGTGCCTAAAATTCCCTGCCCAGGTGGAAGTCGAACCTAGGCACCCTATGGACCGAAAGCCTCTCGACACTGACCATTCAGCCAAGAATCCGGTCCTATTATTATTATTATTTATTATTATTATTGTTACCGTGTTTTGGTGGTAGGTAGAGGTGTAAGAAGGTGCGGGCGTGAATGGGTCTCAAACTACGGAATCAAAGTTAATGTAAAAGTTAACAAGGTTATATTTCCTTTTCAATATTAAGTAATAACAAAGAACAGGTACTTAGTAGCCGAAACACAATTTGAAATGTACAATTACAGGGATTACAGAGTTTGGGCTTCGAGCCCCGAGTTCACAATTTTTGAGCAACTAGCCCAACTTTCCGATATACAAATTTTAACAAAGGGGCAGAAGACCCCAATCAAACCCTGGAGCCCTTGCTCCAAATTACACAGTAAAGCCTCCTCGAGGCATACAACACTCCGTTTCCAAAAGAGCCACACGCTCTTTAATTTAAGCCTCTCCTAGGCCACACCAAACTCCACCTTCAAGTTGTCCTCAACGGACATAAACACAGGGGTAAAAATACCCAATCTACTGAGGTCTATTAAATGAAAAGCAGGTTAATTAAATGACCTCTAAAACAATTTGAGAGGAGGCGAACTTGCACTCCTAATACACTTGGTTTTTAAGACCTACTTTGGCTCTTAGGCCACTGATGCAAGGGCTAATCCCATACTACAGAGGTGACGTAATAGCAATTTACATTACATTACGGAAGAATTGGTTGAGAGAATAAGTTCACCTCAAGACGATGTGAGTGGGAGCTCGAGAGGGTTAAGCACTCTCTATCCCGATATGTCGTTTTAAAATAGAATAGATACCAGTTGTTTTTACATTTTAGGAAAAGGTTACATGGTTGAACGCTTAGAACCCGCCCCGAAAGTTAAACTGCTGAGCAAGAAAAGAAAGAATTTATTAATCGGCCATTACCTTATTGTTGACCGCCGCCGAGGAAAGAGGCGCTTCCCGCCTCCTGCTATGTACTTAATACACTGAAAGATGGAACAGAAGTGGCCCGGAGACCCTAAAATCAGCAGTTTATATACTCTCGCGGAAGTTTCTAGGCGTTAGGGGAATGAAAACACCCGCCCACAATGTTTTTATTGGATAGGACCCCGCAACAGATACAAGTTGGGGGAAGATACACCAGATTGGTCAGAAATTACTAAAAGAAATTCGGGATTGGATAAATCTAAAACAAGGGGAAAAAGAGGGGTATACAGCCAACTTAAACAATAACAGAAAGAAATTTAACAAGAAACAAACTTTTGAAATAAAAATTTCTCCAACAAAATAGTTCTTTGACTCCGCACTAGGGTGCGCTATTGTTGATCTTCAGTAGTGTCCTCTAGAAGAGAAAGATCACACTTCTTACTTCAAGCGAGACAAAAACACATCAAAAGTGACACAGTTCAAAAACTCAAAATTTTCCACGTGGTGACATCTTCTGAGAAAGTAGAGAATTAATAGAGTAGATAAAGTTCAACCTTCCTCCAGAAGAGGAGTTTCAACTGGCGCAACTTTTAAATAAACGGTGTAGAGGTGTACCGCCCGGTACAGACCTCCCCCCCCAAAAGTTCCTCCAGGGGTGACACATGAAATCAGTTTGAAACAAAGTCCAAGTAATGATGTTGATACGAAGATAGATAGCAGAAGCATTTACAAGATTTCTTAATTCAGTTTCAAAATGTTGTTGTTGCAGGTGAATGAAAGTCTTTAAGTTTGTAGAATTTGAATTTCTGAAGATAAACTTTTAATACTTAGAAGTGAAGAAAAATTTTTTGCACGGTCCACCAAATATTGCTGTTGAATTCCCAAATGTAGTTATCTCTTATAGTAACTGTCCATGTAGTTGATGTTGATGAAGTTGGATGGCCGGACCGGCCGTTGCAGCTTGCGTCCAAAAGGAGGCCGCTCGGACCCCTCAAGTACCCTGAGATACCGCTCGCCCGCACTATGAGGGGAGCAGAGGTGTTGAAGCACGCCGCGCCCGCGGTGAACATATACAGGCTGCGGGCATGTAGCAGGTCGTGCGCCGCACGTCAGCCTTGGCCGGGAGGAGAGCTCCGGCTCGCCGTGCACATGTCGTCCTCGCTGGAGAGGAGGGGGCCCATCCCCCTCCCCAGTCGCTGCACGGCGCTGCGCGGCTGCGGGGGCGCTGAAACATTAAAGCTAGGCGGCAGAATTGTGTTGGACTATCATCTTCTTTGAGGGTACAGGCTTGTGGAGAGGTTGAGGGGCCAGCGGCGTGTAGATATCCATGGCATTTACTATTATGAAGCCACAGTGTAAGGTGGAGCAGGAGACGGGAGCGTGGTAATGGCCGTGGCAAGAACAGGATGGCAGTTTAACGGATCGGGGTGGGTTTTACAAAAGGCTTACATCTAAAACCAAAATATTATAGAAGGGGCAGAATGCCTTAAAAGTGACATACATACATACATACATTATCATTATAGACTGTTATGCCTTTCAGCGTTCAGTCTGCAAGCCTCTGAGAATTTACTAAACGTCGCCGCAATCCTCGATTTGCAACTAGTGTTGTGGCCTCATTTAGTTCTATACCTCTTATCTTTAAATCGTTAGAAACAGAGTCTAACCATCGTCGTCTTGGTCTCCCTCTACTTCTCTTACCCTCCATAACAGAATCCATTATTCTCCTGGGTAACCTATCCTCCTCCATTCGCCTCACATGACCCCACCACCGAAGCCGGTTTATGCGTACAGCTTCATCCATCGAGTTAATTCCTAAATTAGCCTTTATCTCCTCGTTCCGAGTTCCCTCCTGCCATTGTTCCCACCTGTTTGTACCGGCAATCATTCTTGCTACTTTCATGTCTGTTACTTCTAACTTATGAATAAGATATCCTGAGTCCACCCAGCTTTCGCTCCCATAAAGCAAAGTTGGTCTGAAAACAGACCGATGTAAAGATAGTTTTGTCTGGGAGCTGACTTCCTTCTTACAGAATACTGCTGATCGCAACTGCGAGCTCACTGCATTAGCTTTACTACACCTTGATTCAATCTCACTTACTATATTACCATCCTGGGAAAACACACAACCTAAATACTTGAAATTATCGACCTGTTCTAGCTTTGTATCACCAATCTGACATTCAATTCTGTTGGATTTCTTACCTACTGACATCAATTTAGTCTTCGAGAGGCTAATTTTCATACCATACTCATTGCACCTATTTTCAAGTTCCAAGATGTTAGACTGCAGGCTTTCGGCACAGTCTGCCATTAAGACCAAGTCGTCAGCATAGGCCAGGCTGCTTACTACATTTCCACCTAACTGAATCCCTCCCTGCCATTTTATACCTTTCAGCATATGATCCATGTAAACTACAAACAGCAAAGGTGAAAGATTACAGCCTTGTCTAACTCCTGTACGTACCCTGAACCAAGAACTCATTCTACCATCAATTCTCACTGAAGCCCAATTGTCAACATAAATGCCTTTGATTGATTTTAATAATCTACCTTTAATTCCATAGTCCCCCAGTATAGCGAACATCTTTTCCCTCGGTACCCTGTCATATGCTTTCTCTAGATCTACGAAACATAAACACAACTGCCTATTCCTCTCGTAGCATTTTTCAATTACCTGGCGCATACTGAAAATCTGATCCTGACAGCCTCTCTGTGGTCTGAAACCACACTGGTTTTCATCCAACTTCCTCTCAACGACAGATCGCACCCTCCCTTCCAAGATGCCTGTGAATACTTTGCCTGGTATACTAATCAATGAGATACCTCGATAGTTGTTGCAATCCTTCCTGTTCCCTTGCTTATAGATAGGTGCAATTACTGCTTTTGTCCAATCTGAAGGTACCTTACCAACACTCCACGCTAATTTGACTACTCTATGAAGCCATTTCATCCCTGCCTTCCCACTATACTTCACCATTTCAGGTCTAATTTCATCTATTCCTGCTGCCTTATGACAATGGAGTTTATTTACTATCCTTTCCATTTCCTCAAGCATAATTTCACCAACATCATTTTCCTCCTCCCCATGAGCTTGACTGTTTGCAACACCACCATGATGATTTCCTTTTACATTGAGAAGATGTTCAAAATATTCCCTCCACCTCTCCAGTGATTCCCTGGGATCTGTTATGAGTTCACCTGAATTACTCAAAACACTGTTCATTTCCTTTTTCCCTCCCTTCCTAAGATTCTTTATTACTGTCCAGAAAGGTTTCCCTGCTGCTTGACCTAGCCTTTCCAGGTTATTACCAAAATCTTCCCATGACTTCTTTTTGGATTCAACAACTATTTGTTTCGCTCTGTTTCTTTCATCTACGTACAAATCCCTGTCTGCCTCGGCCCTTGTTTGGAGCCATTTCTGATAAGCCTTCTTTTTACGTTTACAGGCTGCTCTCACTTCATCATTCCACCAAGATGTTCGCCTTTTCCCATCTTTACACACAGTTGTTCCTAGGCATTCCCTTGCTGTTTCTACTACAGCATCCCTGTATGCCACCCATTCACTTTCTATATCCTGAACCTGCTTACTGTCTACTGTTCGAAACTTCTCACTAATCATATCCATGTACTTCTGTCTAATTTCCTCATCCTGGAGATTTTCTACCCTTATTCGTTTGCAGACAGATTTCACTTTCTCTACCCTAGGCCTAGAGATACTTAGTTCACTACAGATCAGATAATGGTCTGTATCATCGAAAAATCCCCGAAAAACTCGTACATTCCTAAAAGATTTCCTGAATTCAAAGTCTGTTAAGATATAGTCTATTATGGATCTGGTACCCCTAGCCTCCCATGTGTAGCGGTGAATAGCCTTATGCTTGAAGAATGTATTTGTAACAGCTAAACCCATACTAGCACAGAAGTCCAGCAAACGCTTCCCATTCCCATTAGCTTCCATATCTTCCCCACATTTACCAATCACCCTTTCGTATCCTTCAGTTCTATTCCCAACTCTAGCATTGAAATCGCCCATTAGCACTATTCTATCCTTGCTGTTGACCCTGACTACGATGTCACTCAATGCTTCATAGAACTTGTCAACTTCATCCTCATCTGCACCCTCACATGGTGAATACACGGACACAATTCTTGTCCTAATTCCTCCCACTGACAAATCTACCCACATCATTCGCTCACTTACGTGCCTAACAGAAACTATGTTGCGTGCAATGGTATTCCTGATAAAGAGCCCTACCCCAGACTCTGCCCTTCCCTTTCTAACACCCGTCAAGTACACTTTATAATCTCCTATCTCTTCCTCCTTATCTCCCCTTACCCGAATATCACTTACTCCTAGCACATCCAGATGCATCCTCTTTGCTGACTCAGCAAGTTCTACCTTCTTTCTTCCATAAGCCCCATTAATATTGATAGCTCCCCACCGAATTCAAAGCAAAAGCTAACCAATGCAGGGACGTGTCCCACCTAGAATGATCTTCATGATGATAGGCAATAAGTGCGGACCTGAGATTACGGTTAACCCGTTCAGCCAGAGATGGTTGAGGGTAATAAGCGGAAGTAGTTACCTGAGAGATGGACAAGTCAAAACAGAATTTACGAAATAAATTAGATGTAAAAGCCTTAGCATTATCAGATACAATGTATTGGCACGGACCAAAAGAAGCAAAAATAGAATTTAGGCAAGTAATAGTTGACTGAGCGGTAGCCAGCTTAGTCGGAAATAACCAGGAAAATCTTGTAAAACCATCTACACACACAAAGATGAACTTGTTGGCATTACCCTTTGACTGTGGGAAGGGTCCCACATAATCAATATACAGGCGTTCCATGGGGCGCGACGCTTGATGAGAAGACAAAAGGCCTACTTTAGTGGACATGGTGGGTTTACTGATCAAACAAGATTTACAAGCTTTTACAAGTTCCCGAATTTCACCGTCCATACCTTTCCATATGAACATTTCACGAATCTTTTCACGAGTTTTAAAGATTCCAAGATGCCCCCCCAATGGGGTCTCATGATAGTATTTGAAGATCATAGGTACAAGAACCGCTGGAACAACAACTTTCATCAACTTATCATGCCTCGAAGGGCAACATAGAACACCATTCCTCAGAACATAAGGGACAGCATGTTCCCCAGAAGAAAGGGTTTCCATTATCGGAGCCAGCGTCGGATCTTCACGTTGGTATTTCTCAATATCCCTAAAAAGCATGGGAGCATCTGTTAAGATGGCATTAACACCAGATAGTATGGACTCGGAAGGTGATGAACTGTCGACCGGTTCGTGGGTCTCTACGTCGTTATGAAACATACGGCTGAGTCCATCAGCAACAACATTTTCGGTACCTCTGATATGTCTAACATCAAACTGGAAGGCGGAAATACGAATAGCCCAGCGGGCTATACGACCAGTACGACGCGGCCTACCTAAGACCCAGCTTAAGGCTTGATTATCTGTCTCCAGGTCGAATTTAACGTGTTCCAGATAGAGACGGAACTTTTCTAAGGCAAATAAGACTGCCAAACCTTCGAGCTCATAGATGGAATACTTGGCTTCTTGAGCCGACAATGTCCTAGACGCATAGGCGATGGGTCGCCTCCCTAGTTCAGTCTCTTGAAGAAGGACTGCAGCTACTGCTGACGACGACGCGTCGGTTTGGACGATGAATTTCTTCGAGAAATCAGGCATAGCAAGTACAGGGGCATTACAAAGAGCTAATTTAAGGTCTTCAAAAGCGGCTTGTTGAGAAGGTCCCCACTCGAATTTGATGCCTTTCCTACGAAGAAGGTTTAAGGGCGCCGCTCTATTAGCAAAGTTAGGAATGAACTTTCTGAAGAAATTCACCATACCAATGAACCTGGCGATACCTTTAATGTCCTTGGGAGGTTTAAAATCACGGATGGCCTGTGTTCTAGAATGATCAACTGCTACACCATCGGGTGACACAATATGCCCTAGGAAAGACATAGAGGGCTTAGCGAAGGCAACCTTGGACAACTTAACAGTTAACCCAGCCTTACGAAGGCGATCGAGAACTTCTCGCAGATGATCTAGGTGTTCTTCAAAAGTCTCTGAAAATACTACGACATCATCTAAGTAGTGATATAAGTACTCGAATTTGATGTCGGAGAAGACCCTATCTAGTAGCCTAGTGAGCACAGCTGCCCCCGTGGGGAGCCCGAAAGGCACGCGGTTGTATTCGTATAAATTCCAGTCCGTGGCAAACGCTGTAAGGTGTTTAGACTCTTCGGCAAGGGGAATTTGATTATAGGCCTGATTTAAGTCCAAGATGGTGAAGAACTTGGCCTTACGAAACCATGAAAAACAAGAATGAAGGTCGGGAAGGGGCACAGATTGTAACACCACCTTCCGATTGAGAGCCCTGTAATCAATGACAGGCCTGAAACCTCCTTGGGGTTACGGTACTAAAAAAATAGGCGAAGAATACGCTGACTTAGAGGGCCTAATAATACCGTCCTTCAACATCTGATCGATGATTTCCTTCAGAGCCTTCATTTTAGGTGGAGATAGCCTATACGGTGGAAAACGGACAGGAATCGAATCCGTAACCTCAATTTTGTATTCAATAAGGTCAGTAACACCAAGAGTATCAGAGAACACCTCGGGAAACGACTGACACAGTTTGCGAATACTATCAGCCTGCTTCTCAGGTAGATGTCTAAGGTCTAACAACATCTCATCCTGGATAGGCGACATAGAAGAACATGACACAGAATTACACTTTAATAGTGGGATTTTACAACTAGAAGCAAATTTGAATGTGCACGACCTAGACTGCAGATCGAGCACAAGACCAGTGTGAGAAATAAAGTCAGCTCCCAATATAATGGGGCAAGACAATTGCTTGGCCACAAACAATTTAACTTTCCATGTAAACTTAAAAACACGAATTTTGACCAGTAAGGAACCTAGAATTTCTAATGGAGATGAATTAGCCGAAACGTATTGAACAGGAGAAGAGACATAGTCAGGAAGTTTACAAACCGTTTTCAATTTAGAATACCATTCAGCCGCAATAATCGAACAAACACTACCTGAATCTAAGAGAGCTGTTATAGGCTCGTTATTTACCTCAATCTTAAGAAAAGGAACAGGTGCGGGGGTATCCGCCGCAATCCTAAGACATTCTTTAGGGCATTCAAAAGATGAACTTGAAGGCTGATCGTTCTCTGCATTTACAATCTGTTTACTAGGGGCTGAGTCTCGGGAAGATGGATTAGTCGACTCAGCCGAAGCCACTAGTCACTTTTTATTATTGGCATAGGTGGAATTTGCACCAGAAGTTGAGCAGGAGGGGGTGCTATTTGAGTTTGGGCAATTCTTGGCGATATGTGAGAAGGCCCCACATTTAAAACAGCCTTGTGCTGAACCAGCTCCATTATTTGCCCTACTACTTTTGACTAATGGACATTTATTGCGAAGATGGTCAGGCGACCCGCAAGCGTAACATTTACGGGGCGTGACTGGTCGGCGAGGTGGAGGCCGAGTGTTACTAAAGGAAGGCGGGGGTTCTTTCGCTACACGCAAAGAATCGGCGTATCTAACTCCTTCCGCTGAGACGGCCAACGCTTCGAGTTCAGAGAAAGTTTGCGGGCACGCCGCAAAACACAAGTATGACCTATAAGATGGTGAAATGCCTTCCACAATAGCTTGTACAATTTGATCCTCAGGGAAGTGAAGAGCAAACACCCTGGTATAAAACTTAATGTCTTGTATGAAATCAGCCAAGTTTTCATCCAACCTCTGTACTCGATAATAGTACTTTTGAATCAGAGATGACCTCGCGCGGGCGGGAATAAAGTTTGCAAGCAGATGTGCATGGAAATCTTCGATAGATGACTGTTCAGCTATGGCTCTTACTATTTTATCTGAGAGAACACCAATAGCATAAGGATAGATTATTTGTAAAATTTGACAAGGGGAAAGCGAAAATACGAGGGCATGATCCTGAAATTCAACTAAAAACCTTAAGAAAGAAATAACTTCACTGGTGGTGTTGACCGAAAACTTAGAGATACCTCTTAGCAACATTGCCAATGGATGAGGCAAGCTGCTAAACCCGGGTGACATAGTAGGTAAAGGTTTCAATGGCAAGGAAGTCAATTCAGAACGGATGTTACTCAATGATGCACGACGTTCAGATTCGTTGTCCAATGGGGCAGGGATAGTTTGAGCAGCAACGGTTATCCTATTAACTTCTCCCTTGGGAGGCGCTTCCTCACTACCTGGATTCACTATGGTGGGTTGATCAGATTTGGGAGGAACTTCCCCAGTTAACAATTGAGTGACCTTACTAGATAACTCGGAAATATTTTCCAGGAGCGTACTAGCTTCCTTCCTCTGAACGTCATTCAGTTTTAGAGACAACAGATCGTTAACCCTATTCGAAAAATGATATAGCCTGCCTTGCACACGCTTAATTTGATTTGGAGACGGATCATTTTCATCAAAAAAACTAACTACGGAAGCTAGCCCAGTAATATTCTCCGTGATCGTGGAAAGAGAGTCGTCAATTTCTTTCTCTCCCAAATTGGGGATGGAAATGGGCAAATCAAGGGACTCTCTAAGCTTGTTAGTGTCTATTGCAACCGTGCCTCCAGATTGAACGTTTCTGATAGTTAACTCATATATCAACTCCTCTTTGCGCAAATAGTTAAGGAGGAGAACATCGCGAGGGCCGGGCATGATGACAGAACAATTTTGGAAAACTCAAAAATGCCAGCAACTGAGAAAATGGTTAGAGTTCGGATCAAAACAATGTCTCGCCGTCAAAAGGGGCTAAATTGAGACCCATTCAACCACGCTCTGCTACCACTTGTTACCGTGTTTTGGTGGTAGGTAGAGGTGTAAGAAGGTGCGGGCGTGAATGGGTCTCAAACTACGGAATCAAAGTTAATGTAAAAGTTAACAAGGTTATATTTCCTTTTCAATATTAAGTAATAACAAAGAACAGGTACTTAGTAGCCGAAACACAATTTGAAATGTACAATTACAGGGATTACAGAGTTTGGGCTTCGAGCCCCGAGTTCACAATTTTTGAGCAACTAGCCCAACTTTCCGATATACAAATTTTAACAAAGGGGCAGAAGACCCCAATCAAACCCTGGAGCCCTTGCTCCAAATTACACAGTAAAGCCTCCTCGAGGCATACAACACTCCGTTTCCAAAAGAGCCACACGCTCTTTAATTTAAGCCTCTCCTAGGCCACACCAAACTCCACCTTCAAGTTGTCCTCAACGGACATAAACACAGGGGTAAAAATACCCAATCTACTGAGGTCTATTAAATGAAAAGCAGGTTAATTAAATGACCTCTAAAACAATTTGGGAGGAGGCGAACTTGCACTCCTAATACACTTGGTTTTTAAGACCTACTTTGGCTCTTAGGCCACTGATGCAAGGGCTAATCCCATACTACAGAGGTGACGTAATAGCAATTTACATTACATTACGGAAGAATTGGTTGAGAGAATAAGTTCACCTCAAGACGATGTGAGTGGGAGCTCGAGAGGGTTAAGCACTCTCTATCCCGATATGTCGTTTTAAAATAGAATAGATACCAGTTGTTTTTACATTTTAGGAAAAGGTTACATGGTTGAACGCTTAGAACCCGCCCCGAAAGTTAAACTGCTGAGCAAGAAAAGAAAGAATTTATTAATCGGCCATTACCTTATTGTTGACCGCCGCCGAGGAAAGAGGCGCTTCCCGCCTCCTGCTATGTACTTAATACACTGAAAGATGGAACAGAAGTGGCCCGGAGACCCTAAAATCAGCAGTTTATATACTCTCGCGGAAGTTTCTAGGCGTTAGGGGAATGAAAACACCCGCCCACAATGTTTTTATTGGATAGGACCCCGCAACAGATACAAGTTGGGGGAAGATACACCAGATTGGTCAGAAATTACTAAAAGAAATTCGGGATTGGATAAATCTAAAACAAGGGGAAAAAGAGGGGTATACAGCCAACTTAAACAATAACAGAAAGAAATTTAACAAGAAACAAACTTTTGAAATAAAAATTTCTCCAACAAAATAGTTCTTTGACTCCGCACTAGGGTGCGCTATTGTTGATCTTCAGTAGTGTCCTCTAGAAGAGAAAGATCACACTTCTTACTTCAAGCGAGACAAAAACACATCAAAAGTGACACAGTTCAAAAACTCAAAATTTTCCACGTGGTGACATCTTCTGAGAAAGTAGAGAATTAATAGAGTAGATAAAGTTCAACCTTCCTCCAGAAGAGGAGTTTCAACTGGCGCAACTTTTAAATAAACGGTGTAGAGGTGTACCGCCCGGTACAATTATTATAATTATTACTATTATTATTATTATTATTATTATTATTATTATTATTATTATTATTATTATTATTCAGTGGGCTGTCATTCAGAAGATTATGATCAATCGGAGCGTATGAAACCCCAACGGTCAATGAACACAAAAACTGCAAAAAAAATTAAACTAAACTAATCTCATTCTGATCGACACACAATGTTAACTCCCTGGATCAAACTGGAATAGTAAGGATCATCACTGACATCATGAACAAACACTGAATTCTAATTACGGCACAACAAGAAATTAGGAGCATTGGTCAAGATCCTATGCAATCATAAGGATACCGAATGTATAAAGGAATCCCAGGAAAACGAGTCGTGAAAAAATTGCCGACAATTTCGTAATGATTTTTAATGAATCTCAAAAGCATCGGCTCAGTTATAGAATTTAAATCTCAATCCCCCTAATCTGAAATCTGCAAATAGGACCTTACGAATTATTAACGTACACGCTCCCACGAATCAAAAACGTAACACACAAAAGGTCAGAGAGGAAAAACAACATGTTTGTGATCTGCATCAAACATTCTCCACCCATTCAGCGCACAACTGGGACAAGAAAGGAGACACCGAGATACTATTGAAAAACTGCCAGCACATAAACGAACAAACAAAACCAGACAAAGATTGATTGAACTTTGTAGAAACCACAACCTTCTCTCAAAATCAACATGCTTTAAAAGGAAACCCCACAAATTAAAAACCTGGAAACATCTTGACTCCAGAAAAGGCGAATGGCAGCTACTCGTAGACGACGTCTGCATAGATAAGTTTTACCTTCGAGAAATAAACAATGTCAAAGTCCTAAGAGGAATAGACTCAGGTTCGGATCGCTACGTTGTTAGGATCAAAATAAAATTAAATCCCAATGCTAAAGATAAAAAATCTCCAAATAAAAATAGGAGAATGTTCAACCCAACTACATTAATAAAGAATGTGGAGTACTAAAAAAAACCCATATCGTTTCGGCCACTTAGGATCTCAGATAACACTTGTCAGACTTTCTAGTTTTCCAGTACCCCTTCTTGATTCTTCACTCTTCCGATCACATTGCTCCAATTCTTCTCGCTCTTTCCAGAAGATGCTTTATCCCATTTATCCATGTCCTGAATTTTATTCTTTATTAAACCAATTCCTCCGAAACATCGATCAGATCCTCATTCGCTGCAGTTGCCCGTGGAGTGGTCGTCAGATGATCGAGAATTCTGAGTGTTATTCAGATGTTAAAAGATTCGAGAGAGATGGCCATAAAACATGAGAATACTTCCAACCACCTGAAACTGAGAAGAGAGTAATTGTAAAATTTGATTCTTATTTTTGCTTTAAATATTTATTTATTTATTTATTTATTTATTTATTTATTTATTTATTTATTTATTTATTTATTTATTTATTTATTTATTTATTTATTCTCACTTACATTTGTGGCGAAGTTACGGCTTACGGGCCTCTCTTGCAACTAACCACTTTCAAAAATAATATTTAAAAATTTAAACGTAAAAGTGAAAGCAAGATAAAAATTCTACAAAAATTTAATACTAAGGAGAAATGCATGACATTTTTGATAAAACATAAACATAAAATACAATTCAAATTAAATGCGTAGTACTGCACGTATAATGTTATCTAAATGTTTGTCCAACCCATGTCCCGTTTCCCTACGGGGTCGGGTACGAGGTGAGATGAATCTGTCGTGGCGGGTTTTTATGAGCTGATGCCCTTCCTGACGTCAACCTCATCAGAGGAGTTAATGAGATGAAATGAATGACTTTTATATAATAGTAGGGAGAGGGTGAAACCCGGTGCCAGCACATAGCCTACTCCTGTCGAATAGCACCAAGGAGTCTGCTCAAGGCTTAACGTCCCCATCCGACGGACGAATCACCATCAACAGCGTCATATGCCCTCACTCCATATGAGCACTGCGGAGTGGTTTGGAATTTAATCCAGGCTATTGGCACGCAATCTAGTATAATGTTATCCAAGTGTCTGCACCCAAAGTCAAGTGAAATTTATCTATAATACTATTCTTATAATTAATAGCAGGAAATGTAAACTACTAAACTACAGTTGTCTGTTTTTACATATTAATTACTAAGTAGCATGATGAAAGTTCGTGTAACAAATTAGTAAGGCAATAACACTGACAATACTAGTAACTTAATAAGAATTAAAAAATATAATAATAATAAATGAAATTCAAGCTGGAGAAGCTAGAGGTCCTGGAAAGAAGAATCCTCAGAAAAATTACGGGAGCTGTCCAAACTGAAAGCGGATGGAAACTTCGGAATAACAAAGAAGTATACCAGAAGGTGGAAAAAATCTCAGAGACCATGAAGAAAAGGAGGCTGGCGTTTCTTGGACATCTATACAGAATGAATGCAAACAGACTTACCAAACAGATATTTGATTACTTCTGGAGAAAAAAGACCACTACAGCATGGATTAAGGAAACGAAGAAGGATATGGAAAGGTTAAGCATCTTGGAAGACCAGCTGTTAGAAAGGAATAGGTTTAGGAACACACTGAATAATTTGGAAGGTGTTCAAGCCGCAGGAAGAACTAGGAAGACCGGAAGAGCCTGGACAGATGAACAACGGAAGCAGGCCAGCGAACGCATGAAAGAGTATTGGACACAGAGAAAACACCACACGGAGAGAAAGAAATTAAGTTGTAGCGTGATCCTTAGTGGTCCATTCGCTTGTAAAAAAAAAAAAATAATAATAATAAAAAAAGAATGAAATTTACAATTGATAGGCCTAATCGTAAACTTATTCATACGTACATTGACTCATACAACTCAGTTATATGTGCACAGGAAAAACTTTCGGCAAGCAGATTTCAATGTAACGGAGGAAATCAAGTGCAGAATGTCCATTGGGAGAGCATTCCAGAGTCTCGATGCAGTAACTAGGAAAGAATGGTTTTAGGAATTCGCTCGATTTAGTAGAATTTCAAGTAGGGAACCAGACCGGGTGCTAATTTTACGGAATGAGAAAAATCATAACATCTTAATGGGTTTAGGGTAAATCAAGAGTAATATTTGGTGACCATTCGTAAATGTCTACATATAAAAAACGCTATCATGTACAGTATGTTTCACAAAACTCATGCTCTTAAGCCAGAGGAAGTTAAAAAGTGCGGTCTGTACCAAAATCTTCCAAATCACCTCAATAGTACAGGAAAAATCTTGCATTTCTTGAAAAGTCAATGGAAATATATTTATTTTATAGATCAAATGATCACTCCGATAATTGCATGCGAAGGCTTACCATAACCCGCAATACATTCTCTGCTTAGCAGGTTGCTAAGCGACTACCACTGTCATTAATGAGTACTACCTGTCAAGCCAGGGAGTATACATTTCCTCTAATGATGGAAGAATACTATTCTCTGCTAGAGAGTCCGGCTCCATGGCTAAATGGTTAGCGTGCTGGTCTTTGGTCACAGGGATCCTAATTGGTTCATTTCGCTGGCACTGGGGCTGGGTGTATGTGTCGTCTTCATCATTTCATCCTCATCACGACGCGCAGGTCACCTACGGGAGTCAAATCGAAAGACCTGCATCTGGCGAGCCGAACTTGTCCTCGGACACTCCGGGCACTAAAAGCCATACGCCATTTCATTTTCCTGCTAGAGAATGGCATAACAGTCCCGAAAGGCCATGGCCTACCAAGTGACGAGGTGTCATGTGGTCAGTACGATGGATCCTCTCGGCCGTTATTTTTGGCTTTCTAGACCGGAGCCGCCATCTCATCGTCAGATAGCTCCTTAATTGTAATCTTGTAGGTTGAGTGGACCTCGAAGCAGCTCTCAGATCGAGGAAAAAATCCCTGACCAGGCCGTGAATCGAACCCGTGGTCTCCGAATGGAAGGGAGGCACGCTAACCCTGCACCGCGGGGCTGGCTGGGAATGAGCATTACTCGTTGTAAAACATTAAATATTGTTTTATTAGGTGCTTTTTCAATAAAAATGAAGTGAGTACAGGAAAAAGGTCCACAAAAATCCACATAAAAGGTAAAGGAGTGTTTCAATAATGAACAAGTAAGAGATTTTCTTTCTTTCTTTCTTTCTTTCTTTCTTTCTTTCTTTCTTAATCTGCATACCCTCCAGGGTTGGTTTTTCCCTCGGACTCAGCGAGGGATCCCACCTCTACCGCGACAAGGGCAGTGTCCTGGAGCTTCAGACTCTCGGTCGGGGATACAACTGGGGAGGATGACCTGTACCTCGCCCAGGCGGACTCACCAGCTATGCTGAACAGGGGCCTTGCAGGGAATGGGAGATTGGAAGGGATAACAAAGAAGAGGGAAGGAAGCGGCCGTGGCCTTAAGTTAGGTAAAATCCCGGCATTTGCCTGGAGGAGAAGTGGGAAACCACGGAAAACCACTTCCAGGATGGCTGAGGTGGGAATCGAACGCCCCTGTACTCATTTGACCTCCCGAGGCTGAGTGGACCCCGTTCCAGTCCTCGTACCACTTTTCAAATTTCATGACAGAGCCGGAAATCGAACCCGGACCTCCGGGGTTGGCAGCTAATCACACTAACCTCTACACCGGGGGTTTCCAAATGGCGGCCCGCGGGCCGTATGTGGCCCGCAAAGTCATATAATGCGGCCCGCGAGAGCATTTTAATGAATGGTTACAAAAGAATATTTTGTTGGCCGTTCAAAAATGTATTAATTTTTATAACCGTTATAGATCAAAGTCTGAACCATTTGAATTGTTTTCGTCGCTTTTAAATATTCACTTGATCTGAATAGATTATTTTTGATTTATAAATATTTAAAATCCAAATTTCAAATAATGATTGGTTTTATGGCCCAATAACTACTTTTGATGATTTTCGGAGACGCCGAGGTCCCGGAATTTTGTCGCGCAGGAGTTCTCTTACGTGCCAGTACATCTACCGACGCGAGGCTAATGTATTTGAGCACCTTCGGAACGATCTAACATCGAACCTGCGAAGCTGGCTTCAGAAGGCCAGCGCCTCAACCATCTGAGCCACTCAGCCTGGTTCCAAATTTAAACTCTTTTATGCAATTGTAAAATCAAAATTATCAAAACTTCATTCCAATTGAATTATACATATTATTTCGAAATGGTACTTCTGTAGGCCTACTATACGCAGAATTTTACGAAAACTGGCCTGTTATTCGAGAGCGGTCCGCGAACATGACTAAGGTTTCCAATATGGCCCTCGAGCCCTTACAAATTGGAAACCCCTGCGTCTACACCAAAGAGGCAGACCTCTAAAATCTTAAGGTAAGAAACATAAAGTCTAGTTTTCTCTTAGATTGATACCAGATTGAGTTTAAAAAAGTAAGTTGCCTCGAATTTAGCGCTTATTGTTAGTACATAAGAAAAGAGAAACTGAAAAAGCCTTTAGTACAAAAGCCTTTAGTACAAAGCCTTTAGTACAAAATTTAAAATTTTTGCGGAATTTGTAATTCTTACTCATAAAGTGAGTGTTCCTAAGAATAGTCGATCGTTTAATGAAAATGTCCGCCACAGTTTCGAGGTTCAATTTATTTCTTGTTTATGCATAATGGCGTTGTCATTCAACTTTCCGTGTGTCATGACCTACTGCGCAGGTAAGTTTGTAATCTTGTCAGCGTGGGAAACGGACGTTTATAGTACGGGGATAGTTAAAGCGACATTAAAGCAACTTAACTGCCTCTAGAATCAATTAACCTTAATGAAATTTTGGATGAATCATATGTGATTGAGAATAAGGTAAACACAGATTTTTTTAGTGGGCTCCTCAATCCCGCCGCTGTTAATGCACGGGGAAGAAGTATCTTGGTATTACTGGAGTTAAGAACTACGAAGAAATATTAACATTTCCCCTTTTTCTTTCTTTCTTTCTTTCTTTCTTTCTTTCTTTCTTTCTTTCTTTCTTCCTTCCTTTCTTTCTTCCTTTATTTCTTTTATTATCACCTTTTTTGTTTCTTTGAATTTGAGGAAGGGTGGAGGCGGGCTGCGCGAGTACCGTAGGGCACCCCTGTCCCACTGTATAGTTTTATGTAATACGTTGTGTGATTGTATTGCAATGGTGTAATATCATTTTAAAAATCGAATACGTCAACCACTCCCCAAATGCTGTGTGCGGACCCCTGGGGCCGGGGGGAGTTTCGACCTTAATCCAAGATGTCCGCAATAATAATGTAAGTTGTAAGTACTTAAAGAGCGAAATTTTATTGTACACACGCAATTCATAGATCATCATTCTAAATTTAGGAACATGTGTCTTCACTGTTCCACCTCTCGTACCGACTTTTGGGCTCAAGACACCCCCTATATCCTACAATGTCCAGAAAGGAAATGCTTTTCATGACAACAAACCTGTGTGAGTGCACCTTTTCTGCTCTCACACAAATGAAAACGAAGTACAGAAATGGAAATAATGTAGAGGATGATCTTCGGATCGGGTGACTACGCTTGCAAAACAGCACTTCCGTCCCATTGATCCAACAACTGTCTTTCTGAACCCGTTTACCCTCCAGGGGTAGTTCTTCCCTCGGACTCAGAGAGGGATCCCACCTCTACCGCCTCAAGGGCAGGGTCCTGTAGCGTGAGACTTTGAGTCGTGTGGATACAAATGGAAAGGAGGACCAGTACCTCGCCCAGGCTGCGTCACCTCTATCCTTGTGGAGGGATGGGAAGATTGGAGGGCAGAGACAAGGAAAAGGGAAAAAGGTGGCCATGGCCTTCAGTTAGGTACCAACCTGGCATTTGCCTGGAGGAGAACTGGAAAACCACGGAATACCACTTCGAAGATGGCTGAGGTGGGAATCGAAAACCCCTCTACCAATTTGACGTCCCGAGGCTGAAAGGATTCCGTTCCAGCCCTCGTACTCCTTTTCAAATTTCGTGGCAGAGCCGGGAATCGAACCCGAAGCTCCGGGGGTGGCAGCTAATCACACTAAGCACTGCACCACAGAGGCGGACTCCAACAACTGTACGAAGTGAATTTTCTCAAGTAAGTTTCCAGACTGTTGTAATTATTAGCCACGTGTCACAATGTTTTATCATTTCTGCGCATATATAAAGTATCCTTGTGTAAAGGAAGTTACATTTACATTGAAAGTAAAATAAATGTCCGCCTCTGTGGTGTAGTGGTTAGTGTGATTAGCTGCCACCCCCGGAGGTCCGGGTTCGATTCCCGGCTCTGCCACGAAATTTGAAAAATTGGTACGAGGGCTGGAACGGGGTCCACTCAGCCTCGGGAAGTCAACTGAGTAGAGGTGTGTTCGATTCCCACCTCAGCCATCCTGGAAGTGGTTTTCCGTGGTTTCCCACTTCTCCTCCAGGCAAATCCCTGGATGGTACCTAACTTAAGGCCACGGCCGCTTCCTTCCCTCTTCCTTGTCTATCCCTTCCAATCTTCCCATCCCCCGGCAAGGCCCCTGTTCAGCATAGCAGGTGAGGTCGCCTGGTGAGGTACTGGTTATCCTCCCCAGTTGTATCCTCCTGACCCAGAGTCTGAAGCTCCAGGACACTGCCCTTGAGGCCGTGGGAAGAGCCAACCCTGGAGGGTAAACAGATTAAGAATTAAGAATTAAGTAAAGTAAATATTAGTCCTAAATTATACGAATACAACCAAACATGGTAACATTACAAAATTCTATGTTTTCTTCACTGAATTCAGTATTATGTTCTGTGGCTAGCGGTTCCTTGGACATGAATGCGACATGCTAAGGGGGCTTCAGACACAAACATTTTGGAAAACCCTGGAATACATAAACATGGGCCACCCGGTATAGACATGTTCTACGCTGAAAGAAAAATAAGATATTTTCTCTTTCACTGCTTCCTTGACCACGCCTCATCCATCGACACACATCACATGTATTGGTCAACGTATTTCTGTCAGTGATGTGTTACTCTCCCTACCGCCGTAAGGGGCATTCTTTTAACCTCTATTTAACTTTCCTCTGACCATCCCCGATGACCTCACTCAAGATCAAGCGAACAGCATGAGCGGAGAAATCCAGACCTCAGTAACGGGTTCCGTATAGCTGCTATACGTCAGCGCTTCATATACTGTACCCTTCTGCCCGCACTCTTCACTATACAGTGCGATCATGATAATCCGGCATGCTCGGGGATGGGAGATCTACCAATACCGAATGATCAAATACGCGGATTATCAAGATCATTTTTTAAAACCTGGTTTAAACAAACGGATATAAATAAAAACTACAGTTTTAAGTTTCAAAAAATTAATTATTAATAATCTTGACCATAGTGGCCGGTATTTGATCCGTATTGACTTGATCACAACAAATATGTAGGTGGATGGTCCGCCTAGTCAATACTAAATATTAATTATTTATATTTATTTACATAAGTCTAGTACATGTTTCGGGAATCTACATACATTCCCTTCATCAGCTAGTCAAATTTAAATTTAAATTCCTGTCCCTTTTTATTAGGTCTTTTTGTGTACAGGAATTTTAATTTTAATTTGACTAGCTGATGAAGGGAATGTATATAGATTCCCGAAACATGTACTAGACTTATGTAAATAAATATAAATAATTAATATTTAGTATTGACTAGGCGGACCTTCCACCTACATATGTGTTGTAAAATGATTGTTATTTACTAAGAGAGAGAGAGAGAGAGAGAGAGAGAGAGAGAGAGATGTGTTTATTTCTGCTTCCCCCATTTGGAAGCTGCCAAAAAGACAGTGAAAAGTTGGTTGATAACAACGAGGGTCGTATAAAATACGTCTAAAATGATTGGTATACCATATTATAGCCTACTTATCTATATAAATAGAGTTGTAGGAGGTCCGCTGCCTGTAATTTCGTTTGTTTTGCCAATTTTTCAGATATATCTCCGTTTCAAGTCAACTCAAGACCGAATTTGTGGTTTTTATTTTTCATGTCTGTTTGTTTGTTCCACCATCCCGGCAAAACGGCTCAATAGTTCTCGACCAAACGTCATATTTAGAGCATACTCATATGCATATGATCAATCATTGAATTATAGGAAAACCAGAACAGTTTCCCCCATTTTCTGTTATACTATTGGTTTTCTGTAAAACCCGTGGACTGTATGTGAATCGCCTCTTCATTATAAACAACTTTTGTCATGTTCATAATTTAGCTTACTCTTCAAGTGACGGAGAAAAATTACTATTTTCTGCGGGTTTCATGCTCTGCACTGAGTGATCGACAGACCGACAACGAACGTCCAGGTTACCATGGCAACGTCTCTGACTGCTTGCCAGCAGGGAACTAACGTATGGCCATTTTCGTCATCATTCCTGAAAACTCGTGGTTGCTCCTTGGGTAGAAAGCAAGAGAGACGTCAATCGGCCATTCTGCGGGATAATGGCGGAATGTCGTTGGAGGTTATAACCGTCCTCGAATAGCTTAAGTAATAACACCATAAGTCATCTTCTTATCTTAAGAATCCCTGCGCCTAAATTTCTCCTCTGTAACCGCTTTCTTAAATCCGTAACTCATACAATCATAATTTATGAGGGGACATTTCATTTTCCAATACATCCACTTGGTATTTACGTATTTGTCCTATCCGGCTGTCCTCAGTTATAATCCTACTTTATATTAATTTCAACTTTCTTAACTGTATTACTTTATTCCTTAATTTCTCCGCATGTATGCGAGTGCTAATGCTGATACCTGGACACTCTTTTGATTCAGGAAAATTCCAAGTTATTGAAATATATAACTTTTCGCCCCGGAAACTATCAAAATATGGATGAAATGTCGTATGGCTTTCAGTGCCGGGATATCCCAAGACGGGTTCGGCTCGCCAGGTGCAGGTCTTTCTATTTGACACCCGTAGGTGACCTGCGCGTCGTGATGAAGATGAAATGATGATGGAGACAGCACATACACCCAGCCCCCGTGCTGTAGGAATTAACCAATTAAGGTTAAAATCCCCGACCCGGCCGGGAATCGAACCCGGGACCCTCTGAACCGAAGGCCAGTACGCTGACCGTTCAGCCAACGAGTCGGACAAAATATGGATGCATTTCAATGACGGTGCCGACCTTCGTTTAGGAATAATTGGTGGATAAACGATAAGTCGTATTACAAAACAGATAGCAAAATCGGCGTTCTATTGTTGACAGTTGATATGTTAGATAGCGCTGCATTTCTCAATTATAATCGAATCTTCCGAACTCGATTGTGACTTGCATTAAGAAAATTTCCCATCTCTATTGTGAATGGCAGTTCCCAAGTGAGCCTGCCGTTATAGTAGAAACTCCTGAACTCGATTGTGATTGGCAGTAGGAAATGTTGCCTGCCATTATCCTCAAAACTTCCCCAATGCCTAACTTACATCTGAAACAACGTATTCTGACCTCCCCGCTTTCTTTCTAGGATAGCGCTAAGATGCATGCAATTTAATATAACCTCACTCACTCTTTGTACAGTAGTTTAAGGAGAAATCCGTGTATAATGTAGAATACCGTAGCAAAGCACGGGTACATTTGCTAGTTACTTTGTAAAAATCGTATCAGTCAATCATTTTGAAATCCATGAGGAACTCCTTATAGGAAAAGATACAGCTAAGAGTATAAATGATTTCTTACTATTGTTAACGATCCTTTCAGGGCTGCTAACTCAATGTCCTTAATAAATTAGTTATCCAAATGAAATTTCTTACAAAAGGTGTAAAATGTGTGAATAATGGTACCTCTTGCACCTAGCATCAATCCTAACAGATATACACGATATTACAGTATAAAAATGAAAAGTATGTAGTACTGTGAAAACAAAATAGAATTAAAATCAAATACTGCACTACACACTTCAATCCGTTTAAAGCTCAAATGTTTAACAAAATTCAGTATAAATATTTTTTTCTGACCTGTGATGAAATAAAGGAGCACCATAGCCTTGACACACCAAGTTAATTTTAATCAAATAAAAATTGTGAAATACCAAGAATTTGGTACAGCTCAATTTGAATCAATGTTTATAGCCCTAGCATAGGTGTCTTATGATATCCAGGGCGTGAAACATGTCGGACTGGTACCAAAAAGCAAATTAAAGTCACCTCCATACAGACCACGAAGGCCCTTGGAGGAGTGGAAGGTAAAGGCTTCCACCATTGTTAACCTCGGCACGATTTGGGGTAGAGTGGTTAGCTCTACACTGGGCCGCCGTTGTCCCCCAGGAATTAACCTGCTACTCATCATTTTTGGTGTAGGCTGTGTGAACCTCATGACCTTATCCTCCTCCGGAAGTGGAATTCTCGTTTCTTAAATTTTACGAATTCCTGACGGGGATTCGAACCCACGTACTTACGGGCGAACCGAGCACGTCTTTACCGCCGATGGAATAACTTGAATTTTCTTCTGAGTCATCTGAAACGTTGTAGGAATGATTAACGGTTTCTTGGATTGAGCTCTTTTTTCACATAAATAATTGTTTATAATGTGGAGATTCATAACTTCAGCAACGTCGTATTGTTGGTTCTTCTCTGCGAATTTCACGAAGACGATTAGGGCTTGTGAATCTTCAGCCCATGACAAGTGAGTTGAACGGGAAAAGTACGGAGAAAATCGATCTCTGATGAGTCCCGGACTATCTGGTCTGCCGGACTATCGAGTGCCGGATCATCACGGTCAGTAGCGGCGCTAAGAAGCTCGGGCACCCCGCAACCACAATAATTGAAAATGGGCCTCACGTTTCCTGATAAAGAAAGTTACAAGTTTATTTCGTAGTACAAGGTTGTATATTATTACAATGAACGGCAACGACAATAATAATAATAATAATAATAATAATAATAATAATAATAATAATAATAATAATAATAATAATAATAATAATAATATTCTTAATCTGCTTACCCTCCAGGGTCGGTTTTTCCCTCGGATTCAGCGAGGGATCCCACCTCTACCGCCTCAAGGGCAGGGTCCTAGAGCTTCAGACATCGGGTCGGGGGATACAACTGGGGAGGATGACCAGTACCTCGCCGAGGCGGCCTCACCTGCTACGCTGAACAGGGGCCTTGCGGGGGGATGGGAAGATTGGAAGGGATAGACAAGGAAGAGGGAAGGAAGCGGCCGTGGCCTTAAGTTAGGTACCATCCCGGCATTTGCCTGGAGGAGAAGTGTGAAACCACGAAAAACCACTTCCAGGATGGCTGAGGTGGGAATTGAACCCACCTCTACTCAGTTGACCTCCCGAGGCTGAGTGGACCCCGTTCCAGATATGATGATATTGATGATGATATTGATGAGGATATTGATGATCATGAAGATCATATTGATGATGATGATATTGCTGATGATGGTGGTGATGATGATGAGGATGATGATATCGATGATGATATTGATTATGATTGTGATGATGATACTGATGATGATATTGATTATGATATCGATGGTGATATTCGTGATGATGATGATGATGATTATGATGATGATGATCATGATCATGATGATGATGATGATGATGAATGTTGGCCTCTGATCATCTAGGCACAAATCACGAAGAATGCTGCCAACATGTCATTTCAAAGATGGAAGGTCGATTCACACATCTCCTGGACGTGACGGCATCTTCCGAAAGTGTAAATTTTTGCAGCCTTGTAAATAATGTATAATGGGTTCTAACACTGCCGACGCCGGTATTCGCTGTCATGTACAGTGCTTCTCCGTGATCCGTGCTAGTGAAACGTTTTCGCTCGCCAATGATGGTTTCTTGTGTTCACGGACGTGGTTTCTGCCTTCCCGCTTCTCTCTTTTCTTCCAGTGCTGTAGTTATCTGTGTACATTTGGCAGAATTTCAGTGGGAATTCCGCTCATTAACATGATAGCATCTTCACCATCAGTGCTGATCAATCAGTCACCACTGATCTCCATTTAGGACTATAGCCAAGGCGGCAGATTCCCTAACAGTTGTTCACCTTGTCTTTTCTCAAAAGATTTCAATGAACTCCCTCGATGTTCAAATACTTCAAATAAATAATCTAACTAATGTTATTCTCGGTAAGCATTATTGGATTGTTTATGAGTTCGATAATTTAAACTCAAACAAAAAAATTGGTTATCCGCTTTACTCCTTACTACAGTAGAAAGATGTATAAAGCATATCCCTGAATTTTGTTTTCCGAGGTTTCCAATTTTCACGCCAAGATGTACTTTAATTGAGGCCATGGCCGCTACCTTGCCAATCCTAGCCCTTTTCTATCCTTGTGTCGTCGAAAACTTTTGGTGTGTTAAGCCACTAGCAAAAAAAAGCATACCCTCTCTTAAAAAATAATGGTGTAACATGTAATCCATTGCGTAGAGTACAAAAATATTTTGGGGTACCGGTACATTCTTTCTTGCATCCGGTCAATATACATAAACAGAACAGAATTAAATTCCTAGAAATAACAAAATAACATTATTCCCCTAATACCCAAATGAATGTTGATAGTTCATTGATCTTCAAGGCCTATGACGTAATCGCAATATTTCAGTGTTTGTAGCGTACACACTGACCGCTCGGCCACCCACTTACATGCTGTGTCCCCGCGGGACGAAAAGCCCAGCGTGAGCAAGACAGGTCTATATAGAATAGAAATTCTCCCCCTTGTCTGCTGTGTTTCCATATACGTTGAACCTACTGTTTCTTCCTTTCTTCCTCGTCTTTATTCAAGCCTATAGCTATCATTGACAATTCATCACGGAACACTTCACTACCGAGTTATATGCACGAAACTGAAATCTGAGAACAGACGTGTAAAATTCATGTCTGAAAGAACAGGTACGGATATGGAAAGCCAGTAGGCTACCGCCAGGTTTCGGAGAAGTGTGAATCGGCCTTATGTGCTAAATGGTGTTCCTTGGAAGCAGAGCGTGGTCACTTTGTGAGTGGCAACGAAGATTGCTAACAGTTAGAAAATAAATCAAAAGCCCCAGTAATAACAACAAGAAGAAGAAGTCAACATGAAAGAAGAGAATAGATCAAACAAACTCTAACCAAGGCAATATAAAAGTTACATTTCTGGGAGAAAGTTCTGAACCGTCTGAAATCAGAGCCGGTGTCCGTCATGAAGATAGTTTATCCCCATCGCTACTCAATCTAGTTTTGGTAAAAACTATTCGTGAATGGAAGAAAGGAGCTGAAGGGATAAATATTGGCAGACTTATTCAAAACAAAATTCATTTTGATTGCTTAACTTTTACAGATGACTTTGCAATCCTTTCCAACAACAGACAGGTAGGTCTCCAGTCAATAGAAAACTTCACGATATAGCGAGCAAAACCGGTCTCCAAATTCCATTTCAAAATACCCAGTATATAGAAGGAACTAAATCAAGATTCGGCAATTAATTGGTAATCACCAAATTCGGAAAATCTTCTAAGTAGATAAATTCAAGTATTTAGGCTGAATTATTCATCCAGCAAGGATGAATCAGGAAGCAAACATAGAAAGAACTGCTAAACTGCAAAGAGCTTACAAAATCACCTGGAAAAGATGCAACAAAAATGTATATAAGAATGCAAACCCAGAGGCAGTTTTTGTATTTGAACCCCTGATAACTGGCATCAGGTCAAAATAAGAAAACATCAGAGAGCAAGAGAAAAAAATTCTCAGAAAATTCCTAGGACCAGTATATGAAAATGGAATTTGGATGTTAAAGAAACTACAGGAAATGTATCAAATATCAGATACAATTTGAAAAAAGAGGGTTAAAATTCTACGGGCATCTACACAGAAAGGATAACAACAGGCTGACGAAGATACTATCCCTGAAAAACCAACACAATTGGTCTAGATCTAGATCTGGAAGAAATTGGTTTTACCGAGAAAACCATTCAAGATAGAGCAAAATTTAGAAGCTTAGTAAGCAAACATAGTCTCCGTGGCTCAGGCGGCAGCACGCTAGCTTCTCTTCGCTGGGTTCCGTGATTCAAATCCCGGTCATTTCATATGAAATTTGTGCTGGACAAAGCGGAGGAAGGACAGGTTTTTCTCTGGATACTCCGTTTTTCCTTGTCACCTTTCATTCCAGCAACACTCTTCAATACCATTTCGTGTGTCAGTCATTAAACATTGCCCCAAAGGAGTGAGACAGGCTTCGGCAGTCGGCACGGTTCATATCCTCACCGTTAGATGGGTGCGTCATTCATTCCATTCCTGACCCTGTCGAGTGACTGGAAACAGGCTGTGGACTTTCATTCAGTAAACAAACATTAATATTTGCACAGAAACCTAAAAGAAAATACAGACGACGAACAGAAGAACGCAGGAAAAAACACTCAGTGAACGAATGAAGAGTGACCGAGCTCGATAGCTGCAGTCGCTTAAGTGCGGCCAGTATCCAGTATTCGGGAGATAGTAGGTTCGAACCCCACTGTCGGCAGCCCTGAAAATGGTTTTCCGTGTTTTCCCATTTTCACACCAGGCAAATGCCGGGGCTGTACCTTAATTAAGGCCACGGCCGCTTCCATCCCACTCCTAGCCCTTTCCTGTCCCATCGTCGCCATGAGACCTATCTGTGACGGTGCGACGTAAAGCAACTAGCAAAAAAAAAAATGAAGAGTGATTGGGAAGAAAAGAAGGAACATTGTACTAAATAAGTTCGAAAACACTCCTTGGTTGGGTATAACGAATCAAGAACAACAATCGTGTGGACTTAGCTACCGTGTACAGGCTTTTTGATGGGCTATCTGCCTACCAATTTCGACGTTCCGTTGTACTCTATCAGGTGACAGAGGAACCAATCTCTCTTGTGCGATCTCTGGCTGATTGTGAGCTTTAATTAATTTTGTCTGATAAAGAACAAATGTGTCACCAGAAATCTTTTTCATACCGATATGCACATGAAGTGCCGAATGGACATTCCTTTCCGCTCTTCAAAAATCCGATGACCTCTTCCGAGTGTTAATCCACGGTCTTGAAACACAAAGGCGAGCATTCTACCACTGGTCGAGGGTAATAGCGGAGTTATATTGTAGATGAAGGAAGTAGGTGAATATTTTTACTTGGGCAGTGAAACAACTAATGATGGCAGAAATAAGGACATAAAATGCAGACTATCATAAGCAAGGAAAGCTTTTCTTAAGAAAATAACTTTCCTCACTTCGAACATTGATCCAGAAATTAGAAAGATGACTTTGAAGATTTTCGTCTGGAGTGTGGCATTGTATGGAACTGAAACATAGACAATAACTAGCTCGGAAACAAAGAGGATAGAAGCGTTTGAAATGTGGTGTTACAGAAGAATGCTCAAGGTGAGATGGATAGATCAAATCACGAATTAAGAGATATTGGATCGAATTGGTGAGATGAGATCGATTTGGCTAAATTTGATATGAAGAAAAGCTAGAATGACTGGACACATCTTAAGACACCCAGGTCTTGTTCATGTGATTTTTGAGAGAAGTGTAGGCGGTAAGAACGGTAGGGGTGGACCAAGATATGAATATGACAAGCAGATTAGAGCAGATATAGGATGCGCCAGTGACGTAGAAATGAAAGCGTTAACACAGGTTGGGGTGGCATAGAAGCTCCATAAATCCAGTACATGGACTGATGACCGAAACAACAACAACAACAACAACACATTGCAATGCTTCTTCCTTAGCGGCCAACGCCATGTGACATTGGCTGTGTACACCTCATCCTCATGCTCAAAATTCCTCATTCACTTGTTATCCGCGTGGGGGTGTTGTGGCAGGAGGCTAAGAACAGCAGGTCGTCGGCCCGTTAGCACAGCATCGCATTGTACGGACGAGCACGTGAGGAATTCTCTGGTATGTTCACAATAGCCTCCTAATCGAGAGGGCCATTAAAAGTGTTACACGCCATGACGAAGAAGAAAGTGTGTTATGTTCGAAAGCGAGAAACACAGTCCGTCTCCCGTTATCCTTTAAACAAGACTAATTATTTTTTTAATACTCAGAATGATCGAAGCCGTTTTGAATTCCTCAGAGAAAGTATTTAATGATCGTCTCCTTGAACTAGCTTACATCTAAAATGTCAATAAGGCAGAAATTATGTTAACCTCTTCCGTCCCATGTATCATATATACTTTAACAGGTGTTTAATATTTTACTGGCTCAGACTTTGAGTGTAAATTATCGAGAGCTGTTTTATCATATTTGATACATTCCGCACCAGTGTTGCCAACTTAGCGGATTTTCCGCTAGATTTGGCGGAATTAGAAGACTGTCGGCGGAGAAATATACTATTTAGCGGACAGCGGACTTTTTTGGCGGAATTCTAGATTTATTATAGCGGAATTTAGCGTTTTATCCATTTTACTTTTTTAATTTGTACTCCAGTCTGTCTCTGTCCGTATTTCTTGTCAGGAGCTAGCAGTCACATGAGGAAAACATGTTATTTGATTTGATGTTATGAGATCGTGGTATCATAAATTTGTAATGCGTGGGGAAAGGTTACTTATCTCTTAGTTGACGAATGACGACAGATATTGAAACTGTGAGAGAGTAGCATTTATATTTATGCTATGAAGGAAGACCGTTTAATGAACTGGCCTGTTCTGTGTGTGGCCCTTGAGGTAGGGGATTCACCTAGTTTGTACCCGACACTAAAACGCCTACAAGTTTTAGCTCGCCGACTTGCAGGCAGGGGGTTAATCCCAGTGAAACTTACAGATCATGTGAGTGCAGACATTTACTTTTATTATTATTATTATTATTATTATTATTATTATTATTATTATTATTATTATTATTAATTTAACCAATTTGGCCAGCTGTGGACCACGTAAATAACTCCTCTTGATTTAAATTTTCTTTGGCGCCAGTACTCCTTCATCCTCCTGCTTGCTGTTTCTTTCCTTTCAGCCGTCCATTGTTGTTTCTTCTTGGTCGCTGTTTCTGGTTCTAGGAAACCCTTAAATGTGTGTAACTTTTTTCTGAAGGTGGTTCTGTTGTGGATGTCTTGATGTTTGATGTTCATTTGCAAATCTTTCTTCGTGTTAACAAACCATTTTTCATAAGAGTTGCCTTTCCTATTGGACTTATTGAAGTGGTTAAAGATTTTCTTAGCAAGTCTGTCATCAGGGATTCCTGAAATATGTCCAAAAAATTTAACTCTTCGCTTTCGAATGACATCTGAAATTATTATTATTATTATTATTATTATTATTATTATTATTATTATTATTATTATTATTATTATTATTATTATTATTATTATTATTATTATTTGAGATCGGATTTCTTGGAGGAATTTTAGCGGATTTTTCGTAGTATTTAGCGGATTTTGAAAATATAAGTTGGCAACACTGTTCCGCACTTTACGTTCGTAATGCTTCTTTTCTTTTCTGTTTTAGATTCAAAGATATAGAGGGTAGCACTTCGTCAATGTCAAAACTCGGTATAGTCCCAGGTGTATTATATATGATACACTCCCCTCCAAAATATCTCCCTAGAACTCCCCTTAAAGTATTTTCAAAAAATGCTGCTTTTTGAGGTTTGTTTTACGTTGCCTCTTATGATCAAACGATACAGAATGTAAACAATAATAATGTCTAAATTACCTCCAAAACCCACCAAGCACACCCATGGCCAAAATGTTTGCCCCCTTTTTCTGTTATAAATCTGTCATACTTTGTTCCCTAAAATCCCATTAAACACACAAAAAATGTCTAAATTGGTCTGGGAACTGAAGAGGTCCTTCGGGGCTGTGGCGCCATGGCATTTCATTGTTTGTTTGTTTGTTTGTTTGTTTGTTTGTTTGTTTGTTTGTTTGTTTGTTTGTTTGTTTGTTTGATGTGTGTACTTTTTTAACATTGATGTGTTTTTTGGGATGGGCTATCTGTCTGGACCGGGCGAGCTGGCCGTGCAGTTAGGGGCGCGCAGCTATGAGCTTGCATCCGGGAGATAGAGGCTTCGAACCCCACTGTCGGCAGCCCTGAAGATGGTTTTCCGTGGTTTCCAATTTTTACACTGGGGTTGTACCTTAGTTAAGGCCACGGTCGTTTCCTTCCCATTCCTAGACCTTTCCTATCCCATCGTCGCCATAAGACCTATCTGTGTCGGTGCGACGTAAAGCAAATTAAAAAAGATCTGGAATCAGCGTCATCTGTTTTCGAACACCATTGTAACCATGGCAACGAGTGTCCGTCTATGTACACTCGGTCAGCAGCGTCATCATCTCACTGTGCGCGTTATTCCTGTAATTAAGGTTTTGAGAAAATCTTGTGTCATGTGAACCCCGTTCAAATTCTCAGTTCAGAGATAAAATCCTTGACCGAACGAGTTGGCCATGCGGTTAGTGTCACGCAGCTACGAGATTGCATTCGGGAGATGGTGGTTCGATTCCCTCCGTCGGCAACACGGAAGATAGTTTACTGTGGTTTCCCAGTTTCACGCCAGCCAAATGCTCGGGCTGTACTTTAATTAAGGCCACGGCCGCTTCCTTTCGAATCCTTGCCCTTTCCCATCCTTTCGTCGCTGAAAACTTTCGATGTGTTAGTGCGACGTTAAACCAGTAGCAAAAATAAAGAAAACATAAAACCGTGAAATGGCCGGAAAACGAACCCAAAGCCCTGTAATAAGAAACAGCACGTTACCTCTACACCATAAATGGTTAAGAAGAAGAGAACAAGAAGAAGAAGAATCTATGTTTCAATTTACCGAGCTCGATAGCTGCAGTCGCTTAAGTGCGGCCAGTGTCCAGTATTCGGGAGATAGTAGGTTCGAATCCCACTGTCGGCAGCCCTGAAGATGGTTTTCCGTGCTTTCCCATTTTCACACCAGGCAAATGCTGGGGCTGTACCTTAATTAAGGCCACGGACGCTTCCTTCCAATTCCTAGACCTTTCCTGTCCCATCGTCGCCATAATATCTATCTGTGTCGGTGCGACGTAAAGCAAATAGCAAAAAAAAAAAAAAAAAAAAAAAAAAAAAAAAAAAAAAAAAAAAAATTCCATTTACCAGAACTATCTCCCCTGTGGGTGGAGTCAAACAAACAAACAAAAAAACACATAAACGAACAAAACCATGACGCAACAGCACCGAAGGACCATGGCCTACCAAGCGACCGCTGCTCACCCCGAAGTCCTGCAGATTACGAGATGTTGTGTGGTCAGCACGGTGGATCCTTTCAGCCGTTATTCTTGGCTCTCTAGACCGCGGCCGCCATCTCACCATCAAATTCCCCTCAATTGTAATCACGTAGGCTGAGTGGTCCTCGGAGCTGCCCTCAGATCCAGGTAAAAATCACGGAACCGGCCGGAAATCGATCCCGAGGCCGTCTGAAGCGAAGGCCATTACGTTGGCCATTCAGCCAAGAACCAAGTTTGGGTTCCTACTACAGGAGCTAGTTTTATATTAGGATAATTAATGCGCATAGACGTAACCGTAATGTGGTCGGCGGATGCAGAGTGGGTCTCGGCCCACAAGTGGCCACGCCTGGCCCGTGGTCCGACAGCTCTGCACACCACTGGCCAACCGAGCAAAGGTGGGCGGGTGGCTTTACGCCTCTGTATTCGGGAAACGGAGAGAGGTCGGTCCACACCGTCGGCTGTCTTGAGAATGGTCCTTCCGTGGTTTCACATTCTTCTGTACTAAGGCGAATGCCGGGACAGTTCGTAGTACAGGCCACGGCCGCCAACCCTCTCACCTTCACCGCACATCTCCTTTTGCTATACAGATCTCCTGGCCTGAGAGACGGCGTCATCGTTTAGGAGGCCCGCCTCCCACTTCAGGGGAGGAATGAAAACATTTTAGTAGAAGTGGTGGTAGTACTGCGATGTTCTGCACGACTTCGAGTTACAGAAAAATATTTTAAAACTGGGCCTGAAATGCAGAAGATTCCGTCGGGAAAAGAAAATTCTCTGGACATATCGAAAATTCAAGCTGTAGATGTTCGAATGAAGTGTTTAGGCCTTATGTTCAAAGGGTCCTGTTTTCGATCCTCGATTGGGTCGGGTGATTTTAATAGTATCTGGTTAGTTCCTCTAACTCGGTCACCGTGTGTTTGTCTAAATACAATACTCCTTATATTAACTTCATACAAATCATCATACCTTCAAACTCCCAAGGAAATACGCAATAGTAAATACATCCTTGCGTCAGGAAGGACATCCAGCCTTAAAACAGGGCCAAATCCACATGTGCGGCACAGGTCGCATCCTCGACCGCGCGAGAAAGTGGAAACAGCTGTATTATTATTATTATTATTATTATTATTATTATTATTATTATTATTATTATTATTATTATTATTATTATTATCTTCAGACCATAGGCACACAAACGTCCATTTCTTAGTTATTCGGTCAGTGGCTGTTTATGTTACATGAAACGTGATAACATCAAACTTGGTGGACAGACAACCAGATACCTTCATATCAGCTTATAATGCGGTTAGGCTTCTGTGGTGGTGGTGGTGGTAATTACTGTTTAAAGAGGAAGTACAACTGAGCAACCATCCTCTGTTCACACTAATCAGCTGGAAAATCGAAGGGAATGAAGGTATCGGCCAAAGAAAGACAAGGGCCACGAAGGGCGTGGAAATGATTTTTTTTGCTAGTTGTTTTACGTCGCACCGACACAGATAGGTCTTACGGCGACGATGGGACAGGAAAGGGCTAGGAGTAGGAAGGAAGCGGCCGTGGCCTTAATTAAGGTACAGCCCCAGCATTTGCCTGGTGTGGAAATGAAAGACTCACTAGGCCTCGATTACTCGAATACCGTCGCGGTCGGAAAACAACAAGTGTTGACCAAGGGAGATCAGATAGAATAGATGAAAGTGAGGAGTCTGACACAAGTACTGCAAGTGGAAAGCAATGCCAGGATGCAGCTAAGGGCCCCTCGGCCGCCAAACCACGGTCTTAAGTTATGAATCCCTATGGTCCCTTTAGGTTGCCTCTTACGACAGGTAGGGGATGCCGTTGGTGTTATTCTATCACCCCCACCCACACGGGCTTAGGCTTCTGTGACTTTCAAATATTTATTCCCATAACTTCCTACTTTTGACGTTTTCTTTCTTTCTTTCTTTCTTTCTTTCTTTCTTTCTTTCTTTCTTTCTTTCTTTCTTTCTTTCTTCGTTATGATGCCAATTCAAAGAGGACGTTTGAACTTGTTCGTTGGCCTGATGTTTTTCGCCTTCTTATTCTCCCAAAATCTCTTTATAAATGCACTGTGTTGCATTTTACGTTCTGTGGACCTCTTCCTACCAGTTTTCTTTTTTAGGTTTCTCCATGAATTTGTGCTCGGCTACTACTGTACTAACGGCTCCACGATTTTCTATGATGTCGTCCGTGGTATCCATTTCTTATAGGTTCGTCTTAGTTTCTTCTAGCCGGTTTATTTTGACCTTCGTTGAGTTGATTACTTTAAATAATCTTGTGGTGGTCTGTCACTGTCCATTCTATAGATATGGCCATAGAATTTGAGGCGTCCCTTGCGTGCGGCGTCAGTTTATCTGTCAGTTAATTAGTGGAGGTCCGTTGTTCTCCTCTTAATCCACATTCCATTTTCTCTCGTGGGACCATAAATTTTGCGGAGGATTTTCCTTTCTTGCTTTAATAATTTCTATGATTTTAGATGACCTCCAAGGGATATGGTTTCTGAGGCGTATAACGCTTCCAGCAATTATTGGCCCCACTGGGTCTAGTCCCTGTGGTAGTACTATTTCTCCAAGCTATTTGAAGGAAGACACCTGTGAAATTCATCCGTTTTCCATCTCTAGCGGAGCATTTTTGCTATGTTGAAGTAGATTTTCCATCAACTGTTTTTTTGTACGATATCTGGTGGCCTGCTATATTGTGTAATCTCTGTACGACTTATCTGGTTTCATCTCTGGTCTTCTTAATGGTTGTTCGATCATCAGCAAAGGCTAAACATTTCACCTTGACTTAGCTTTCAAAGTTTCCTATTCTCACGCCTTTGACATCCCTTTCCTGTTCTCTAATAACTTTGTCTAGAACTTAAACAGAATAAGGGAGTTGACGAACGCCCGTACATATCTCAAAAGACTCCGAAATTTATCCAAGGAATTTCACTTTAGAAGTCGTATTCGCGATAGTCTGCCGGATTAGTTCTCTGGTCTTCCTTTCCAGTCTCAGTTCCTCTAGAGTATCAAAAATGGTCTGTCTGCCCACAGAATCATACTCCTTTTTAAAGTTCATAAAAGTGATGACCGTGCTGGTAGCTCGGTGGATCCTTAATATCGTCTTCAAATTCCATATCTGTTAACTACATGATCGACCATTCCTAAAACCTGCTTTGCACTGGCCGATCAGGTGATCTGTGTGTTTTCTAAACGGTTTAAGAGAGACGGATAGTAGTGATATGCCTCTGTAGTTGTTTGGATCCGCTTTGTCGCCTTTCATGTGCACTTGGTGTTTTAATGCGCACTTTCAATCCGGTGGGATCGTTTCAGTTTCCCAGATTTCTACTAATATTGCATGGATTCTGCTTAGGAGGTCATCTCCTAGATTCCACATCTCCGCGATGATGTTATCCTCTCCAGGATCTTTATTATTTGTGAGCGATGGGATGATCTCTGCTGTTTCCTGTATTGTCGGGGGTTGTGAATTAGGGTTCAGCATGGGCTTTTTGAAGTTCAGTCTTTCTTTTGGAGGATCACAGTTGACGAGGTCTCGAAAGTAGTCAGGTAGAATTGTGCACTTCTCGTTATTATTATTATTATTATTATTATTATTATTATTATTATTATTATTATTATTATTATTATTATTATTATTATGATTATTATTTTTATTATTATTATTATTCCTAATATGTCTTCATGTAATAAGATAGGAATTGCTGTAATTTTTATTCAGTTCATATGAGTAAATGGAATATAACCTAACCACTGCAAATTATGTTAAGGCAGTAAATACATTGCAAAAACCAGTGACGTGCACTGAACTCCATCTACCCCAGCAGCGCTGGGGTAAAGAACATTGTATTAACATGTTCTAATCATTCCTTAGAACGCGTTTTATAATGTTAAAAAAATTGCGAACATCTAAGACAAACCAAGTACAGCTGTCTCGATGGGTGATGCACTCACTTGTAGCTTCCTCGAGGCGGAGCTGTGGCCCCTCCCCCGACAGCAATTTACAGCGACATACCAGCTAGCTTAGGTAAGGAGTGTTAGTTTTAATACTTGACACTCGAAGTCTTCAGCACCACACACTAGAGGCCGCAAACATTTTCTAATCATTCCTTAGAACGCGTTTTATAATGTTAAAAAAATTGCGAACATCTAAGACAAACCAAGTACAGCTGTCTCGATGGGTGATGCATTCACTTGTAGCTTCCTCGAGGCGGAGCTGTGGTCCCTCCCCCGACAGCAATTTACAGCGACATGCCAGCTAGCTTAGGTAAGGAGTGTTAGTTTTAATACTTGACACTCGAAGTCTTCAGCACCACACACTAGAGACCGCAAGAAAAATATCAACATCTTAACAGTATAGCCATTTGCACATCGTCTTGCTAATAAGAATAGAGCCAGTATATGAAATCAATTGTAATATAGAAGAATATGTTTTAGTCTTGGGTTTCGGCATGTATACAGTTTTTTCGAGCAATTAATTGATGGCAGGTGTAGAGTATGTTTTCCGATAGCCGCAGAAAAATATTTAGGTTGCCCAGCATAAACACACAGTTAAACGCGAATGGTTGTCTGTGATGGTGGTACATAGTGAATTTCTGTAGTGTTCCTCTTGGATTATAGCTGAAGGTTTCGCGAGTTCTGTGGCATTCTTCGTGAATATAACGTGTGTTATACGTCGTGACAAATATTTTCCCTCGTTTGTCGTTGATGCACGCTCACTCAGTATGCGAGTGAAACTATAAAACTTCAACGACAATAAAATACGAGTTAAATTTTGCCGATTAGTTTAGATTAAGTTTTTTAAGTACAAAACAAATACTTAGCCCCAGTGCATTTTTGTGAAAACCATCACTGTACTATCACGAAGCGTCACCGGATGAAACTGTAAGTACATTGTTTAAAATCTGCTATAGATTAAGTTATGATGGTGTCGTCACTGCCGTGGACATCAATTTGGAAGTATGTGCGAGCGTGTGATTGAAAATATTTCGAAAGGTTTTTCTCAGGTAGACCTTTCCATGAAAAATGCAGCCTTATAAAAGGGTAATGTTGACTTTTGAGAGTGTAGTGTGGCTACGATTGTTTATATTTAAAAAAGAGCTTTTTTCAGCTTGGGTAATGAATATGTTCACCGCACGCCAATGGCAAAAATTATGTTGAAGATAACAACATTAATCTTTTCCCTATGCAAATTATGCTTTGCTGCGCGTTTCTCTTCTTTTAAAGAACTCCAAGAACCATAACTGCTGCTTGCCTTTCCTCCAAAATGCTATCAAACCTTGCGATATCTTTTAAAATCTTGTCAGACCTGCATCAATCTCACTGTGTACAACAGGCATAAGAAAGGATAGAGACGAAAGAGATTGTAAGAAGCAACACAACAGCAAACCCGAAGAATAAAAGATATGAACAACGAAGAAACATTTGAAGAAAGTGTGAACAATCCTAACAACTTAAGCTGCAGTTCTTTTTGATTTTCGGAGAGAGTTGGCAACGCGGTTTGCATCACGTAGCTGTGAGCTTCCATTCAGGAGATAGTGGGTTTGAACTACATTGTCATCAGCTGTGAAGATGATTTACCGTGAATTCCTATTTTCACACCATTAAATGCCGGGGCTGTATTTGAATCCTAGCTCCTTCCTCTCCTATTATTGCCATAAGACTTGTCCATGTAGGTGAGACGTAAAATAAATAGAAACATATTTTGATTAACTTACAAAGCTCCTAATTGGCTCATCCGAAAAGAAGGAAAATAACTCAATATGCACAACAACTTACGGACCTCCCCCTTCCACTCCAAATGTTCCTCTACTCAGGAATATTGTGCTCATATCATAAGACATTCGTAAATAAGGTAAAAACTACGGCATCTTCCCACAAGTTATTTACTCTCAGCTCGTGCCCCGGGAAGTAGTTCTCCCTGAACTTGAGAACTGGACTTTCCTAAGCACGTGACTAGAGCGGGAAGTCGTTGGTTCGAGACGGTGAGAACCGGTTCTGTTATTGTTTGTACGAGCGCGTGCTGGAAACAGCCGAGCCCTTATACGGTGTTATTAGAGTGGACAGGTTCCGTGGGATGTGGTCAACGCTACGAACAATCTGGGCCATTAATGGGTACTACAGTGTTTACTACAGACCACCTCATGACTGTATTACAGGAAGAACTCGCATGCTATTACGATTGGTTTTCCATATCTTTATCCAGGTCTACATTATTTCATTCTCCACTTAGTGAGTGCCGTCCATTCTCAGGCCAAGATATGAGCTGGGTATGGACGTTTCATGGAAGGAGTTCGGTAAGAGTTTAGTGGTGGGAGGGAATGATCTCTTGGTTAATAGACATATGAGTCAGATAATAAATTATAATATCCGGCTCCATGGCTAAATGGTTAGCGTGCTGGCCTTTGGTCACAGAGGTCCCGGGTTCGATTCCCGACAGGATCGGGAATTTTAACCATCATTGGTTAATTTCGCTGGTATGGGGCTGGGTGTACGTGTCGTCTTCATCATCATTTCATCCTCGTCACGACGCGCAGGTCACCTACGGGTGTCAAATCAAAAGACATGTCCTCGGACACTCCCGGCACTAAAAGCCATATGCCATTTTATTTTTTCATAAATTATAATGCAAGGGGATGGGAAAATTAGAGTGATAACTCCTGCGGGACTAAATTCGGGCACCTCAGGGTCTCCGAAAACCGTAAAAGTTGTCAGTGGGACATAAAGCTAATAACATGATTATTTTCTTTCTTTCTTACTTTCTTTCTTTCATTCTTTCTTCCATTCCCTTTCTGATAATACGTTTTTCGTTTTTATCGCTTTCTGCGCCCCGCGAAGAATTTTGAGGGTCACACGAAAATGTGCAGTATATTAAGTTCGGCTTCATAACTATGCAACTATAAACGATATCTGAATTATTATTATTAATATTATTATTATTTACTTTCTTTCTTAATCTGTTTTCCCTCCAGGGTCGATTTTTCCCTCAGACTCAGCGAGGGATCCCACCTCTATCTCCTCAAGGGCAGTGTCCTGGAGCTTCAGACTCTGGGTCGGGGGATACAACTGGGGAGGATGACCAGTACCTCACCCAGGAGGCCTCATCTGCTATGCTGAACAGGGGCCTTGCGGGGGGGATGGGAAGATTGGAAGGGGCAGGCAAGGAAGAGGGAAGGAAGCGGCCGTGGCCTTAAGTTAGGTACCATCCCGGCATTTGCCTGGAGGAGAAGTGGGAAACCACGGAAAACCACTTCCAGGATGGCTGAGGTGGGAATCGAACCCACCTCTACTCAGTTGACCTCTCGAGGCTGAGTACAATTTTTCAAATTTAGTGACAGAGACGGGAATCGAACCCGGACCTCTGGGGGTGGCAGCTAATCACGCTAACCACTACACCACAGAGGCGGACATTATTATTACTCGTTGTTATTATTTTAGTTCGTTCGGGCCGCCTGGGGACCACAGTCCTTGTGCTTTAGCTGTGTTGTTGTACCGCTTCTGGTGTTCTAAATGGCAGGTTTAGCTGCGGCTTTGTTCTTGGTGTACACGTTAGTGATATCAAATGATATCTTTCGTGTGTTCTCCGTTATTTTAAATGTATTTAGTTCTTTAATTAGTTCTATGCTGTTTTTAATCGACCTATCTTCTTTAAGTGAGATTTTTTCTTGTAGAATTTGGTTGAGTTGTTTGCTTAAATTGCCGGCCCCGTGGTGTAGGGGTAGCTTGCCTGCCCCTTACCCGGAGGCCTCGAGTTCGATTCCCGGCCAGGCCAGGGATTTTTACCTGGACCTGAGGGCTGGTTCGAGGTCCACTCAGCCTACGTGATTAGAATTGAGGAGCTATCTGACGGTGAGATAGCGGCCCCGGTCTAGGAAGCCAAGAATAACGGCCGAGAGGATTCATCGTGCTGAGCACACGACACCTCGTAATCTGCAGGCCTTCGGGCTGTAGTGCCATGGGGTTTGGTTTTGTTTACTTAAATTATAACTTGGTGCGTCTTTTGAAAAATTGGTCTAATGGGACACGAGTTTATGTGTATTTTGGGGAGGGTCTTCTAGTATGGTAAGTTTAGGATTTTTATATTTATTGTGAGGCTTTCATTTTATTGTTTTGTTTGTTCGAACACTTGTTTTATTTCGCTTTGAAATTTATTTGTTGGGTCACCTTGTAACTCTTGAATTCCGTTTTTTTTCTATCTACTCGTCTTTCTTCATTGTGGCTGTTTTGTTCCATTTATCTGCTTTTGTGTACATTAGGTTCTTATTTTTTAAATTTGTTAACTGTTTTCAATCTCGAGTATTGAGTTGAATAATTCGGTTGCTTGGTGGAATTTTCTTAGGTGATCATTTTTATAATGAAAATAATGTTATATGCTTTACGTCCCACTAACTACTTTTACGGTTTTCGGAGACGCCGAGGTGCTGGAATTTAGTCCTGCAGGAGTTCTTTTACGTGCCAGTAAATCTACGGACACGAGCCTGACGTATTTGAGCATCTTCAAATATCACCGGACTGAGCCAGGATCGAACCTGCCTAGCTGGGGTCAGAAGGCCAGCGCCTCAACCGTCTGAACCACTCAGCCCCGCGTGCGACTAGTTTTAGGACTTCATTGGTGACTTTTTTAATTATTTATCTTCGGTTAACTGCGTCGAAAATGGACAGTACGGCTTCCTTCTTAACAATATGTGATGGATTGTCTGTTCCACCTCACAATAATCGCAGCAAGTAGTGGTTATCAGTGTGCTTTGTTGTGTTGTACGTATGTGAAGAGATGTTTATTGAGACGAACACGAACATCCAACCCCGACCTAGAGGAATTAACCATAATTATGCTGATAAAATCGCCGCTCCGGCCGGGAATCGAATGCGTAGCCCTCTGGACCAAGGGCCACTACGCCGTTCAGCCAAGGAGTTGGAGTATCCAGAGAAGCTATTCTCTGAAACTATTATATTTCTTGTATTAACTTTGTTCTGGATTGGGAGAAAGTATTTACCCAATTACGATGGCGCCAACACCGGCGTTCCCACAGTAATCTGCAGCAGAGGTCGTCAGCAGCCCTGAAGAGAAATTGCCGCCTCTCTCTCTCTCATTACCAGGGATGACCATTCTGATTTACTTTCATTGCTCGTCACTCTGACGGACTGTCCCGACCTTTGACCTAGTAAGAGCAGGTCCCACATCACTTGCGATTAAATGCAGGTGTAACGGCAGCCAAGTTGCAACAAGCAGGTTTAAGCCAGATTTCACATCGAAGTACAGTAAGATGTCCGCCTCTCTGGTGTGGTGGTTAGTGTGATTAGGTGCCACTCCCGGAGGCCCAGATTCAACTCCCGGCTCTGCCACAAAATTGTACGAGGGCTAGAACGGGGTCCACTCAGCCTCGGGAGGTCAACTGAGTACAGGGGGGTTCAATTCCCACCTCAGCCATCCTCGAAGTGGTTTTTCGCATCTTCCCAATTCTCCTCCGGGCAAATGGTACCCAACTTAGGCCACGGCCGGTTTCTTCCCTCTTCTTTGCCTATCCCTTCCAATGTTCCCATCCTCCGCACAATCCCCCGTTCAGCACAGCAGGTGAGGCTACCTGGGCAAGGTACTGGTCATTCTCCCCAGTTGTATCACCGACCAAATGTCTCACGCTCCAGGACACTGCTCTTCAGGCGGTAGAGGTGGGATCAATCGCTGAGTCCGCGGAAAAAAAAAAAACCAACCCTGGAAGGTAAACGGATTGAAAATCCACAGCCTATTTCCGCTCGTTCGACCGGGTGGGGAATAGAATGAATGAAGCCCCATCTAGTGGCGAGGATAGGAACTGTGCCGGCTGCTGAAGCCTCTCGCACTCCTCTGGGGCAATGATTAATGACTGACAGATGAAATTATATTGGAGAGTGTTGCTGGAATGCATTATGACAGGGAAAACCGGAGTACCCGGAGAAAAACCTGCCCCTCCTCCGCTTTGTTCAGCACAAATCTCACATGGAGTGACCGGGATTTGAACCACGGAACCCAGCGGTGAGATGCCGGCACGCTTCCGCCTGAGCCAAACCTTTTCTTTCATAAAAGGGGACTTACAGGGTGACCAAATGCTCTCAACTTGGGAACGTAGATAGACCAGCGTGTGTCAGGCCACTCACATGCATCTCTACTGTCTGACCTTCCTTGGTCAACTCTCGTTCTCCTCCGATCGGTACGGTAAAAAGTTTGCGAGCCTGTCATGGCCCTTCCCTTTCATTGGACGATACCTTCATTCTTCCAGATATCGGACCTCTTGCATTTTTCTTCGGGTTAGTGTTGATAGAGGATGGTTACCCGAAACAGTAATCAACACCACCACCGAAGATACCCATTCTTACATACTAACAATATTTTTTACTCACATATTACTTACTTTCTCACTTCATTTTTAATACGTAAGTAGAATGACATCGTTGGTGGTGGTTTGTAAAATGAAACATATGCCACGGTTTCGATGCTGAAGTCACATGAGGCGAATGGAGGACGATAGTTTTATCCACCTCTGTGGTGTAGTGATTAGTGTGATTAGCTGCCACCCCCAGAGGTCCGGGTTCGATTCTCGGCTCTGCCACGAAATTTGACAAGTGGTAGGAGGGCTGGAACGGGGTCCACTCAGCCTCGGGAGGTCAACTGAGTAGAGGTGGGTTCGATTCCTACGTCAGCCATCCTCGAAATGGTTTTCCGTGGTTTCTCCCCTTCTCCTGCAGGCAAATGATGGGATGGTACCACGGCCGCTTCCTTCCCTCTTCCTTGTCTATCCCTTCAAACCTTCCCATCCCCCCCACTCCCCATGCCCCCGCAAGGCCACTGTTCAGCATATAAGGTAAGGCCATCTGGGCGAGGTACTGGTCATCCTTCCCAGTTGTATCCCGAGCCAGAGTCTGAAACTCCAGGACACTGCCCTTAAGGCGGTAGAGGTGGGATCCCTCGCTGAGTCCGAGGGAAAAACCGAGCCTGGAGGGTAAACAGATAAAGAAGTAGAAGAAGAAGAAGAAGAACAGGCAGCGTGTATAACAGGTTGGCATGCTATCTTTAGGTCTAATGGGTCTCGGGATCGATTCCTGGCCGGATCAGGGATTTTAACCTTCATTGGTTAAATCTACTGGACTGGGGACTGGGTGTTTGTGCCGTCTTCGCCATCGGATGTCATCTTCAGAGATGCACAGGTCGTCCTCCATGGCCGTCAAACTGAAGGACCTGCATCAGATCCCTGCAGAGGATACACACTATTATTATTATTATTATTATTATTATTATTATTATTATTATTATTATTATTATTATTTCGTATTGGCCGCCTAGGGACCACGATTTTCAACTACTGCGTTTGGGATGGATTTTCATGTTTGCCAAGTATTTGCGCATCCTCTGGCTGTGTTGTTCCTACCTTTCCTTTGTCCAGATGATACCTGTCTTCCTTCTTGGTGGTTTAACTTGGAACGTCTTTTGTTTAAGCATTCTACTGAGAGATGTCCGATTCTTTTTGTTCCTTCCAGTTCATGCAGATCTTTGTTTACTTCCAACAATCTGACATGATGAATCCTGTAGATCTGTCCATAAAATGCTAGGCGTCTCTTACTGGCCACATCCGTGATTTTTTCAGTGTTTGTGGAGCTCTTGGTGGGCTCGCCTTTTATATTCGTCTCCTTCCTTGACTGGTTCTAATATCTTCCTCAATATTTTTCTCTCCTGGATTTCGAGCTTTTCCGTGAGTCCCTTCGTGTTGAATTTTAGACATTCTGAAGCATGTAAGGCTTCAGGGCGGATGAAGTTTGGTAGCGCTTCATTTTAGTGTTTCGAGGGAGAGACATTTTATTGTAGATGTTCTTGGTCAGTTGTTAACTCGAGTTGATAATGTTACACCGTCGGAGAGACTGGGTTCCAGTCATTCTACTAAGTACATAAACCTGTTGGTTTTCTTGATCGTCCCTTCCTCTAGATGCAGTGTACAAGGAGATTCACTGATGCTCGAGGTGTATTGTGTTTTCTCAAGTGAAATGTGTAGCCCTATCTTTGCTGCTTGTTGGATGAGAACATTGAGTTTATTATTATTATTATTATTATTATTATTATTATTATTATTATTATTATTATTATTATTATTATTATTATTATTATTATTAGACTATTATTATTATTATTATACATTCATTTAAGAAGGCTCGGTCTGTACCGGTAACATAATGGGCTGACTCGGCCTAAGCAAGGAGTCATCCTCTTGATTATGAAACTATACAGATGTCTACAAATATTTACAACAGAAATAATTACAACATACATTATTATTATTACCTAGTAGTAGCTACGTGTTAATATAAGGAAAGTCCGGCTCCATGGCTAAATGGTTAGCGTGCTGGCCTTTGGTCACAGAGGTCCCGCGTTCGACTCCCGCCAGGATCGGGAATTTTAACCATCATTGGCACGGAGGCTGGGTGTATGTGTCGTCTTCATCATCATTTTATCATCATCACGACGCGTAGGTCGCCTACGGCAGTCAAATCAAACGACCTGCACGTGGAGAGCCGAACGTGTGCTCGGACACTCCCGGCAATAAAAGTCATACGCCATTTCATGTAATTTCATTCCAAGGAAAGATCTTCATTGGGGTAATCACATAAGTATGATTGTAAATAAAGGGTCCAGATCTCTGCACATGGTTATGAGGGTATTTAGGGGTTGTAGTAAAAATATAAAGGAGAGGGCATATAAGTCTCTGGTAAGACCCCAACTAGAGTATTGTTCCAGTATGGGACACTGACCAGGATTACTTGATTCAAGAAGTGGAAAAATCCGAAGAAAAGCAGCTCGATTTGTTCTCGGTGATTTCCGACAAAGGAGTACCGTTACAAAAATGTTGCGAAGTTTGGGCTGGGAAGACTTGAGAGAAAGGAGACGAGCTGCTCGACTAAGTGGCATGTTCTGAGCTGTCAGTGGAGAGATGGCTTGAAATGACATCAGTAGACGAATAAGTTTGAGTGGTGTCTTTAAAATTAGGAAAGATCACAATATGAAGGTAAAGCTGGAATTCAAGAGGACAAATTGGGGCAAATATTCATTTATAGGTAGGGGAGTTAGGGATTGGAATAACTTACCAAGGGAGATGTTCAATAAATTTCCAATTTCTTTGCAATCATTTAAGAAAAGGCTAGGAAAACGGCAGATAAGGAATCCGCCACCTGGGTGACTCCTAAATGCAGATCAGTAGTGATTTATTATTATTATTATTATTATTATTATTATTATTATTATTATTATTATATTTTCGGTACCGGAGCTTTGATTCTGTACAATCGAGGAAGTAAACGTTAATCATGTCGTTAATGAAGAATGCGACAAACTTGGTTTTCAAGGTTTATGATCAATAGATTTCTACCATACTAGTTAATTACCTCACGACTACAACGGTCTTGCATTTCAATGTTGGTTCACGATTTACGCTTTCCCGCGCCCAGAAGGTAGGTGACCTGAGAATTAAGCATCAAGTATTCTGGCGCGCCATCTAAAAGCAGTAACTTACGTAACAGCTTGTTGTGAGCTGTGTGGCCCTGAACTTGAGTCTGTCTGAACACGTGACCGCGGTGCCTACGTGAAGAACTCAGGCCCGGCACTGATTTCCTCACACCCACACGATGCGGTACTCTCAAGTGATATCAAAGTGCGCACTCAACACAGCCCACAAACAAAGACAACATATTAAGCGCTACAGTATTGTTTTCATACCTTGTAGAGGTGGAGGTAATGCGGTAGTAATTGTTGGATTTAGTAGCAGTCCTCAAAGAATCAAGACATCGGATTATTATTATTATTATTATTATTATTATTATTATTATTATTATTATTATTATTATTGTTGTTGTTGTTACGGGGCTACCCGTGGACCAGCAGAGGTGAAAGAAGGTGCCGAGATGAATGAGTCTAACTACAAATTCAAAGTTAATTTAAATTTTTAACAAAGGTTATAATTTCGAAAAACAACAAAACTTTAACAACTTTTCACTTAGTGAAATAACAATGACATAGCAATTTAGAAACAAGACTTAGAAAGATCCAAGATTCCAGAACTTTAACATTCTTGGGCTACAAGCCCCTAGTATTACAATTTTGAGTTCCCAGCTCAAATTTTACAGACGAGCCAAAATTGTTCAAAGGGCAGAAAGCCCCTAATACGTGGAGCACTTGCTCCCACCTTCCAATATCAAGCCTTCCAGAGGCACTTTTACAACACTTGAAAAGAGCTAACACGCTCTCATTTTTTCAAGCCTATTCAAGGCAATATCAGAAAACTTACAATTACTTGCCACCAAGGCACAACTTACTAAAAAAAAAAAAAAAAAAAAAAAAAAAGAAACAGGGTATCTTGTACCCAACCTACTGGGCCTTCATGGAACACGAATAATGGTTAAGTAAATGGCCCTACACACAAATTGAATGGAGGCGAATACTTGCACTCTTAGAACAGATTTCTTAAAACCTAAGGGGCACTAGGCCAATGACACAGGGGCAATTCCCAAACTACAAACTACTGAGGTGACTCGTATAAGAATATTAAGACTTACGGAAGGAAGAAAACCAGCTACAAAACGCAGTCACCTCAAACCAACATGAAGGGGAGCTCGAGAGGGTGCATCACTCTCTATCCCCGACTTACAGTTACAGATTTATGAAATTATTACATGAGCCGAAAGGAGATTTACATTTTAAAGAAGTTGGTTACATAGTTAAAGTTTCGAAGCTTTCCCTCGGGTTAAACTGCGGAGCTAGCAAAAAGTGAAGATGTTAAGTGGCCATACCTTGTCGGAGTACTGCTGCCTGATGAAAGAGGCACCTCCCGCCTCCTGCTTGACACACACACACTTAGTTATGTGTTGATCAAATGGCCAAGAGACGTGAAAATCCGCAGTTTATAAACCCTCGGGGAAAGTTCGAGACCTTTCATGAATAATCAAGAGACACCCACAGAATTTTATTGGTTACATTCAAAAGTTACACTCAAAGTCGAAGAAGAAATACGGGATTGGTTGGAAATTAATTACAAAAATTAGGGATTGGCCGGATTCAAAACTGGCGGAAAGAAAAGATAAATATTGCCAACCCAAAAATAAATGAGCATCATTTAGTAAAAAAACCTTATGAATACAAAATTTCTTCAAAAAAGGTCTTTCACTTTGCACCAGGGTGCATCATCATAGTTTTCTAGCAGTGACATCTAGGAGAGAATGTCCAAACTTCTTGATGAACGGAAAATAAAACAAGTTGAAATTCACACAGTACTGGAAACTTCACAATAACAAAATTACGTTGAGTTTCTCTTCTGAGAAAAAGTTTAAGTAGGTTTAGCTTTCAAGTTCACTGTTTCTCCTGTAGAGGAGTTCTTTTAGGCGCAAGATTTAAATGTGCGGCGTAGAGGTGTACCTGCCGGTACAATTATTATTATTATTATTATTATTATTATTATTATTATTATTATTATTATTATTATGCTATTTGCCTTACGTCGCACCGACACAGATAGGTTTTATGGCGACGATGCGACAGGGAAGGGCTAGGAGTGGGATGGAAGCAGCCGTGGCCTTAAAGGTACAGTCCCAGCATTTGCCTGGTGCGAAAATGGGAAACCACGGAAAACTATCTTCAGGGATGCCGACAGTGGGCACTTAAGCGACTGCAACTATCGAGCTCAGTATTATTATTATTATTATTATTATTATTATTATTATTATTATTATTATTATTATTATTATTATTGTTGTTGTTGTTGTTGTTGTTGTTGTTGTTTCGGCGTTACCCGTGGAACGCAGAGGTGAAAGAAGGTGGCGGGGTGAATGGGTCTAACTACAATGTCAAGAGAAATATAAAACTCAACCTGAAGGTTATATTTTCTTAAATAACAACATTTTCATAACAATAAAATGGCAGGTACATTGACGAATTCTAGACAAGACAAATCCAAAATTTAGTGACTGTTTCAAAAAAACTGGGCTTCAAGCTCCTCACTTCTTGAGCTCCTAACTCAGATTTACCAAAAGCACAAATTTACACAAGGGCAGAAGTACTTCAATACATGGAGCGCTTGCTCCCAACTCACAATATCAAGCTTCCCAGAGGCACTTTTACAACACTAGAAAAGAGCTGACGTGCTCTCAGTTTTCCAAGCCTATTCAAGGCAATATCAGAAAATTACCATCACTCGCCACCAAGGCACAACTTTCAAAATTTGAAACAGGGGTATCTAGTACCCAACCTATTGGGCCGTAGCGGAAAAGAACAGATTAAGTAAATGGTCCGAAACACAAATTGAATGGGGGCGTGTACTCGCATTGCTAGATATGAATTCTTAAAACCTAAAGGGCACTAGGCCGATGAAACAGGGGCTATTCCCAAACTATGGAGGTGACTCGTATAAGAATAAATTAAGACATTACGGAAAGGAAGAAAACTAGTTACAAAACGTAGTCATCTCAAACCAATATGAAGGGGAGCTCGAGAGTGTACATCACTCTCTATCCCCGATTTACAGTTAAAGATTTTATGAAGTTATTACATAAGCCGGCCGAAGTTACATTTTCAGAAAAGTGGGTTACATAGTTAAAGTTTCGGACCTCTCCCTCGGGTTGAACTGCAGAGCTAGCAAGAAATAAAGATGTTAAGTGGCCATTACCTCGTCGGTGTACTGTTGCCTGATGAAAGAGGCGCCTCCCGCCTCCTGCTTGACACACACACTAGGTTAGATGACGATCAATTGGCCAAGAGACGAGAAAATCCGCAGTTTATAAACCCTCGGGGAAAGTTCGAGACCTTTCACGAATAAACCAGCCACACCCTCTCAATTTATTGGTCAGTTTGAAAGGTTACACTCCAAATCGAAGAAGAAGGCTGTGATAGGTTGAAAATTAATTACAGAAATTTGGGATTGGCTGCATTCAAAACTGGTGGAAAGAAAAGATAAATATTGCCAACCCAAAAATAAATGAACATCAATTAGTTAAAAAAAAACTTATGAATACAAAACTTCTTCAAATCAAAGGTTCTTTCACTTCGCACCACGGTGCATGATCATAGTTTTTCAGCAGTGACATCTATGGAAGAATGTCCGAACTTCTTGCTGAAGGGCAAACAAAGCAAGTAGAAATTCACACAGTACAGGAAACTTCACAATAACAAAATTACATCCAATTTCTGTGGTGACATCTTCTGAGTAAAGTTCTAACTTGTTGTATTATTGCTTTCACATTTGGTAGATAGAGGAATTCTTTTAGGCGCTCATTTTGAACGCGCGGCGTAGGGGTGTACCTCCCGGTACAATTATTATTATTATTATTATTATTATTATTATTATTATTATTATTATTATTATTATTATTATTATTATTATTATTTCGTGTGGCTATTTCTAGTCGAGTGCAGTCCTTTAAAGGCAGACCCTCTGATGAGCGTGGGCATCATCTGCCATGTGTAGGTAACTGCGTGTTATTGTGGTGGAGGATAGTGTTATGTGTGGTGTGTGAGTTGCAGGGATGTTGGGGACAGCACAAACACCCAGCCCCCGGGCCACTGGAATTAACCAATGAAGGTTAAAATTCCCACCCGGCCGGGAATCGAACCCGGGAACCTCTGAATCTAAGGCCAGTAAACTGAACATTCAGCTAACGAGTCGGAAATAATAACAATAATATAATCATTGCGACACTACGATACTTGTTTTTTTTGGAAGCTTTACACGCCTCATTAACCATATGCCTTGGAGATCACTCTAAAATTATAGAAACTGATAAGTAGGAAAGGAAAATTCTCCAAAAATGTATGGCCCCACGAGAGAAAAGGGAGTGTGTATTAGTAGTTCAAAGGACCTCCACTCATTAACTGGCAGGTTCACTGATGTCGTGTGCAAGAAACGCCTGAAATTCTATGGACATATTTATAGAATGGACAGCCACAGATTCACCAAAAGATTATTTAAACTAATCAGTCTTGCCTAAGCCACGGACGAGTGAGGTCGCGTTGAGCGGAGGGTCCCGGGAGTGGGAGGTGTGGGTGAAAGTGCCGAGAGCTGGAAGGTTGTGGAGAAGTGTGCCGACAATGATTAGCATAGAGCAGTACAGGGCGACGGTAGGAAGATGGCAGGGAAGAATGAAGAAAGAAGAAATGAAATTAGGAAGGTGTTATACGGATTTGGAGAGAAAAGGTGAATTATTGCTATCAGCGGCGGTGATTTTAATTTTGCTATGTATTGGGGGGGTCGAATTGAACCCAGGCCCGACCCCTAGTAGAAATGAAGAAAGGGAAAATATGGACGCATTCAAAAGAGCTGTAAAAGAGGTGGTGGAAGAAGTTGGCCCTTTTGAGCAAATTAAAAATATGATTAAGGAACAAACCAGGGAATTTGAAAGAATGGAGGTATGGTTAAGAGAGAAAACGGAAGACATAACAGTACAAGTGAGACATAACACCGGAGAAGTGGCAGCATTAAGGGAAGAAATAGGACGAATAGAAAAGGAGAACTTGAAGCTGAAAATAGAAGTGGAAGCAAATACTTTATATCGAAGAAAGAAGTGCTTATTTATCTATGGTGTGCCTGAAGAGTTGAGAGAAGACAAAGTACTGACAACTTACAAAGTTGTGGACTTAATACAGGGAAAGTTGAAACTTAATTTTAGTGAAGTAGATATAGATGATGTGCAGAGGGTGGGAAAAATTAGGGGCAAAAGGCCTATCAAACTAGAACTGTTTTCTACGTTGATGGCTGATGCTGTGGTAAGAAGTGCGAGTAACATGCAGAGAGAGAAAATATGGATCAAGAGAGACGTTGGATGGGAGACGATTAGGAACGAGAAAATACTTAGAAAACACAAGATTCGTGCAATAAATCAAGGTTTGAGAGCGACTATTAAAGGGCAAGAGCTAGTGGTAGCAGGCAGAAATTGGAAGAAAATTTGGACTGTAAATGGACTGATTGACTTAGACAGGAGGATAAAAGAAGACGAAGAAAAAGTGAGTAGTGCAACGGAAGGTAGGAAAGTGAGGAGTGATATCAGTATTAGTATGGACTTAGAGTTGAAGGCAAAGCGGGCGGAAGAAGAAGGGAGCAGTGCAGCGAGTAGTGGAGAGAATAGGCAAAATACAAGAAGTAACAGTGTAAGTGTAATTATAGGAAGTAGTTCTGAAAAGGGTCAAGAGAGACAGAGCGAGGTGCTAAGTGGAAGTACGATCAACGGTAAGGAAAGAGCAGTGGACGGACAATGCAGGAGAGAGGCTGAAGAACAAAGGGGTAATGAGGGAAAGGAGAATGAGCAACAAGAAGCCGAGAGAGCTGGGTGTAGTGGTGTAGTTAGACAAGATCAGGGTATAAAAGTAAGTCCAAAGTTAACCTATGAGTACCTCGCACAGAATTTGAGTTTGAGCAGAGGGAGAGATAGAAGATATACGGACAATATGATGAGAGCTAGGTTAAAAGTAGTAAAAAACAATAATATAGTGAGTAAGTAAGTAATTAAGGGCGTGGAGGCTGAAATGTTGTGATGGAGAAGTGGTATACAAGTTATGATATGTTAAAGGGTGGAAAGATGGTGTCGGAGAAGTGGTGGTATAATATGGTGGATGGCAGTTTGTTGTTATTTGGAGCTGGAGGAGTGATGCTAAATGTGGTGTTGGATAAGTGTTGTAATTTGGCTATTTGTAAATTTTGGTTTGGTGGAAGATGGAGTTTTAGGGAGGTAATTATGATGGGTAATAGGATGAATATGAGTGTATGGCAAATTGAGCAAATTATGATATGTTACAGAGTTTAAATGTGGTGTGGGAGAAATGGTGGTATAAGAGGGTGAAGTGTAGTGTTGGAAGTATTGAAGGCTTAGTATTTAAGTTATGCTATGTTATAGGGTTGAAATGTGGTGTTGATGGCTATTTAATTTTTGGAGATGGAAACAGGTGAGTTTATTATCATTTTGTATTGTATTGGTGACTGGTATAAATGCGGAGTGATGGCAGACGAGTGTGTGTTAGGGCTGATAGCCTAGTATTTATGATTAGGTGATGTATGGTTTGCTATTATGTGTATTGAGATGGTTTATTTACGGATGATTGCGTGGGAGTTGGGAGGTGGTATATTGTATTGGTGTTTGAATTTTTGGAGCTGGAGAGAGGCGAGTTTATTATCATTTTGTAAATTTTTGGTTTGTTTGTAATATAGCGAGCAAATGTTGTGATGACGAGTGTGTGCTAGGGCTGAAATGTGGTGTTGGAAGTAGAGGTGGTAAATGTGGAAATGTGGTGTTGGAAAGGTATGGAGAAGTGGGGGTGTACTCATGAGTAAGTTGTATTGAATGTGATGATGGTATATGAGTGGGTGGTATTTGTGGATGTTGAAATGTGGTGTTGGAAAAGTATGAAGTGTAGTAATGTAATTTGGCTATTTGTAAATTTTGGTCTGGTGGAAGATGGAGTTTTCGGTAGGTAATTATGATGGGTAATAGGAGGAGTATGAGTGTATGGTAAATTGAATAAGTTATGATATGTGATATGTCTGTTAAATAGATTGAAATTAGAGAAGTTGGAAGTGGTGATATGAGATAGTTGAAAGCAGAAGGTGAGTGTAATTGTCGGAGAAGTAGAAGTGGTATATATAGAAATGAGGTGTTGGAAATGTGGTTATGAGGTGATGTATGGTGTGGTATTGAGATGGTTTATTTACGGCTGAATTCGTAGGAGTTAGGAGGTGGTATTGTGTCTGGTATGAGTATTGAATTTTTCAGAGTTGGAGAGAGATGATTTATGATCATTTTGTAAATTTTGGTTTGTTGGTGCAGAAGGGTCGAAGAAATATGTTGTGGGAGAGGTGTCGAAATTTCAATGTTATTATGGAGTGGTATGACGGAATGAAATGAAATGAAGCAATATTACCGAGGTTTTGTGAAAGTTGTGGTATGGTGGATTGGAATGTAATGACGGAATATTGTTGTTATTTTGGCTGGTTTGGTATGTAGTCGCGTAATGTTGCTGTGGTAGTTTATTTTGGAGTAGGTCAGGGAACAATAAAGCTGATGTAAATGCTGAAGGTAAACATAGGCATGGTTGGCCTGAGCACACCAAAGCAGAGTAGGTCAAACAGAAAAAAAACAATGGCGGTGTGGGAATGTGCTGAGTAAGAAAGGACAGTTGGTGGAAGGTGTAATCTTGCTCCGGGATCACATATGTGATATATTGCAAGTAAGGCAAACGGTTCATAGAGGGAATCTACCGTTGGCCAGTTGATTATTAATATTATTATTCCTTTATTATTATTATTTTATTATATTATTATTATTATTATTCCTTTATTATTATTATTTTATTATATTATTATTATTATTATTATTATTATTATTATTATTATTATTATTATTATTATTATTATTATTATTATTATTATTATATTATTTGTTTGTTTATTTATTCAGCTATTTATTTAGTTGTAGGGTGGCTTAGGTAAGACTCTATTGTGAACATGTATTGGGGCTAAACGCCTGTGATGTTCATCAATAAATTGTATTGTATTGTATTTAAACTAATCAACTCAACTGGCTAGAAGGTACCTTCAAGGAATCAATTTCATGGACAGCATAGAACATCGTGGAGCCTTAAGTACAAAAGTAGCCGAGCACAAATTCGTGGTGAAACCTAAAAATAAAACTAGTAGGAAGAGGTCCACAGAACGCAAGATGCAACACAGTGCATTCATAAAGAGATTTTTGGAGGAAAAGAAGGTGAAAACCATGAGGCCAACGATCAAGTTCAAACGCACTCTTCGAATGGGCATAACGAAATAATAATAATAATAATAATAATAATAATAATAATAATAGAGAAAATTTCTAGAGAAAATTGTAAGAATTTGGAACGTAAAACTTAAAGAGTATAACATTTTGCCGGTAACTTCGGGGAGAAAAAAAAAAGGCATTGAAATAAATTGCCTAGCATTTGCAGACGATTTCGCTATATTGTCAGAAAACCTAACAAGTGCAACAACACAAATCAATCTCTTGGAAGAAATAGCCAACAAGACAGGTTTGAGAATCTCCGTAGAAAAAACAAAATTTATTACAAACATCAAGAATGCTCCAAAATTTAGGCAACAGATATTGGTCCAGTGGAAAGAGTAACGAATTCAAATATCTAGGAAAAATAATTCAAGAAAATGATGTAGAGAAATCTGCAGTAGAAGAAAGGGTACACAAGATGTAAAGAGCATATGGTATCACAAAGAATTTTTATAAAAAAAAGTGTCAATTTGAACATCTTAAAATAAGGCACTACACTACAGTGGTGTAACCGGAATGCTTATATGCAAGCGAATGCCTGGTGCTAAACTATAGAACAGATACACTTGAAGTACTAGAAAGGAGAATCATGAGAAAATACTTAGGTCGTGTGAAAACAACAGAAGTATGCAAATTAAGGTCTAATGATGAAATATACAGGAACATAGAAAACATAACAGAAACCGTAAGAAAAAGGAGATTGCAATTTTTTGGACATATTTACAAAATGGATGATTCCAGATTAACAAGAAGGATTTTCAAGTACCTTTGGGGCAAAAAGGCAACAACTAGCTGGATTCAAGAAGTAAAGAAAGATTTAGAAATAATATAAAAGAAGAAACTATGGAAAGTATGGAAGGTTTCCAAGATTGAACAAGAAACCTGGTGCGAAGTGGTCCGAGGACAGAAGAAAACAGCATAGTGAAAAGATGAAAGAATATTGGAAGGAACGGAAGAGAAAACAACAAATAATGAAGAACTGAATTGAAATCGGCACGTGGTCCTTAGCAGACCTCATCGGAAAGAAGAAGATTTAAACAACTACATATTTGTACATAAAATCAGTTAAGTCTACTGATGCCGTACGTAGGAGACGCTTGAAATTCTATGTTTACATCTGTAGATTTGCTAAAAAAAACTATTAACTAAAATCAATTCAAAGAAGGACAAGATGAACTGGTTGAAAGAAATTAAGCATGATTTACAGGAAATAAACGCTACCATAAAAAATCGTAAACTCTTTGGAATTCTGCTTGCAAATCACACATTCGTGGAAAAAGCTAAAAAAAAGAGCACTGGGAAACGGTGAAAAGAAGAACGGAAAACACACCACAGCAAATTCACGAAGAGATTTTGGAGGAGGAAGAAGAAGCCAAGCTAACAAGTTCAAACTCGCTCCTTCAATTGGCCATAACGAAGAAATAATAATAATAATAATAATAATAATAATAATAATAATAATAATAATAATAATGCCGGGTTGAGTGGCTCAGACGGTTAAGGCGCTGGCCTTCTAACCCCAACTTGGCAGGTTCGATCCTGGCTCAGTCCGGTGGTATTTGAAGGTGCTCAAATACGACAGCCCCGTGTCGGTAGATTTACTGGCACGTAAAAGAACTCCTGCGGGACTAAATTCCGGCACCTCGGCGTCTCCGAAGACCTTAAAAAGTAGTTAGTGGGACGTAAAACAAATAACAGTATTAACAGTATAATAATAATAATAATAATAATAATATAAAGCATTTTACATATCGAAAAATATTATAATTGGCGGCAAATTACAAGTAAAATACATGGAAAAGTCCTCAGAATAATCCTAGGAGCATAATGCAAAACTAGAATTTTGATGAAAAATCACAGAAATCACAGAAATCACAGAAATCACAGAAAGAATTACAGATACAATAATAAAAAAGGCAATTCAAATTTTATGGTCGCCTAAAAGTCAACAAAAAGAAATAAAATTTCCTGGTGTGTAGTAGAGACGTTCCGATATATCAAATACTATTCTTTTCCAAAATACAAGGATTTGAAATTATACTGAAGTTCTTTCAATTTGTGATCACAACAGTTATAAGAAGAGTAAGATAATTAAAAAGAATCACAGTTAACGATAAAAAATCAGGTGTAAAATCATGATAAATACTTTGTTGTATTTCCAATGAATCTGACATGTTTAGAACAGTGTTTATTACACTATGACACTTAACTGTCTAGTTTTGTCGAGTAAATTTATATCCACACTGGACTTGGCGGTTGGGCTTATTTCCGTAATTGACAGTTTTACGAGAAACCACCAACGCAGAAACTTTATATGCGACGACTGATTCAGATTTACTTGCAAAGTCATAAATGTCTACAACATACAGCAGGCCAATAGCAGCTACTCTGGGCAAGCACAATGGATAGCTCAAACATCGGCGAAAATAGAAGACCCTACGATTAAGAAACATACATACATACATACATTATCATTATAGACTGTTATGCCTTTCAGCGTTCAGTCTGCAAGCCTCTGAGAATTTACTAAACGTCGCCACAATCCTCGATTCGCAACTAGTGTTGTGGCCTCATTTAGTTCTATACCTCTTATCTTTAAATCGTTAGAAACAGAGTCTAACCATCGTCGCCTTGGTCTCCCTCTACTTCTCTTACCCTCCATAACAGAGTCCATTATTCTCCTAGGTAACCTATCCTCCTCCATTCGCCTCACATGACCCCACCACCGAAGCTGGTTTATGCGTACAGCTTCATCCATCGAGTTAATTCCTAAATTAGCCTTTAACTCCTCATTCCGAGTTCCCTCCTGCCATTGTTCCCACCTGTTTGTACCAGCAATCATTCTTGCTACTTTCATGTCTGTTACTTCTAACTTATGAATAAGATATCCTGAGTCCACCCAGCTTTCGCTCCCATAAAGCAAAGTTGGTCTGAAAACAGACCGATGTAAAGATAGTTTCGTCTGGGAGCTGACTTCCTTCTTACAGAATAATGCTGATCGCAACTGCGAGCTCACTGCATTAGCTTTACTACACCTTGATTCAATCTCACTTACTATATTACCATCCTGGGAAAACACACAACCTAAATACTTGAAATTATCGACCTGAAAACGGGAAGAAAAATACTTAGGAAAAATTTGTACCCAGGAAAGATTCAAAAAGATTTACCTTCCGCCTAAGGTACAACAAGAAATTGTAAGTAAGAATCGAAAATCACCACTAAGAGGTTGCTCTTTTACAGACCTCTCAGGAGGATGAGCCTAGAGTGATTGGTTCATAAAATACACATACTTCAGTTGAAATGAAAAATCTGGCTGAAAGAAGATCTACATGATGGTGGTATAAAACAAGCAGAAAATCAAGACCGACTTATTTTTCCAAAGAAAGTGACAGAATCGAGAGGAAATTCCGAGAAACAATATGTAAAACCCAGAACATCTTAGCAAAGGAAGGGCAGAGTAGAATGCTGAGAAAAAAAGAAAAGTCATCTAACATGTGTACTCGTAGCCAACAGCTGGCTCTATCGATGTAAATAAATAAATAAATAAATAAATAAATAAATAAATAAATAAATAATCTTCGGATAAATGATTCGAGGAAGTTAAGGAAGGACCTCAAGAGCATAGGACTGAATCAGGAGGACATTTCTAACCGATCGAAATACAAATCAGTGATCAACAATTTTGAGGGCTTCCACGATGAACAAAAGGAGAACAGTGGCTGGACAGAAGAGAGAAGACAGGCGGCCAGAGAAAGAATGCAACGCTTTGGGCTGCGAAAAAGGCTTTCAGAAATGCCTTATAGTTACTTGACGTTGTCACTAATGGCTCTAAACAATAATAAAATAAATAATTATAATTTAAAATGCAGCAACTGAAGTATGGGCCAGGAGGATTGAACTGCCGAACAGCCTGCGCCAGGGAACATAATGTCAAAATCCCTATTTTATCTGGACAAATTCAGGCGCTATAGTACGGTGGTCAAAATATAATGTTTATGTGCGTTAGGGAATATATACGAGACTGTCAAACATATAAGAGAAATAGAGTGAGGAACTTTTTAAGGAAGATCGTGGGACCAGTCACCCCTCTAAAAATGTAACAGCAGATAAATTCATATACCACCGGACACCAAGTAAAGAGCTGGACGAAAAGTCTGAGAAGATCTCAGCTAGAATGAAGAAAGGAGACTGAGGTTTTACTGACACATTAAAAGAATGGACAGGCAAAAGAATAGATAAGAGATCATCACATTCCAGGATACGCCTCGGATTTACAGCATCGCAACTTGCAGAATGTCGGATCAGGATAGGTGATGTAGAAAATAGAAAGGTGTTGAGGGAGACAAAATTTTCAAAGCAAAGTAACTGTCTGAAAAGAAATCAAGGAGAAGAAGAAGAATGTTGTCAGAATAGAGGCAATCTAGTGAATGGAGGAGTAGTGGTTCACATGAGGACGTGGCCTTTCTTACGGCTGGTTGCCGTAACATTGCATCAAAGAACAGGAGTGGTTAAACTGATGTGGAAGACAAGAGTACAGTTCCATGGACAGGCTCTGCGCGAAAGGCATTTTAAAAAATTTAAACGCCATACTGTTGGAAAGTAAAAATAAATTCTTAAAATATTTCATGAAACTGTTGTATGGTTCCGTCCCCGTTGCTGAACTCGGTGGACACACAGTAACGACTACCACGCTCACCGACAGGAAAAACACCGCTTGCCTGGTTCTTAGTAAAAATGCTCGCTTTGTATTAGGATTCCAGCGTAGAAATACAAATCGGATTGAATCATATCGTAGACAGTACAATGGACATTTTTATCTACGATATTCTCATAATGTCCGCCTCTGTGGTGTTGTGATTAACGTGATTAGCTGCCATCCCCAGATATCCGGGTTCGATTCTCGACTCTGCCACGAAATTTGAAAAAAGTGGTATGAGGGCTGGAACGGGGTCCACTCAGCCTCCGGAGGTCAACTGAGTAGAGGATGGTTCGATTCCCACCTTACCAATCCTCGAAGTGGTTTTCCGTGGTTTCCCAATTCTCCTCCAGGTAAATGCCGGGATGGTACCTAAATTAAGGCCACGGCCACCTCTTCCTTCCTCCTTGTCTATCCCTTCCAATCTTCCCATCCCCCTAAAGGCCCCTGTTCAGCATAGCAGGTGAGGTAGAATAGTCTAGATACTGGACCTCCTCCCCAGTTGTATCCCCGACCCAATGTCTCGCGCTCCAGAACACTGCCTTTGAGGCGGTAGAGGTGAGATCCCTCGCTGAGTCCGAGAAAAAAGCGAACCTGGAGAGTAAACAGATTAAGAAAGAAAGAATATTCTCATAATAATATTAATAATAATAATAATAATAATAATAATAATAATAATCACCGGGCGAGTTGGCCGTGCACGTTGAGGCGCGCGGCTGTGAGCTTGCATCCGGGAGATAGTAGGTTCGAATCCCACTATCGGCAGCCCTGAAGATGGTTTTCCGTGGTTTCCCATTTTCACACCAGGCAAATGCTGGGGCTGTACCTTAATTAAGGCCACGGCCGCTTCCTTCCAACTCCTAGGCCTTTCCTATCCCATCGTCGCCATAAGACCTATCTGTGTCGGAGCGACGTAAAGCCCCTAGAAAATAATAATAATAATAATAATAATAATAATAATAATAATAATAATAATAATAATAATAATAATAATAATAATCTTTCTTTTTTCTTCCGTTCTTAATCCGTTTACCCTTCAGGGTTGGTTTTCCCTTTCGGTGAGGGACCCCACCTCTACTGCCTCAAGGGCAGTGTCCTGGGGTGTGAGACATTTGGATCGTGGGATAAAACTGGGCAGGAGAACCAGTACCTCGCCCAGGCGGCCTCACCTGCTATGCTGAAAGGGGACTTGTGTGTGGGGGGGGGGGGGGGTTGAGGATTGGAAGGGATAGACAAGGAAGAAGGGAGTAAGTAGCCATTGCCTTTTAGGTATCATCCCGGCATTTGCCTGGAGGAGAAGTGGGAAACCACGGAAAACCACTTCCAGGATGGCTGAGGTGGGAATCGAACCCTCCTCTACTCAGATGACCTCCCGAGGCTGAGTGGACCCTGTTCCAGCCCTCGCACCACTTTTCAAACTTCGTAGAAGAGGCGGGAAACGACCCCGGGCCTACTGGGGTGGCCACTAATCACATTAACCACTACAACACACAGAGGCTCACATAATAATAATAATAATAATAATAATAATAATAATAATAATAATAATAATAATAATAATAATATAAACCGTGCCCGGTCAGCTTGCGTGGGGGTCTAGCTCTGAACTGAGTAGGAGTTAGGCATAACTCTATGTAAGACACTGGGGTGGGGGCCCTCAACCCCGACACGGCGCGTCCCAATGGCTGATAGGGAAAGTTCCTGTAGATATGCAGGACAGGTGCGAATAAGGCATAGCCAAATAAGCACCCGCGGATCAACTGAGGGAACAAGGAAAATGGTCAACGGCCTCGACGGCATAAGAGGATTCATCCCGATGGCGGAGAGGGCGGAAGAACTGACTGAAATCCACTTCGCGTCTGACTTGCAGCAAGCGGCAAAGTGGTCAGCGTCTGTTCACCAGAGGTGCGGCTGGAAATGTATGTTCTGGAACTATCCACTCCAGTCCTATGAAACTGGACTACGGTCCAATACTTGGATAATCAAGTACCATGAGGCGTGGCAGAAAACAAATTTGTACCCCAGGTGGTAACCAATCCACTGCTGACATTAGCAGCACAAATAGACTATCGGATTCTGGGGAGTCTGGCTGGACACGCAAACAGAGGGAGTCGGAGACCTCTGGCCAACTTCGCCCAAACAGCAAAACATTTTTCGGAACACTGAACATAAATTCTCTCTTGCGGGCAGGGAAGTTGTACGAACTAGAGCAAACCCTAAATGATCAAAAAATAGAAATACTGGCACTCCAAGAAACGAGGCTGACTGACGAACACGCAATGGATTTCGGGAACTACAGACTCTTCAAAAGTAAAACAGACAAACGGATTCTCAAAAACACACCCCATTTAGGAGTTGCATTTGCAGTCAAGAAGAGCATACTTAACTCAGTAACAGGTGTGAAATGTGTAAACAATAGGCTAATGACAATCACCCTAAAGTGTGCAAACAAATCATACACACTGATCAATGCACATATGCCAGTCAATGAAGACAATAAAACAGATCGCGAGAAGGTAGACAAATCCTGGGAAATACTAGAAGAAACAGCATCAAAAATTCCTCAAAACCACGTCAAAATTCTGTTAGGAGATTTCAACGCTCAGCTAGGCAAGGAAAGGAAATACAGGAAAACAGTTGGAAAATTCCCAGCACATAAATGGACGAACCAAAATGGACAGAGATTAGTCGAATTCTGCAGGGCATTCAACCTTAAAGTCATGTCGACTCACTTCAGGAAGAAACCTTCTAAACAAATGACATGGAGATCACCCAACTCCCTCTTGGGCGAGTTTCAAATTGACCACGTGGCAATTTCGTACCCAAACCACAGAGAAATTAGGAATGTCCAAGTAAGGAAGGGTGCAAACATAGACTCAGACCACTATCTGACAAGAGTCAAACTACAGTTGATACCCCAAAGGTTCAGAAGAAGGAAGCAAATAATTCCGAAATTTGATACTAGTCGGATCCAGCCATCTCTCACCGAAGAATTAGAGAAAAAGCAGTCCAACAATTGGCAGCAACTCAAGACCAAACTAATTGAAACAGCACAAACACTGATTCCTCTGCAGAAAAGAAAAAAACACCCTTGGTGGAACGCAGACTGTGAACAAGCCATCCAATCCCGGCAGAATGCATACAATAAGTGGAACAGCAAAAAGACCGATAAGAATCACAAAATGTTTTTGGCAGTCAGGAAAGAGGCAGCGAAATTAATCCGACAGACCAAAAGGAAATTCGAGAAAGATCAACTACTGGAAATTGAAAAGGACTTCGAGAAAAACCACACACGAAATTTCTACAAGAACTTCAAAACAAAGCTAACAGGGTATCAGCCACAAAACCTTTGCTTTAAGAAAGTAAATGGGCAATTTGCACTGAACAATCAAGAAAACTGCACCGAACTTGCAAGGTATTTTGAAGAACTGCTTAACTGCCCAGAGCCAACACAAAGATTTCCACCGCAGGAACCTGACTTCACAAACCCAAATTCAGTACCACCGGATGAAGAAGAAATTACCAGACAGATAAAACGACTTAAAATGAATAAAGCTGCAGGTGAGGATGGGATCATAGCAGAAATTCTCAAATCAGCAGGCCCAAATACTATAAAAGAATTCACCGGTATCATCCAAGAGATTTGGGAAACAGAACAAATTCCAGAAGATTGGAAAAGTGCACTAATTCATCCTTTACATAAGAAAGGAGACAGAACAGACGTAAATAACTACAGAGGAATCTCATTGGTATCTGTTGCCTACAAAATTTTATCTCAGTGCCTTCTCGATAGAGCCCAACAGCAACTAGAACCAAAAATTGGAGAATATCAAGCAGGTTTCAGACCAGGCCGTTCATGTCCAGAGCAAATTTTGAACCTAAAGTTAATCCTAAGGCATCAGAGAATTTGTAGCAAAAATGTAGTTTGTACTTTTGTTGATTTCAAAAAGGCCTATGATTCAGTTGATCGTCAATCACTGTTTCAGATATTAAAAGAACAGGGTCTAGACCGGAAAACACTCGCAATTGTAAAAGAGACATTGACAGACACAAAATCTAAGGTTAAATTCATGGGGGAAATCTCAGACACTTTTCCGATCAAAACAGGAGTAAGACAGGGAGATGGGCTCTCTCCACTACTCTTCAACTGCGTCCTTGAAAAGGTAATACAGGAATGGCGCAAACAGAAGTCTGCCCTCAAGATTGACCAACCAATCACTCTTGGTAGGGGCAAATTAGCAGTAGACTGCCTGGCATTTGCAGACGATCTGGCAATCTTAACTCGTGACGTTTCAACAGCCATAAACCAGATCGAACTCCTGAAAGAAACAGCGGAAAAAGTCGGCCTCCGAATATCGTTTGAAAAAACTGAATACATGACCTGCAGCAAAGAAGCCCCTAAATTCATGGAGACAAAATATGGCAAAATAAAACGGGTCCAGCAATTCAAATATCTCGGTGAAATAATTCAGGAGAATGGAATGGAAACAAAAGCCAATGAAGTTAGATGCCAAAAAATGGAAACTGCGTATAGACTCACCCAAAATATCTATAACAAAAAGTGTCTCTCCAAGCATGCTAAACTAAGACACTATAATACAGTTATAAAACCAGAATGCCTCTATGGATCAGAAACACTAATTTTGAACAGGAAAACTGATCTAGAAAATATTCAGAAAAAGGAACGCAAGATCATTAGAAAAATTTTAGGCCCGAAACTCGTAGATGAACAGTACCGCCTTAGAGGGAAACAGGAAATCAAACAATTTTCTAACATTCACAGCGACATCAGAAAACGCAGATTAAGATTCTTTGGACATATAAAAAGGATGAACCCAGATAGACTTACCAAGCAAATAGTTGAATTTTATGAAAACCGAAGTAAAGCTAAAACGGACACAATAAAATGGATTGGCGAAATTAAAACAGATCTCAAACTGGCAGGAATTACACCTGAAGACATCCAAAGCCGGGTTATCTTCAGAACCAAAGTTCATAAGTGGCAAGTTGACCAAGAGGGAAAACCAAAGAAGAAGACCGGAACAACATGGTCTCAAGAGAGAAAAGAAGCACACAGCAAACGAATGAAGGAAGTGTGGGCACAAAGAAAGGCAAATGCCTGCCTCTAAGTACTTTGCGTAGTCCTAATGGGCTCATTCGCAATATATATAATAATAATATAAATTTCGCGCTGGTATATTTTCCCAGCTACACGGAAAAGCATAGAAACATCGGCATGTCGCTGGGTTCGTTGTCATGGATACGAGCCGGTTAAATCAAGTTTTTCTCGCTGCTAGCGCTAAACATCAGAGTCCAACTCCCGTGGGCTGTGCCTCCGCAAAGCTGTGGGGTAATACTGTATATATCTTGGAACGCAGGACGGAAATAAGGCACACGGATGTAAGGCAGATATAGACGGAGATAAAGAGAGAAAAGCACTGCTATAGGTGAGAGATTAACAATAATTGAGGACAGCAAATGAGGTGAAAACAGGAAAGGGACGTCCTGTTCTTTGTCAAGTGTTATTATAGAATGACAATTGCCAAGTTTCTGATGAAACTGAGTTAAGAGACCATTAAGCAAATTAACGTGTTCTATATACCTACTCCTTCAAGTCACACGGACTTCAAACTTTTACTATATGTGAATCGTACGAGGAAACGATGTCCGGCTCATTGGCTGAATGGTCACCGTCGAGGCCTTCGTATCAGAGGACCTCGGGTTCGATTCTCGACCACGTAGGGGATTTTTACGTTAAATAGTTAATTACCTTGGCTCGGGTACTGTGCGTTAGTTCTGTAACATCCCTGTAAGTCGTACACCACGCACAAATATCTCCCACTACGAAAACACAGTTTCGTACACACGGCATATGCCGCCGACGCTCGTGAGGTGGCTAGCAATAGCCACACGAAGTTATTTAATTTATTATTTTTATTATTATCTTTCTTTCTTTCTTTCTTTCTTTCTTTCTTTCTTTCTTTCTTTAACTGCTTACCCTCCAGGGTTGGTTTTCCCCTCGGACTCAGCGAGGGATTCTACCTCTGACGCCTCAAGGGCAGTGTCCGGGAGCGTGAGACGCTGGGTTGGGGGAAACAACTGGGGAGGAAGATCAGTACCTCGCCCAGGCATCCTCACCTGCTATGCTGAACAGGGGCCTTGTTGGTGGTGGGAAGATTGGAAGGGATAGACAAGGAAGAAGGAAGGAAGCGGCCGTGGTAGTTAGTTACCATCCCGGCATTTGCCTGGAGAAGAAGTGGGAAACCACGGAAAACCACTTCAAGGATGGCTGAGGAGGGAATGGAACTCCCCTCTACTCAGATGACCTCCCGAGGCTGAGTGGACCCTGTTCCAGCCCTCGTACCACTTTTCTAATTTCGAGGCAGAACCGGGAATCGAACATGGGTTTCCGGGTGTGGCAACTAATCACACTAACCACTATACCAAAGAGGTGATCATTTGTACCAACATACCAACATGTTGTCGAATTCGATGTACTTTTTCACGAATTTTCTTCGCGCTGTGCATGCGGTCTCCAATATAATAACACATACATACAAGAAATCTAACTCCGCCTTAGTCTAGATTTATTTCCATGAAGTGACTGGCGTAAAATGTGTCTTATATCCTCGACTCCTTGTATGGTTTTACTCCGCTCTCACGCCGTATATGATTTCAGGATCCCGGATTTGAAATGAGAACAGAAGTGTGTTTTACAGCGAAGACGCAATTTCCTAATGAGTTATCCAGCACGCGTTAGTCATATCTGGCCTTGTAGCAATGTCACGGACTCCGCAGGCCCCGTCCTTCCTACCTTCTGCCAAGAAGTGTGCGAGTTGAACTGGACAATGAATCAAGACGCTGAAACTTCGAATCCTTATGTCGTTTTGCTGTTGAATTACCACTCCGCTCGAAAAGGACCTGTAATTGTCAAAAAATGTTGTACGTCTCAGGTTCTCTAACTTCAACAAGATTGTACTCCTCTCTCATGACTAACAATAAGAGATCAATGTTCAGTAAAAAAATCCCTGGATGATAGGTTTAAGAAACGTACGTACCGGTCCCGTGGTGTAGGGGTAGCGTACCTGTCTGTTAACCGGATGCCCTTGGTTCGATTACCTAGATCTGAGAGCTGATTCGAGGTCTACTCAGCCTACGGGATTACAATTATTGAGGAGCTATCTGAAGGTGAGATAGCGGCTCCAATCTGCAAAGCCAAGAATAACCGCCGAGAGGATCCGCCCTACCGACTACATGGCACTTCGTAAACTGCAGGTTTTCGGGATGGGCAGCCGTAGCTTGGTAGGCCAAGACTCTTAGCCACGGAGCCGGACCAAGCCTGGTTGACATTGTTGGATTATTTTACAAGCTGTTTTACGTCGCACTGACACAGATAGGTCTTATGACGATGATGGGACACGAAAGGGCTAGGAGTCGGAAGGGAACGGCCGTGGCCTTAATTAAGGTGCAGCCCCAGCATTTGCCTGGTGTGAAAATGGGAAACCACGGAAAACCATCTTCAGGACTGCTGACAATAGAGTTCGAACCCACTATCTCACGAATACTGGATACTGGCCGCACTTAAGCGACTGCAGCTATCGAGCTCGGTCGGAAATTTGAAGTACGTATGTGAACTGATTCCTTACTAAAAGGGGTGTATAAGTAAACTGAGTCCCACCTAAATTTCTTCATGAAAAATTCCTTCCTCCCAATTTTTCCAGACTTGGAACTGGCAACCAGCTGCAGCGAGACCTGTATTACATGACCAGTGATAGTTCCACGAAAAAGTGGTCATTCTGAGAAGTGATCCCTTGAAAAGGATAGAAAATGAAAATCCTCAGCCGGTTTTCAGTCATTCGAACGGATCAGGACTGGAATAAATTAAGCCTCCATCTAACGGCCAGGATAGGAATCGTCCCGGCTGCTGAAGCCTGTCGCACTCCTCTGGAGCAATGATTAATGACTGACAGATGAAATTAAATTATATTGTTTTTTGTTTTGTTTTACGTCGCACTGACACAGATAGGTCTTATGGCGACGATGGGATGGGAAAGGCCTAGGAATGGGAAGGAAGAGGCCGTGGCCTTAATTAAGGTACATCCCCAGCATTTTCTTGGTGTGAAAATGGGAAACCACGGGAAACCATCTTCAGGGCTGCCGACAGTGGTGTTCGAATCCACTATCTCCCGATTACTGGATGCTGGGCCGCACTTAAGCGACTGCAGCTATCGAGCTCTGTAAAATAAAATGATATTGCAGAGTGTTGCTGGAAATAAAGATGGCAGTAGTACACGGAGAATATCCTGTCCCGCCTCCGCTTTGTCCAGCACAAATCTCACATGGAGTGACCAGGATTTGAACCATAGTACCCAGCGGTCAGAGGCCGGTGCGTTGCTGCCTGAGCCACGGAGGCGTCTTCTTGAAAGATATAAGCATTTTAAAATAATTACAAGTAGTAATACTGTAATATATAAATACGATTTAAATGCATACAGTATTTAACTGCAATTTATTTACATAAGCTCACATTTAATACAATTCGTGTTCACAATTCTTGTCTTCATTGCCGACACAACCATCGTTTATTTTCTCCTCCTCCTACTCCTCCTCCTCCTCCTCCTCCTCCGCCTCCTCCTCCTCCTCATCATCATCATCATCATCATCGCCGACAGAGAGACCGCTAAATTTTTCTGGGGCGATTGGAAGAACAAGATCTTTAGAGCTTAAGCAACTTAGTTTTTCATGTGTTAACCAAACCAAACCCCATGGTGAAACATTCCCGAAGGGCCTTGGCCTACCCAGCGACCGCTGCTCATTCCGAAGGTCTGCAGGTTACGAGGTGTTGTGTGGCCGGCACATTTCCTCTTAGCCGTTATTCTTGGCTTTCTAAAGCGGAGTCACTATCTCACCGTCAGATGGCTTCTCAATTGTAATCATGTAGGCTGAGTGGACCTCCAACCAGTCCGCAGATCCAAGAAAAATCCCTGACCTGGCCGGGAATCGAACCTGGGACCTCCCTGTAAGATTTACAGCATAGAACAAATTTATCTCCTCACACTTTTTGTCAGGTATACTGGGAGGCATCCGCCTCTGTGGTGTAGTGGTTGGTGTCACCCCTGGAGGATCTGTTACGAAATTTGAAAAGTGGTACGGGGACTGGAACAGGGTCCACTCAGCCTCGGGAGGTCAACTGAACAGAGAGGGGTTCGATTCCCTCCTCAGCCAACCTTGAAGTTGTTTTCCGTGGTTTCCCGCTTCTAATCCACACAAATCCCAGGATGGTACCCAACTTAAGGCCACGGCCGCTTCCTTCCAATCTCTCCATCCCCCACACAAGGCGCCTGTTCAGCATAGCAGGTGAGGCCGCCTGGGCGAGGTACTGGTCATCTTGCCCAGTTGTATCCCCGACGAAATGTCTCACGCTCCAGGACACTGTCCTTGAGGTGGCAGAGGTGGGATCCCTCGCTGAGTCCGAGGGAAAAATCATCCCTGGGGGGTACAGGATTAAATAAATAAATTAATAATAATACCAGGATTCAGCTTACCTACACGAATATTAGTTAAGAAGTACATGAGGCTGTCTTTTCCTAGCCCCAGCGAAAGAAATGAAAATGCCATTATTGTATACAACTTCTAATACGTATTAGGAAATACTATTTCTTTAGATTATCGAGTAAACCTTGCCTCACTTTTTGTAACATGAGAATTTAACCTTGTCCTAGCACAACTTAATGGATGCAAACACCGCTTCATACATGTCATAAAACTCATGAACATAACTGCACACGAAGCTCGTTAAGGCCTACTGAAATCCCACGGTGCTTTCACCCGGTAACAGCTTTCTCTTACTAATTTAAACAACCACCGCCACCACTACTATACATTTATTATTTAAAACTAGGACAGGCGGAAAGGGCTACAAAGAGGTGTCGATCGCAATCTTTTGTATTATCTGTCTGTCACGTTCTCCATCTCAGAGCGTTCATTACTTATATGACACACTTATAAAATAATATCAACCTGTCATTTTAAATGGTAACACGGCAAAGTGAATCGTGCAGCCCAGTTCTGTCAATAATAACAAAGTAACGAAAAACATTCACAATAAAATAGCTTTCTGTAAAAGCAAAAATAAAACACTAGTCCTCCAACGCTGTCTTAAAACGGGAATGCCCTTGATCAGTGGAATGTATAGTTAAAAAAATGAAAGGATTCCCCTGTCGGTGGGGGTGATAGTAAATCATCCACGGTATTTCCTGCCTATTGTAAGAGACGATAGTCCAGCTCAATGGCTAAATGGTTAGCTTGCTGGCCTTTGGTCACAGGGGTCCCGGGTTCGATTCCCGGCAGTGTCGGAAATTTTAACCATCATTGGTCAATTACGCTGGCACGGGGGCTGGGTGTATTGTCGTCTTCATCATCATTTCATCCTCACCACGACGCGCAGGTCGTCTGCGGGTGTCAAATAAAAATACCTACAACTAGCGAGCCGAACATATCCTCGGACACTCCCGGCACTAAAAGCGCTACACCATTTGATTTGAAAGAGGCGACTAAAAGGGCCCATGGAAGCGCGGGTTGGCGATCACGGGACCCTTAGCTGAGTCCTGGTATTACTTCCACTTACTTGCGCCAGGCTCCTCATCTTCATCTATCCTATCTGACCTCCTTTGGTGAACTCTTGTTCTTTTTCGACCCTAGGTTTCGAGGTCTAGGAATTCTTTCATGTTCACGCCCTTCGTGGCCCTTGTCCTTCTTTGGCCGATACCTGCATTCTTCAAAGTGTCGGACCCTCTCATCAGTGTTAATAAAGGATGGTTTCCCAGTTGTAGTTCCTCTTAAATTGATAGTACCACCACCACCTTCGAGGCTTCGAGGGAGTCCTGCGTGCCAGCCCCTGGGAGGAAGGGGGGGGGGCTCAAGACATAGACAGGCCCTGACAAGTTCAGTAATATGAACGCGATCACATTGTTCTAACCCCGTAAATTAATTACAGTATAAGAACAAAACCAACAATAATAGAAATCGGTTGCATGGTACAATTCTTTGTTTGCCGTTTCTATTGTACGCATTACATGTAACATTACAGTGCATTGACAGGAGTTCAACTTTAGTCGGAGATAATTCCTTTGTTTTTTTCGGGGGGGCCCCCGAAGCCCGCTCCCTCCGCGTGACCATCGACTCAATCTGCATGGCCTCCGACATGCTATTATTTCTAAGAAGAAGAAAGAGATAGCAGGGAGGAGTGGGAAGTGATACAAGGAGTATCTGCCGGTTCTGAGTCAGACTCGCTACCACGGCAAGAGTTTGTGTTAGGTAAGGTGGTGTTGATGTATGGTATTGAAGGGTCAGGGAAAAATCACATAGGCAGAAAGAAGAAATAGCCTACATGTAAAACCTGATAGCACATGCAAGGATGTGGGCTGGAAAAAGACCAGAGGTTGTGTTAGTTAGGAACAGGTAACATGCACAAGTCATAAACCCATTCCTCGCCGTTCCGTCTGCCAGGGGATCAGTCAGTCTGGGCACTGCTGTGACTAGCGCGGGACTTGCCGGCTGCGGAACCATGCGTCGAGTGCCACTGGGGCCCGCCGCACGGCACCTCCTCCTTGGGGTCCCTCGTACCCAGTCTCCAATCCCGGAGAATGAGGCCAACCCCGCCGAGGTGGGGGCCTCCTGGAAGGAGGTGGGTCATGGCACCGGGCCTCCTTCCTCTCTGCCTGCGTCATGGCCCGGTAGACAGGGCAACTGCGATGGGAGGCCGGGTGGTCCCCCGAGCAGTTGGCGCACACCGGCGCCTCCTTAAGTGTTGCGCAGGCCGTGTAGTGGTGATCACCACCACAGCGGTTGCACCTCAGAGAGCGGAAACACTGCAAGAGCTGCTGAAGGGAACGTTTCACTCTCACCTGACTGCCGCTACCCGCTGAGGTCCTCTCCTGATTGGCTCCTCGGTAGCCTGCTGTCCTGGGAGCAGTCCTGAGTTGCGGTGGGGCGGCCCTCTCCTGATGGGCCGGCGTCGCCTTCTCCTTCCTGGTCCGGCGTCGTCGTCTTCTTCTTCCCGGGGATTGCTTCTCGGCAGGGGACGAGACCTCGTCCTGGTGGCCCTCCTCCCGGCCTGGTGACCCCGAGGTAGCTGGTGGCTCCGCTGCGTCGCCGTCTTCATCCTTCTCCTGGCTGGCGGCGGCTGCGTCGGTCGGTGCTAGCACTCGACTCGTTCCCTGTCCTCTGGGGCGCACATCGAGGTCTGCAGCTCAACAGACCTGCAGGCAGGCTGGGCCTGGGCAGCAGCCTCAGAACGCCAGGGGGCGTTCTTCTCCACCTCTGTGCTGCTCTCCACCATCACGGGCGCTTTCCTGGTTTGCGCCCGGAGATAATTCCCTCTTAGTACTGGTAATATGAGTTCGTTTTCGCGTGGAACAGGTTCCGTTTTAGGCTACCTGAAATGCCATATAGCTTGACTGGATCACAGAAAAGTCAATTTAAGGCAGAACCCGGTTTACTCGAGGTCCGATTTATACAGGTTTTACTGATAGTCCATACTGTTTCCTCCCCAAACATTTACTTTTCCTCCTCATACATCCTATACATGCCGTCCTTGGCCTTCATGTATAATTACTCCTATGGACTACTAAAATGAGAATAGCAAACACTGTTTATAGATTCATTTTCTCCCTTATTCAGTATTATACCTGTTTCCTGAAAGTATCAGAGGTTTAAGTGCTATTCACACTTAGAAAGAAGCACTTTGGAGACATGTTGTGCACTAATAGAGATCATAGTATAACTTGGATGCTGCTACTCACAACCATTCTATTGTCACGGATGACCTGGTAGAAGATTAATTTAAAATTCTTAATTGTTTTCATTTTTTCAAATATTATGAAATTTTATGCACTAACTATTTATTACATGTAGGGTATTAGTTTTAAGAATTTTTCCACTTATTATGTTTAATATCCGCCTCTGTGGTGTAGTGGTTACTGTGATTAGCTGCCACTCCCGGAGGCCCGGGTTCGATTCCCGGATGTGCCACAAAATTCCGAAAGTGGTACGAGGGATGGAACGGGGTATATTCAGCCTCGGGAGGTCGTCTGAATAGAAAGGGGTACGATTCCCACCTCAGCCATCCTCAAAGCGGTTTTCCATGGTTTCCCACTTCTCCTCCAGGCAAATGCCGGGATGGTACATAACTTAACGCCACGGCCGCTTCCTTCCCTCTTCCTTGTCTACCCCTTCCAATATTCCCATCCTTCCGCAAGGCCCCTGTTAAGCATAGCATGTGAGGCTGGTTCTCCTACCCAGTTGTATCCCCGACCTAAAGTTTCACGCTCCAAGACACAGCCCTTGGCGCGGTAGAGGTGCCATCCCCCGCTGAGTCCGAGGGAAAACCAACCCTGGAGGGTGAGCGGATTAAGAAAGGAAGATTAATTGGAATTTTCTTTTATTTAATTATTGTAAAGTAATACAATTTATTAAACGTATATTTCAGTACCTGGTTAGATGGAAGAGAACTTACTTACTTACTTACTTACTTACTTACTTACTTACTTACTTACTTACTTACTTACTTACTTACTTACTTACTTACTTACTTACTTACTTACTTACTTACTTACTTACTTACTTACTTACTTACTTACTTACTTACTTACTTACTTACTTACTTACTTACTTACTTACTTACTTACTTACTTACTTACTTACTTACTTACTTACTTACTTACTTACTTACTTACTTACTTACTTACTTACTTACTTACTTACTTACTTACTTACTTACTTACTTACTTACTTACTTACTTACTTACTTACTTACTTACTTACTTACTTACTTACTTACTTACTTACTTACTTACTTACTTACTTACTTACTTACTTACTTACTTACTTACTTACTTACTTACTTACTTACTTACTTACTTACTTACTTACTTACTTACTTACTTACTTACTTACTTACTTACTTACTTACTTACTTACTTACTTACTTACTTACTTACTTACTTACTTACTTACTTACTTACTTACTTACTTACTTACTTACTTACTTACTTACTTACTTACTTACTTACTTACTTACTTACTTACTTACTTACTTACTTACTTACTTACTTACTTACTTACTTACTTACTTACTTACTTACTTACTTACTTACTTACTTACTTACTTACTTACTTACTTACTTACTTACTTACTTACTTACTTACTTACTTACTTACTTACTTACTTACTTACTTACTTACTTACTTACTTACTTACTTACTTACTTACTTACTTACTTACTTACTTACTTACTTACTTACTTACTTACTTACTTACTTACTTACTTACTTACTTACTTACTTACTTACTTACTTACTTACTTACTTACTTACTTACTTACTTACTTACTTACTTACTTACTTACTTACTTACTTACTTACTTACTTACTTACTTACTTACTTACTTACTTACTTACTTACTTACTTACTTACTTACTTACTTACTTACTTACTTACTTACTTACTTACTTACTTACTTACTTACTTACTTACTTACTTACTTACTTACTTACTTACTTACTTACTTACTTACTTACTTACTTACTTACTTACTTACTTACTTACTTACTTACTTACTTACTTACTTACTTACTTACTTACTTACTTACTTACTTACTTACTTACTTACTTACTTACTTACTTACTTACTTACTTACTTACTTACTTACTTACTTACTTACTTACTTACTTACTTACTTACTTACTTACTTACTTACTTACTTACTTACTTACTTACTTACTTACTTACTTACTTACTTACTTACTTACTTACTTACTTACTTACTTACTTACTTACTTACTTACTTACTTACTTACTTACTTACTTACTTACTTACTTACTTACTTACTTACTTACTTACTTACTTACTTACTTACTTACTTACTTACTTACTTACTTACTTACTTACTTACTTACTTACTTACTTACTTACTTACTTACTTACTTACTTACTTACTTACTTACTTACTTACTTACTTACTTACTTACTTACTTACTTACTTACTTACTTACTTACTTACTTACTTACTTACTTACTTACTTACTTACTTACTTACTTACTTACTTACTTACTTACTTACTTACTTACTTACTTACTTACTTACTTACTTACTTACTTACTTACTTACTTACTTACTTACTTACTTACTTACTTACTTACTTACTTACTTACTTACTTACTTACTTACTTACTTACTTACTTACTTACTTACTTACTTACTTACTTACTTACTTACTTACTTACTTACTTACTTACTTACTTACTTACTTACTTACTTACTTACTTACTTACTTACTTACTTACTTACTTACTTACTTACTTACTTACTTACTTACTTACTTACTTACTTACTTACTTACTTACTTACTTACTTACTTACTTACTTACTTACTTACTTACTTACTTACTTACTTACTTACTTACTTACTTACTTACTTACTTACTTACTTACTTACTTACTTACTTACTTACTTACTTACTTACTTACTTACTTACTTACTTACTTACTTACTTACTTACTTACTTACTTACTTACTTACTTACTTACTTACTTACTTACTTACTTACTTACTTACTTACTTACTTACTTACTTACTTACTTACTTACTTACTTACTTACTTACTTACTTACTTACTTACTTACTTACTTACTTACTTACTTACTTACTTACTTACTTACTTACTTACTTACTTACTTACTTACTTACTTACTTACTTACTTACTTACTTACTTACTTACTTACTTACTTACTTACTTACTTACTTACTTACTTACTTACTTACTTACTTACTTACTTACTTACTTACTTACTTACTTACTTACTTACTTACTTACTTACTTACTTACTTACTTACTTACTTACTTACTTACTTACTTACTTACTTACTTACTTACTTACTTACTTACTTACTTACTTACTTACTTACTTACTTACTTACTTACTTACTTACTTACTTACTTACTTACTTACTTACTTACTTACTTACTTACTTACTTACTTACTTACTTACTTACTTACTTACTTACTTACTTACTTACTTACTTACTTACTTACTTACTTACTTACTTACTTACTTACTTACTTACTTACTTACTTACTTACTTACTTACTTACTTACTTACTTACTTACTTACTTACTTACTTACTTACTTACTTACTTACTTACTTACTTACTTACTTACTTACTTACTTACTTACTTACTTACTTACTTACTTACTTACTTACTTACTTACTTACTTACTTACTTACTTACTTACTTACTTACTTACTTACTTACTTACTTACTTACTTACTTACTTACTTACTTACTTACTTACTTACTTACTTACTTACTTACTTACTTACTTACTTACTTACTTACTTACTTACTTACTTACTTACTTACTTACTTACTTACTTACTTACTTACTTACTTACTTACTTACTTACTTACTTACTTACTTACTTACTTACTTACTTACTTACTTACTTACTTACTTACTTACTTACTTACTTACTTACTTACTTACTTACTTACTTACTTACTTACTTACTTACTTACTTACTTACTTACTTACTTACTTACTTACTTACTTACTTACTTACTTACTTACTTACTTACTTACTTACTTACTTACTTACTTACTTACTTACTTACTTACTTACTTACTTACTTACTTACTTACTTACTTACTTACTTACTTACTTACTTACTTACTTACTTACTTACTTACTTACTTACTTACTTACTTACTTACTTACTTACTTACTTACTTACTTACTTACTTACTTACTTACTTACTTACTTACTTACTTACTTACTTACTTACTTACTTACTTACTTACTTACTTACTTACTTACTTACTTACTTACTTACTTACTTACTTACTTACTTACTTACTTACTTACTTACTTACTTACTTACTTACTTACTTACTTACTTACTTACTTACTTACTTACTTACTTACTTACTTACTTACTTACTTACTTACTTACTTACTTACTTACTTACTTACTTACTTACTTACTTACTTACTTACTTACTTACTTACTTACTTACTTACTTACTTACTTACTTACTTACTTACTTACTTACTTACTTACTTACTTACTTACTTACTTACTTACTTACTTACTTACTTACTTACTTACTTACTTACTTACTTACTTACTTACTTACTTACTTACTTACTTACTTACTTACTTACTTACTTACTTACTTACTTACTTACTTACTTACTTACTTACTTACTTACTTACTTACTTACTTACTTACTTACTTACTTACTTACTTACTTACTTACTTACTTACTTACTTACTTACTTACTTACTTACTTACTTACTTACTTACTTACTTACTTACTTACTTACTTACTTACTTACTTACTTACTTACTTACTTACTTACTTACTTACTTACTTACTTACTTACTTACTTACTTACTTACTTACTTACTTACTTACTTACTTACTTACTTACTTACTTACTTACTTACTTACTTACTTACTTACTTACTTACTTACTTACTTACTTACTTACTTACTTACTTACTTACTTACTTACTTACTTACTTACTTACTTACTTACTTACTTACTTACTTACTTACTTACTTACTTACTTACTTACTTACTTACTTACTTACTTACTTACTTACTTACTTACTTACTTACTTACTTACTTACTTACTTACTTACTTACTTACTTACTTACTTACTTACTTACTTACTTACTTACTTACTTACTTACTTACTTACTTACTTACTTACTTACTTACTTACTTACTTACTTACTTACTTACTTACTTACTTACTTACTTACTTACTTACTTACTTACTTACTTACTTACTTACTTACTTACTTACTTACTTACTTACTTACTTACTTACTTACTTACTTACTTACTTACTTACTTACTTACTTACTTACTTACTTACTTACTTACTTACTTACTTACTTACTTACTTACTTACTTACTTACTTACTTACTTACTTACTTACTTACTTACTTACTTACTTACTTACTTACTTACTTACTTACTTACTTACTTACTTACTTACTTACTTACTTACTTACTTACTTACTTACTTACTTACTTACTTACTTACTTACTTACTTACTTACTTACTTACTTACTTACTTACTTACTTACTTACTTACTTACTTACTTACTTACTTACTTACTTACTTACTTACTTACTTACTTACTTACTTACTTACTTACTTACTTACTTACTTACTTACTTACTTACTTACTTACTTACTTACTTACTTACTTACTTACTTACTTACTTACTTACTTACTTACTTACTTACTTACTTACTTACTTACTTACTTACTTACTTACTTACTTACTTACTTACTTACTTACTTACTTACTTACTTACTTACTTACTTACTTACTTACTTACTTACTTACTTACTTACTTACTTACTTACTTACTTACTTACTTACTTACTTACTTACTTACTTACTTACTTACTTACTTACTTACTTACTTACTTACTTACTTACTTACTTACTTACTTACTTACTTACTTACTTACTTACTTACTTACTTACTTACTTACTTACTTACTTACTTACTTACTTACTTACTTACTTACTTACTTACTTACTTACTTACTTACTTACTTACTTACTTACTTACTTACTTACTTACTTACTTACTTACTTACTTACTTACTTACTTACTTACTTACTTACTTACTTACTTACTTACTTACTTACTTACTTACTTACTTACTTACTTACTTACTTACTTACTTACTTACTTACTTACTTACTTACTTACTTACTTACTTACTTACTTACTTACTTACTTACTTACTTACTTACTTACTTACTTACTTACTTACTTACTTACTTACTTACTTACTTACTTACTTACTTACTTACTTACTTACTTACTTACTTACTTACTTACTTACTTACTTACTTACTTACTTACTTACTTACTTACTTACTTACTTACACTGTAAAACGTGCTCAAAGGGGAACTTGAATAAAGTGGAATCTTGTTCACTACGGAATATCTTCTCGGTCTCGGCGAAGCTTACGGCTTTAGCCTATAATGTTTTTAATTTTGTTTAATGAGGAATCTCATCAACGCGGAAACGGAAACAAAAAAAGAACGAATTCTTTAAAATCTACTTGCACAATGCGGAAATTATAAGGAACTAATGTAGTCCTACGTACAATATTTGTGCATTTGTGGTGCTGGTTTGTTCAATGTCATTGTTTGGACAAACTGGCACACGTGTTTGGAGAGAGTGAAAATACGGATGAAGTGCCTGAAAACGCATGGGCATTATCCTACTTGTGTCAAACAGAAATTTTTCCTGCGAGGAAGAAAATATTGGAAGTGATGAACAACTTACGACACCCGACATTTTCGACGACTACTACTACTAAACGTTTTCATTCCTCCCCTGAAGGGGGAGGCGGGCCTCTTAGACGGTGACGCCGTCTCTCAGACCGGGAGATTTGTTATGGTGAAGGAGATGTGCGGAGAAGGTGAGGAGGTGGGCGGCCGTGGCCTATACTACGAACTTTCCCGGCATTCGCCTTAGTGCAGGAGAATGGAAAACCACGGAAAACCATTCTCAGGACAGCCGACGGGTGCGACCAGGCGTGTAGTCCAGCACTGTTCCCCAGACCCGTATCCCGAATGCAGAGGCGTAGAGCCACTGTAGAGCCGTGGCCAACTTTCCTCTGCTCGCTTGGCCGGTCAGAGTACAGAGCATATGGGACAACAACCCACTCTGCATCTACCGACGGCATTTTCGATCATTTCTAGTTTTCATTCCCCTCCCTGATGGGGAGGGGCGGGCCACCCTGAAGGTAACGCCTTCACTCTGGCCAGGACATTTTCGAATCAACTACAGCCCTTCTAGCAGTGAGAAAGGCTGAGACAGAGGAGGAGACGAGCAAGAAGATGAAGATCAACATAAGATTCGAATCCACGAATGGGCCCACAGTGCTTTTGTGACCTACAGCAATTTGCTATTACACCTAACTCTTCCACTCTTCTTGAACTAATGTACTCAGCTCAGGATTGCATTCAGAAAAACACGATTAGAAAGAAGAGGAAACAAGTTTCTTTGATCTGTGCAAGAAAGCTTAGTATTGTGAAGTACAATGTATAGAGTTTTGTGAATGGAATAAGTTTAAGGAGCGTATGTCCAGTGTTGTGAAGTAGTGTATTATAGTGTTGTGATAGCAGCGAAGTGATACATTGTGTATCATATTGTATGTAGTAATAAAGCGCACTCTCCGCCTCTGTGGAGTAGTGGTTAGTGTGATAAGCTGCCACCCCTGGAGGCCCGAGTTCGATTCCCCGCTCTGGTACGAAATTTGAAAAGCGGTACGTGGGCTGGAGCGGGGTCCACTCAGCCTCGGGAGGTCAAATGAGTAGAGGTGGGTTCGATTCCCACCTCAGCCATCCTCGAAGTGGTTTTCCGTGGTTTCCCACCTCTCCAGGCAAATGCCGGAATGGTACCCAACTTAAGGCCACGGCCGCTTCCTTCCCTCTTCCTTGTCTATCCTTTCCAATCTTTCCATCCCCCGCACAAGGCCCCTGTTCAGCACAGCAGGTGAGGCCGCCTGGGCGAGGTACTTGTCATCCTCCCCAGTTGTATCCCCAGCCCAAAGTCTCAGGCTCCAGGACACTGCCCTTGAGGCGGTAGAGGTGGGATCCTTTGCTGAGTCCGAGGGAAAACCAACCCTGGAGGGTAAACAGATTAAGAAAGAAAAGAAAGAAAGAAAGAAAGAAAGAAAGAAAGAAAGGAAGAATAAATAAATAAAATAAAAATAAATATGTAACCCACGGTATGACGGAAAATAATTTACAAAGTGAAAAATGACGACGGCGTACATAGGTCAGGAGGAGATGAGAATATACAGTAATGCACTTTTATACGCAAACAGAAGCAGTGTGATGTCGTATAGCCTCCGGAGAGAATTGTTGCAGGACTTCCTTACTGACGCTCATGGGTGACTTGCGCATCAGAGATGTTTTGTGTGTGTGTGTGTGTGTGTGTGTGTGTGTGTGATGAGGCAGGAAGAGGGTGAAATACGGTGTCGGCACATAGCCTACTCCTGTAGAATAACACCAAATGGTCTGCCCAAGGCTTAACGTCCCCATCCGACGGACAAATCTCCATCAACAACGTCATATGCTCTCACTCCATATGAGCACTGCGGAGAGGTTTGGATTTCAATCAAGGCTTTCGGCACGCAATGTGGTGATTGTATGTTCAGTCCTCAGCCCTGAGGCTGGTTGAATTCTCCACAACTCCACCATCAACTGTCAGAGGTGGCTTAGGTTTTACAGAAGATGCGTACTAGGGAAACGAGCAGTGATGTAGTTTCCCGTTGCTTTCCTCACCGATCCAGAAGTTGCTATTATATAACAGTCTGCCAAGCCCACTGAAATGCATGCACCAACCGACCCAATGAGCAACATTTTCACACCATTCACAGCAGGGACTGGCTGCATAAGGATTGGCATTACTTGCATCGCTCATACCTCAGCCACTTTCATATTGTCAAAGCCAAAGGTAAGATGTGGTGTTGGTGATTATTGTTTTAAGAGGAAGTACAAGTAGACGACCATCCGCTAATAATACTAATCAGAGAGACAAAATGGAAGGTATCCGACATTTCAATAAAATGAATGTATCGAACAAAGGAAGAAAGGGCTTCCATACGTAGTACCGTCCGAGTCGGTAAAGAACAAGAGTTGACTAAGGGAGGTCGGATAGGATAAATGAAAATGAGGAGCTTGGAGGCCATGCCAAGACTAAACTGAAGGCCCCGTGGTCGCCAACCCGTGCTCCCGGGTTGAGGGTCCCTGGGGCCCCTCTTTCTCTAGCTATTTGTTCGGGGCGTCGAACTATAGAGATCTTTTGCCCCTACTTGCATTATATGATATGTACCTGCATGTAGGGATATTAACCCTCAAACACACGCGTATGGGGTGGAATGCACCCCAGGTTATTTTATTTCCTAGTGAAATGTACAAATAACGTTCCTGTGCTCTCCCCGCTCTTGTACCTTTCTGGCTGGATCCCCGTAGAAAGAGTCATTCTTACATAATCTATCTTAAAATCTCCAATTAATACAGTAATTCATATTTTACAATACAATGATATGTGGGGTGGAAAGCATCCCCACGCGTGTGTAGGCGTCCTAAGATCTGGCGCGTGTGCTTGAGGGTTAATAATTTTAAATTAAACACCCCTGACCCGGCCGGGAATCGAACCCGAGGCCGCCGAGTGACAGGCGGACGCGTTGCCCCCTATCCTGCAGGGCCGACCTGGGGCCCCTCTTAGTCGCGTCTTACGACAGGCAGTGGATACCATGGGTGTTATACTACCGCCATGGGGACCAAGGATTCAATATGACAGATCAATGAAAGTAACAAAATAGTTCTAGCCCACACAAGAAGTCCCCCTGTGGGTGGGGGCGGTAGAATAACACCCACGATATCCCCTGCCTGTCGTAAGAGGTGACTAACAGGGGCCCCAGGGGCTCTGAACTTTGGAGCGTGGGTTAACGACCACGGGGACCTTAGTTGAGTCTTGGCATTGCTTCCACTTACTTGTGCCAGGCACCTCACTTCCATCTATCCTATCCGACCTCTCTTGGTCAACTCTTGTTCTTTGCCGACCCCGACGCTATTAGGTTTCCGAAAGCTAGGGAGTCTTTCATTTTCATACGCTTTTCGTGGCCTTGTATTTCTTTGGCCGATATCTTCATTTTTCGAAGTATCGGACCCCTTCCATTTTATCCCTGTGATTCGTGTTATATAGAGGATGGTTGCCTAGTTGTACTTCCTCTTAAAACAATAATAACCACCACCACCACACAAGAAGACATAGTGCACTGTAAACACTAGCTCTTGCACCAAAGACATACAGTTATGTGGTAATTAGAAACTGTATACCACCACCAAGCTGGGCTGGGTAGATCGAAAGTGGTTGTGAAAACCCTCGTTGATGTCACTGGCGAGCGTGGCAGCGTATTTTGCGCTAAGTGAACGGTTGATGCTGGAAACCCTTCAAATTTAATTCATAATAATAATAATAATAATAATAATAATAATAATAATAATAATAATAATAATAATAATAATAATAATAATAATAATAATCGTATGGACTCAGCTACCGTTTGCAGACATTTCGAATTGACGCCATCTGGCTGTCTGCTCGTCAATTTCGATGTTCCGGCTTACTCTGTCTGCCATCTAGCGGACCTAGAGTAAACCGGATCTCTTTTGGGCGTCTATGGCTGAGATTTAATTAATTTTGTCGGGTAAATACCAAATGTATCACCAGAGATCTTTTACATGCCGACATCGTACGACATGGAGTGTCGAATGGACTTTTTTCCGCCCTTCAAAAATCCGACTACCTCTGCCGGGTTTGAACCTGCTATCTTGGGATCCGGAGGCCGACACTCTACCACGGATCCACAGAGGCAGCTAAATTTAATTCATATAGGAAAGTAATGGGCAAATGAATTCGGCGAAACTGGAAATTAATCATTCGTGATATTCGATTAGTGGCATCCAATTCGAAAAAAATGGGTGCTAACTGCATAAATGTTGAAAACGAGAAGGAATGTTCGTAAATCTCCCTCGTATTAATCTGATTCGAGAACCCTTTGCTTTCCTCCACCCGCCCACTTCGATGGTGGTTGTGGTAAGAATGCAACCTCAGTCTCTACTGGGTAATGCGTGGGTAATTGTTTGTACACCCTTAGCGTCAAAAAGGACACCGTCTAAACAAAAGCAATTTGTATAATCAGGAGAAACCGTGACTAACAGTGTGTGTTATGTGCGTCCATTTCCTGTCAAGGCCCCCTGTAAACAAGAGCGGCTACTTCCTTGGCCTCGTTTATCGACTACCGCATTCAGAGCGGAATTGTACAGCAGGGACCTCTGGTTGATCTATTGGACTGACGGAAAGAAAAGAAACAAACGTGTGGGATGTTCCGCTACGTCACGTCAGCAGATCAAGAACCAGGAGGCACCTGTGTGAGTGACCTCACGTTTAACACTACGTAAATCTCCTCTACCGACATCATATTACCTACTCGACAAGCCCATCACCGTAGTTACGCAACAGCGTGACCTAGGTGTAATATTTGATACAAAATTACAATTTAAGACCCACATAGAAACATATACAACCAAGGCCATGAAATTACTAGGCATTCTCTATCGCTTCACAGAAATTTCTGACCCCATTGCTCTTCGTCACTTCTTCCTCACGATCATTCAACCTCTCTTAAACTACTGCTCTCCTATTTGGACAACAGCCTCCCCCTCCAATACTAAGCAGTTAGACAGAGCAGTGTCTTTCTTTCCGGCAATTGTAAGGAACAGAAACCCCAAGCTCAGAAATCTGTCTACGCAGCAGGTATTAATGTCAATTAATATGTCACCGCTGCACATCAGGCGACAGGTAGCTGACCTGAGTTTCCTCCACGGGATCTTAAATGGGCATTACCGCTCGGAACATCATGTCTCACTCTTCTCTCTCCGCGTTCCTTCCCGCTCCACCAGAACCAAAGACCTTCTCCACATTCCCCACACTCAGCACTCAATACTTCAACGATCTTTCCCAATCCGCCTCCCGACACTCTTTAACAATATTAACAGGAGACAAGAACTCGAAATAGCATCAAATAAAAGTGTATTCGAGAGGTGTGTAAATAGCCTCTTAAAGATAAGTTGATGTGAAGGGATTATACTGCCATCTTGACCCACGACGACTTGGCTATGAATATGGACATTCTTATGGTTTTCGATTTGGACAGTTGTTATTAGTAGGCTGTGTACCTGATCTTGTTATATTTTGTTATGTTTGTTATATTTTATTATGAAAGTTTACGTTGGTTAAATAGTCTGTTGGCAGTGCAAGTGAAATTTGCTCAGTGTAGCTGTATCTTGTGCTTTGTGAATAAATAAATAAATAAATAAATAAATAAATAAATAAATAAATAAATAAATAAATAAATAACTTAGCTCGAAATCTCGTCCAGTAAAGCAAGCAAACTTCTGTAGGCGTTTTACTTGTATGTGGGTAGAGTAAAACGTGCTCAAAGCAGAATCGCGAGGGTCCAAAGACATTCAGGAATTAGACAAGTTTCCGCATTTTACAAAACATTTCTTAGAAGATAAAGTAGCGATTCACATACTGCGAAAAACGTAAGATTAAGCAATTTCCTCAATTGTATCGAAAGTTGAAAGGGTAAAGGGCCCGGAAAGTTTTCAATTGTGAGTCCTGGAGAGGAAACAAAGTACCTTAACCAGCACTGATGCAGTTACTGGTTCTGCAGTAGTAGAACTGAAACGTTATGCTCATCATTTCCCCCCGTTTTTGCTACCAAACGATGTATATTTTATAATTTTATTTGAATAATTAAATTACGTTTAAAAATTATACAGTAGAACCCGCTTATTGCGATATCGCTTTTAACGGTGTACTGGATATAACGTTGAAATCTAAATCCTACGCAAACACTGTATTTGAAACATCGCTTAGTTCGACGTCGCTTATTACGACATATCGCATAAAACGACGTATATTTATCACAATTTCGAAGAAATATATCGGTTCTAACAAAGCCTCCGTGGCTCAGATGGTAGCGCGTCGGCCTCTCACCGCTGGATACCGTGGTTCAAATCCCGGTCACTCCATGTGAGATTTGTGCTGGACAAAGCGGAGGCGGGACAGGTTTTTCTCCGGGAACTCCGGTTTTCCCTGTCATCTTTCATTCCAGCAACACTCTCCATTATCATTTCATAGCATTTATCACTCATGAATAAATCACCTTGGGAGTGGCGACCCCATTGTAATAACAGCCTATATATGTTTCATTCATTACATCCCTGACCCAGTCACTGACTGCAAAACAGGTTGTAGGTTTTCATTTCATTTTCATATCGGTTATAACGTCCAATGTTGATTTTTTGTTACGTGTTTAGGGATTTCTGACAACTATGTAAAGCGCATTTCCAAACACTTGTTTTCAGTAGGTGGTGATGGTGGCTGTGGTGGTGGTGATTATTGTTTTAAGAGGAAGTACAACTGGGCAACCATCCTCTATTAATACGAATCAAAAAGGATAAAATGGAAGGGGTCCAACACTTCGAAAAATGAACGTATCGACTAAAGGAAGACAAGGGTCACGAAGGAAGTGGAAATGATAGACTCCCTAACCCTATGAACCTAATACTGTCGGTGTCGAAAGATAACAAGAGTTGACCAAGGGAGGGTCCATCTCTGTGGTGTAGTGATTAGTGTGATTAGCTGCCAACCCCGGAGGCCCGGGTTCGATTCCCGACTCTGCCACGAGATTTGAAAAGTGGTACGAGGGCTGGAACGGGGTCCACTCAGCCTCGGGAGGTCAACTGAGTAGAGATGGGTTCGATTCCCACCTCAGCCATCCTGGAAGTGATTTCCCGTGATTTCCCACTTCTCGTCCAGGCAAATGCCGGGATGGTACCTAACTTAAGGCCACGGCCGCTTCCTTCCCTCTTCCTTGGCTATCCCTTACAATCTTCTCATACCCCTGCAAGGCCCCTGTTCAGCATAGCAGGTGAGGCAGCCTGGGCGAGGTATTGGCCATCCTACCCAGTTGTATCCCCCGACCCAGAGTCTGAAGCTCCAGGACACTGCCCTTGAGACGGTAGAGGTGAGATCCCTCGCTGAGTCCGAGGGAAAAGCGGACCCTGGAGGTTAAACAGATAAAAAAGAAGAAGAACGTGTTTAGGGATTTCTGACAACTATGTAAAGCGCATTTCCAAACACTTGTTTTCAGTAGGTGGTGATGGTGGTTGCGGTGGTGGTGATTATTGTTTTCAGATGAAGTGCAACTGGGCAACTATCCTCTATTAATACTAATCAAAGAGGATAAAATGGAAGAGTTCCAACACTTCGAAAAATGAACGTATCGACTAAAGGAAGACAAGGGCCACGAAGTTCGGATATGATAAATGGGTGTCAGCAGCCTGGCGCAAGCAAGTGGAAGCAATGCCAGGACTCAGCTAAAGGACCCCATTGCTGCCAACACACGCTCTTAAGTTAAGTGCCCTGGAACCCCTTTCAGTCTCCTCTTACGACAGGCAGGGGATACTGTGGGTGTTACTCTACCGGCCCCACCCACAGGGAGATGTTTTTCAGGAGATTGTAGACTTCAAGTCAGTCTATCTGTTAAACAGTCAAGGCAAGCATTGCTGTGAAGATGTCGCCCAAGGAAGGGAAATGTTTATTACTGAAGAAAAGTCCCACATTATATGGCGATTAGAAAAATGGAGAAACAGACGTCAGTGTCGCCAAGGAACTGAATGCATCACAACCAATCATTTCTAAAATTTGGAAGGACAGGAATAACATTTCTTCTTCTTTATCCGTTTACCCTCCAGGGTCTGTTTTCCCCTCGGACTCAGCGAGGGATTCCACCTCTACCGCCTCAACGGCAGTATCCTGCAGCTTCAGACTCATGGTCGGGGGATACAACTGGGGAGGATGACCAATAGCTCGCCCAGGCGGTCTCTCCTGCTATGCTGAACATGCTGTGGGAAGGGGTAGACAAAGAAGAGGGAAGGAAGCCGCCGTGGCCTTAAATTAGATACCATCCCGGCATTTGCCTGGAGAAGTGGGAAACCACGGAAAACCACTTCCAGGATAGCGGAGGTGGGAATCGAACCCACCTCTACTCAGTTGACCTCCCGAGGCTGAGTGGAACCCGTTCCAGCCCTCGTACCACTTTCCAAATTTCGTGGCAGAGCCGGGAGTCGAACCCGAGCCTCCGGGGGGGTGGCAGCTAATCACACTATCCACTACACCACAGAGGCGGGGGATAACATCTCATTTATTACATTCCTGCTACTTCTTTCCTCACTTATTAAATTATACTTTGCTGGCATATTTTTGCTGTACGTACTGTGTAAACATTATAAGAACAATTCCACTCCACGAATATTCTATTGCAAATACAGTACAGGTTCGCATGTGTGGTGTAGTGCTTATTGCGCTTAGCTGCCACCCCCGGAGCTCCAGGTTCGATTTCCGGCTCTGCCACGAAATTTTAATAATAATAATAATAATGCTATTTGCTTTACGTCCCACTAACTACTTTTACGGTCTTCGGAGACGCCGAGGTGCCGGAATTTAGTCCCGCAGGAGTTCTTTAACGTGCCAGTAAATCTACCGACACGGGGCTGTCGTATTTGAGCACCTTCAAATACCACCGGACTGAGCCAGGATCGAACCTGCCAAGTTGGGGTTAGAAGGCCAGCGCCTTAACCGTCTGAGCCACTCAGCCCGGCACGAAATTTTAAAAGTGGTACGAAGGTTGGAACGAGGTCCAGTTAACCTTGGAAGGTCAAGTGAATAGAGGGTAGTTTGATTCCCAACTCAGCCATCCTCGAAGTGGTTTTCCGTGGTTTCCCACTTCTCCTCCAGAAAATGCCGGTATGGTACTTATCTTAAGGCCACGGCCACTTCCTTGCGTCTTCCTTGTCTATCCTTTTCACCCCCCACCGAGGAAGCCGCTGTTAAGCGTAGCGGGTGAGGACACCTGGGCGAGGTATTGGTCCTCCTCTCCTGTTGTATCCCCGACCTTAAGTATCACGCTCCAAGACATTGCGCTTGAGGCCTTAGAGATGATCTCCATCGCCGAGTCCGGGGGAAAAACCGACGTTGGAAGGTAAACGGATAAAGAAAGAAAGAAAAAGAATATACCGATTACATTTTTATTTCGAGAAGTAAATATCGCTTAAAAATATATTTCATAAAAGTAACGATTACTGGTAAAAAACTACTGAAAAAAAGGTATTCGTTACAAGAAAGTATATTTCGTTCACTATATTACTTCCCAAATCTGAGTATAAAACAATGTCCAACAAACACTGGTGCCGGGCTGAGTGGCTCAGACGATTGATGCGCTGGCCCTTTGAACTTAAACTTGGCAGGTTCGATCCTGGCTCAGTTCGGTGGTATTTGAAGGTGCTCATATAGGTCTGCCTCGTGTCGGTAAATTTACTGGCACGTAAAAGAACTCCTGCTGAACTAAATTCCGGAACCTCGGCGTTTCCGAAAACCGTACAAGTATAACCGTATAGCAATATTAACACCAATATATTTCTAAAAAAAGGTAACGATGGAAATTAAACGTTACTAAAAACGTTTTTGTTACAAGTAATTTTGTTTCTTTTACTATTTTTGTTTAAATTTTTTTTACGTCGCACCGACATAGATAGGTCTCATGGCGGCGATGTGAGAAGAAAAGAGCTAGGAGTGGGATGGAAGCGGCCTGGACTTAATTAAGGTACATCCCTTGAATTTACCTGGTGTGGAAATGGAAAACCGCGCAAAACCATCTTCAGGGCTGCCGACAATGGAGTTCGAACCCACTATCTCCCAAAGGTAAGCTCATAGCTGCGCTTTACTTCATTACTTGTCCTCAGACACTAAAAGCCATATTTTTACTCCATTACTTTCCAACTTTGAGTATAAAACAATCTCCGCTAACATGTATTAAAAAGGACAAATAATAGAATGAATCTCCGTATATACCAGCTGCGCTGTGGAGGTGAAGAAACCCTCCCACTTGGTTCGTCCCCGTTCTGCTGGAGACAACTTTCGTTATTTCTCGCTTCCTCCGACGTCCGGTTCCGGGGATCTGGAGCACACATCGATGCATGTCAGGTGGAAATATATCACAAGTTAGTTTTCTCTTCATTGCTAGATACTTTCCATACATAGAGCAATACGTTCACTATTACTTTAATACAACTTTCATCTGAAGACTTAATGATAGTTCTAGTAGCCGGGATGTTTCGCGGTAGCAGTTAAATATGAAGGATGTGCCGTAAATGTGCGGGAAATGGGATATGAAGTAGTTGAACTTTATTTATTTTATCCTTGAATCGTCGGAGCTACCCTGGCTGGTATTAAATCTGCATTTGAAAATTCTTTTTAAAATTCCCTTCAGGCAATCAAATCAATGCTGAAAACATTCTAGCGATATGAGCTACGAATTTTAGGTGGCCTAAATAAAATATAATGTAGTGTGAGAATAGGCTATATCCTTTAATTATTCCTAAAAATTACAATTCTTTCCTTAATCATCATCATCTGGTCGATTAGATTAGCAGTTTTCCTTCTTCTACCACTACAAGCGCTAATGTCAGTCAATGCAGAGTTTCAATTAAGCACTTTTAACTACATTCTGTGTGGACATTTTTCAAAATAATTTAAAAAAAACGCCTGAGGGTATTGAACCAAGGAACACATTACAGAAAGAATTTTGTAAATAAGTTAATTTGGCTAGGATTTGAATAAAAAGGAATACGAACAAGAAACCAGCCATTTTAGGATGCTTTTACGGAACTGCATTTAGGCAGGAAATGATTAACAGATTAAGAAAGAAAGGAGGATTTATCTGCTTACCCTCCAGGGTTGGTTTTTCCCTCGGAATCAGCGAGGGATTCCAAATCTACCGCCTCAAGGGCAGTGTCCTGGAGCGCTAGACTTTGGGTCAGGGGGATACGACTGGGGAGGAGGACCAGTACCTACCCACGCTGCCTCACCTGCTATGCTGAACAGGAGCCTTGAGGGGAGGGTGGGAAGATTGGAAGTGTTACACAAAGAAGAGGGAAGGAAGAGGCCGTGGCCTGAAGTTAGGTACCATTCCGGCATTTACCTGGATGAGAAGTGGAAAACCACGGTAAACCACTTCGAGGATGGCTAAGGTGGGAATCGAACCCTGTCTACTCAGTTGACCTCCCAAGGCTGAGTGGACCACCTTCCAGCCCTCGTACCACTTTCCGAATTTTAGCGGCAAAGCCGGGAATCGAACTCGGGCTTCCGGGAGTGGCTGCTAATCACGCTAACCACTACACTACAAACGCGGACATAATAATAATAATAATAATAATAATAATAATAATAATAATAATAATAATAATAATAATAATAATAATAATAATAATATTGTGATTAGCTCCCTTAAAGTCAACACCATTTGTAGAGAAGGCGATTAATTAATGTATTTATTAATTCACTGTTTGTCAAAGAATCTATCATTTCCACATTGCTACTTTATATTTGTAGTCATACGGTATAATTCTTTCAGTGTCCGTTTAGATCGAAAGTCCTTACACATTTCTACTCATATGGTTTATGTGATGTTACTGAGGAGTGGCCGCTGCGGCTATGACGTGAAAGCTCCAGTGACGATATTCCTAAAAATGAGAACATTGAGGCAAGGCCATTACTCTCTGAGGTTAACTCCAATTCAGTTTCAAGGTGCCGCGTGAATCGCAATGAAGTTGTGGACCAAAGTTCAAGTATGATTTAGTGTTACAGAAGCAAAGAGTTTCTCTTCCAAGTAACCTTCTGCCAATCGGACGGCAGAGTCTGACTTGTTTATGAACTTTGGTGAAAGTAAATCCTTGTGAATATGGCAAATACAATGCAACTAATTTGTTGTTCATAACACGTACCATACAAAAGGTCACTTCATCGGCCAAATGATTTCTTTGTTAATAGTACCTCCTCTTTTTTTCTCTTTCTTTCGGGCTGAATAGCTCAGATGGTAGCCCACTGGCCTTCTGAACTCCACTTGGCAGGTTCGATGCTGGCTCAGTTCGGTGATATTTAAAGGTGGTCATATATGTCAGCCGCGTGTCAGTAATTACCGGGCAGGTAAAAGAACTCCTGTGGGACTAAATTCCGGAACCTCAGCTGCTCCGAAAAACGTTTAAGTAGTTAGTGGGCCGTAAAACCAATAACATTATTATTGCGGTTACGTTCGCCTCTGTGGTGTAGGGTTAGTGTGATTAGCTGCCACCCCCAAAAGCCCGGGTTCGATTCCCGGCTCTGCCACGAAATTTGAAGAGCGGTACGAGGACTGCAATGGGGTCCACGCAGCCTCGGGAGGTCAAATGAGTAGAGCAAGATCGATTCCCGCCTCAGCCAACCTTGAAATGGTTTTCCGTGCTTTCCCATTTCCCCACCAGGCCAGAGAGAAGAAATTATTATTATTATTATTATTATTATTATTATTATTATTATTGTTATTATTATTATTATTATTATTATTATTATTTGTTTAAGGCCGGGGCCACTTCCTTCCCTCCTTTTTGTAAATCCCTTGCAATCTTCCCAGCCCTCCACAAGCCACCTGTTCAGTACAGCAGGTGAGGCTGCCTGGGCCAGGTACTGGTCCTCCTCCCAATTTTATCCCCCCACCCCTCACCCGACCCAATGTCTCACGCTCCAGAACACTGCCCTTGAGTTGGTAGAGGTGGGATCCCTCGCTGAGTCCGAGAGGAAAACCAACCTTGGAGGGTAAACGGATTAAGAAGGAAAAGAAGAAATTATTATTATTTTCTTCGTTTTCCTAGGTTTTTCCCATTTACTTTTACTCCGATATCAATCAATACTGATCTGCATTTAGGGCAGTCGCCCAGGTGGCAGATTCCCTATCTGTTGCTTTCCTAGCCTTTTCCGAAATGATTTCAAAGAAATTGGAAATTTATTGAACATCTCCCTTGGTAAGTTATTCCAATCCCTAACTCCCCTTCCTATAAATGAATATTTGCCCCAGTTTGTCCTCTTGAATTCCAACTTTATCTTCATATTGTGATCTTTCCTACTTTTATAGAAGCCATTCAAACCTATTCGTCTATTAATGTCATTCCACGCCATCTCTCCGCTGACAGCTCGGAACATACCACTTAGTCGAGCAGCTCGTCTTCTTTCTCTCAATTCTTCCCAACCCAAACATTGCAACATTTTTGTAACGCTACTCTTTTGTCGGAAATCACCCAGAACAAATCGAGCTGCTTTTCTTTGGATTTTTTCCAGTTCTTGAATCAGGTAATCCTGGTGAGGGTCCCATACACTGGAACCATACTCTAGTTGGGGTCTTACCAGAGACTTATATGCACTCTCCTTTACATCCTTACTACAACCCCTAAACACCCTCATAACCATGTGCAGAGATCGGTACCCTTTATTTACAATCCCATTTATGTGATTACCCCAGTGAAGATCTTTCCTTATATTAACACCTAGATACTTACAATTATCCCCGAAAGGAACTTTCACCCCATCAACGCAGTAATTAAAACTGAGAGGACTTTTCCTATTTGTAAAACTCACAACCTGACTTTTAGCCCCGTTTATCAACATACCATTGTCTGCTGTCCATCTCACAATATTTTCGAGGTCACGTTGCAGTTGCTCACAATCTTGTAACTTATTTATCACTCTATAGAGAATAACATCATCCGCAAAAAGCCTCACATCCGATTCCACTCCTTTACTCATATCATTTATATATATAAGAAAATATAAAGGTCCGATAACACTGCCCTGAGGAACTCCCCTCTCAACTATTACAGGGTCAGACAAAGCTTCACCTACTCTAACTCTCTGAGATCTATTTTCTAGAAATATAGCAACCCATTCAGTCACTCTTTTGTCTAGTCCAATTGTACTCATTTTTGCCAGTAGTCTCCCATGATCCACCCTATCAAATGCTTTAGACATGTCAATCGCGATACAGTCCATTTGACCTCCAGAATCCAAGATATCTGCTACATCTTGCTGGAATCCTACAAGTTGAGCTTCAGTGGAATAACCTTTCCTAAAACCGAATTGCCTTCTATCGAACCAGTTATTAATTTCACAAACATGTCTAATATAATCAGAAAGAATGCCTTCCCAAAGCTTACATACAATGCATGTCAAACTTACTGGCCTGTAATTTTCAGCTTTATGCCTATCACCCTTTCCTTTATACACAGGGGCTACTATAGCAACTCTCCATTCATCTGGTATAGCTCCTTCGGCCAAACAATAATCAAATAAGTACTTCAGATATGGTACTATATCCCAACCCATTGTCTTTAGAATATCCCCAGAAATCTGATCAATTCCAGCCGCTTTTCTAGTTTTCAACTTTTGTATCTTATTGTAAATGTCATTGTTATCATATGTAAATTTTATTACTTCTTTGGCCTTAGTCTCTTCCTCTATCTCAACATTATCCTTGTAACCAACAATCTTTACATACTGCTGACTGAATACTTCTGCCTTTTGAAGATCCTGACATACACACTCCCCTTGTTCATTAATTATTCCTGGAATGTCCTTCTTGGAACCTGTTTCTGCCTTAAAATACCTATACATACCCTTCCATTTTTCACTAAAATTTGTATGACTGCCAATTATGCTTGCCATCATGTTATCCTTAGCTGCCTTCTTTGCTAGATTCAATTTTCTAGTAAGTTCCTTCAATTTCTCCTTACTTCCACAGCCATTTCTAACTCTATTTCTTTCCAGTCTGCACCTCCTTCTTAGTCTCTTTATTTCTCTATTATAATAAGGTGGGTCTTTACCATTCCTTACCACCCTTAAAGGTACAAACCTGTTTTCGCATTCCTCAACAATTTCCTTAAACCCATCCCAGAGTCTGTTTACATTTTTATTTACCGTTTTCCACCGATCATAGTTACTTTTTAGAAACTGCCTCATACCTGTTTTATCAGCCATATGGTACTGCCTAACAGTCCTACTTTTAAAACCTTCCTTTCTATCACATTTATTTTTAACTACCACAAAAACAGCTTCATGATCACTAATACCATCTATTACTTCAGTTTCCCTATAGAGCTCATCTGGTTTTATCAGCACCACATCCAAAATATTTTTCCCTCTGGTTGGTTCCATCACTTTCTGAATCAGCCGTCCTTCCCATATTAACTTATTTGCCATTTGTTGGTCATGCTTCCTGTCGTTCGCATTTCCTTCCCAATTGACATCTGGCAAATTCAGATCTCCTGCTACAATCACATTTCTTTCCATGTCGTTTCCCACATAGCTGACTATCCTATCAAATAATTCCGAATCCGCATCAGTGCTACCCTTTCCCGATCTGTACACTCCAAATATATCAAGTTGCCAATTGAACCCATGACCTTTGTGCCCTAAGAACATTATGCATAATGTAACAATTAAATTAAAAGTTGGATTCTTGATAGCAGGGATTTGACACGTGACGAGGGGGTGATTACCTTCGGTCCCACGCTCTGGGGTACGTGACGTCAACCACACGTGTCGACGGCGGAAGAATCTCAAGTCATTTTTATGAACTATTTCAAAGCGCGTGTACATGGCGTGACCACGCCAAGTCAAAAAAATATAGTGCCTATCAAAGGAGGTCAATCATCTCGCAAATCGAACCCGTAAAATTTTTAAATGTCCATGAACACTACCGCCAGAAATGTAGCAAGCATGTAGTCACTTTCAAAACTCTTGAAATCACAGTTTAGGTAAGTCAGAAAATTTAGAGAAATTTTCTTGGCGGCAAAGGGAGAGATCCGAAGAGAGGGGGTAACTGCTATAAATATGAAGGGACGCCATGACGAAGCTTCCTTCTCCGGCATTTGTGATACAAAGCGGACGAAAAATTGTTTAGCTGCTCTGCGAAATCAAACCAACGAAAGTAGACTGAGTTCAACTGCAGATTTTAGCCATTGCGGCTAAGTCTTGACTCCAGGAGGAGATAGTTTTCTTGAGTGAAACAATTGTACCGGATAGGACGGTCAAAGTACTGAATAAATTCTAATGTGATTAAGTAATTCGTGTGCGGAAATAATTATAGTCCATCGTGTGCGTTCAAGCAAACAAGTGAAGGGTATTTTCTTTTTTTTATGCTTTATTCCAGGAAACCTGAAGAAATAATTACAATTGTGAAGCCATGAATGTAAAAATGGCTAAATAAAATGCCAGGGTCGCAGGTGAGCCCTAAGGCGAATACTGGCATGAAGACATGAGGTAGGTGATTTTCCATCTTACTACCTCTTATATCCTGTCTCGTGATTTCTTAAAGTGTATTTGAATGGGGATTTACGACGCAGTGGTCACCCTACTAAGTTTTGTAAATGTGAGAGTACGACTAAAAGAGTCATTTGTTTTTTTTTCCACTTGGATAAATTTTTGAAGTCTTGCGAGTGCCGTAAAATGTTGTAAAAAGTTATTGAATAGGGTTCCGAAGTGATATCACGTCCAATGTAGATCGTCATCCGTGTGAGTGTACTGCCTATATTTTGTGATGTCAAATTAAGATGTTCATTCGACGTAAAATTCTTCTGTCTGCAATTTGACGTTAATAATAATAATAATCCATGGTCACTCATTTTCAATCGAGTGGAAGCGCGCTGTCGGGTGAGAGCCAAGGGTGATGAATTTGGTCACGGAGAGAAACGTTCTTTTTTAATGCCCATTTTAAACTGTGTCTGACTGACAATAAAAAGGATCTAGTAGAATGTTTCAGTCATTTCTCGTAAAAATCAAGTTATTAAATACGATATCATTTATGCGAAGTTATTCATGAGTAATGCATTGTGCGATATCAGACGTCGGGATTTCTAGTGAGGATTTTATTCCAGTTCTTTGTCGATGATAATTGTGGAGCTGGGAAACAGAGGTTAGTTTTGTGAATCAGGTTGGACCTGTCATTGGAGCCGGGACACGGAAGCCCGAGGAATGTTTTATATGAGTTGAGATGAGATGTGCGAATCAGGTTAGAGTCCTGTCATTGAAGCCGGGATATGATAGCCCGAGGAATATTTTATAATGTTGAGAATGGAAAGAAATTCATAGAAATCCATAGCGGTATAATTGGCGACGCGTATAATTAGTGTGGGCATCTTGAAGCATATCTGTGCATTTTGTTGGTTAGAATATCGTATTTGTTTAATCATGTCGGCAGAGTTTAAAGGGAGCATTTTGAGAAGTCAGTCAGGTAGAACGAACCGGGTGGTTTATGTAACTGCCAAGCGAGCATGGGGTGAGAGACCTCAGCTATGATAGCGGGAAAGAAGTGGAGTTGAGATTGTACTGTAATTCTCGGCCAGGGGAAACGTTAAAATGCTGGATTTAGTTGAAATTCATAGCCGGTAATGATCTAAGTATTGTGAAATACTGTAAATGGGGACGTAGTGAACATTTGAAATCACGAACTTTGAGTATAAGGAACAGAGTAACCCAATTTCAGGGTTGTCCAAAATATAGAGCGATGGTCGTGACGATCGGTTTGTCTGCGAGGGGTGTGCAAAATTCAGTGATGACGAGATATGACATCGTAATTATATGGCGAGTTGTTTGGTTTGTACGTAGATTATTATGATATCCAAGTGTTAATAACGGTTAGGACTAGATTAGATTTTTAAGCATGATATCACGAGATAGGATATATGTAGCTGGACATGAATTATGTAAAATTCTTTTCCAGCCAGATAAACATCGCAATATTGAACTCACATCACAGCTGCGTAGAAATTTGTGAAGAAACCAGAGTCCGCGGAGATAAAATTTACTGATCTTTAACATTTCGTTAAATCATTTAAATTTATTTAATTATTAAATTCAGTGAAACCGCATTTTGAAATAACTTTAATCAAGCGAATAACTTGGAGATGCATTCTGGAAATTTTAGTTTGTTTCTGGGAAATATAAAAATAAAGTAACGATTAAGGGGACATATCCGAAGGAAATGGATTTTTCTGCCACTAAGTTTGTGAGCATTGCTATTGTTGTAATTATTGAACTTTGATTGATTGAGCAGTGAATGTGCTGGGGATAGTAAAGTGGAACTTTGGTCATAAACCGATGTAACTTAATTGTGTTTAGCCTTCAGCCTAGAAACTTGGATGGTCAGGGGGTCATCAACCTCAGTGACTTAGATTAGGGCCATATGCCATCGTAGCATCATTTCCTTGCGGTCATCATCCACAATGACTTTAAAGTAACTTAAAAGATTAGATGTCGGTCCATGACATAGACGCAGGTCACATCGATTCAATTAAGGGTCCATGCCGTAGAACCACTGTGTGGCACACACCGATTGGACGGCCTTAATTATACTCAGAGTCCAGAGTTCGTGTTACGAGGGCTGGACCATAACGAATCACTATGATGGTACATGTGGTCTCACATGGAAGCCGAATTTAAGGATTTCCAGACTTTCCTTTCTTAAATGATTAATAATTGAGACAATGGTTTCTAGTAAGAATGCCCATCAGGCAATTACGTTAAAGTCTCACACCAGTGTTCTGACATTTATGTAAAATGATTGTGGTGTCCAGTGGACACAATTGACTTCTATGATACCATTGACATGCTTCAGAATTTTCCTGAATAAATAGGAATCTTTTAAACAGACCTTTCATTCCGGTAGATAGATTAGAATTAATGAACCCTACCTTTACCTCAGCAAGTGACGAAGAACCCGAAACGACCCAAGAGACAGATCTCATGAACTTTGCTGATAGGTAAGGAAGGTAGGTATCCCTCAATATGGACCTAAAGGGTTCACTATTATCTCTAGAAATGAGCCTTACACCTAGAATTTCATGTGTCTCATCTTTAACTTTTTCGTAGCTTACAAATTCTTCTTTCACCAGAATGAAAACTCCCCCTCCCACCTTTCCTATCCTATCTCTACGATACACACTCCAGTGCCGTGAGAAAATTTCTGCATCCATTATATCATTTCTCAGCCATGATTCAACTCCTATTACAATATCTACACTATATCTACAATATCCGCACTAAGTTTAATAATGTTATTTGCTTTACGTCCGTTTTACGTCCCGCTAAGTACATTTACGATTTCCGGAGACGTCGAGGTGCCGAAATTTAGTCACGCAGAAGTTCTTTTACGTGCCAGTAAATATACCAATACGAGGCTGACGTATTTGAGCACCTTCAGTTTCCACCGGACTGAGCCAGGATCGAACCTACCAAGTTGGGGTCAGAAGGCCAGCGCCTCAACCGTCTAAGCCACTCAGCCCGGCGACAATAAGTTTCCATTGCGCCCAATTTTATGATCGGGTGCCCTTCCCGGTGTCAACGCTATATGAAGGCAAATATTCACTGCTGCGTGTTTGTGTGATCGTCTGTAGTGAGAAGTACTGTCAGAGTTGAGGCCTTCGGATTAGAGGGTTCCCGGTTCAATTCCCACTCAGGTGAGGGTTTTAACTGTGTGTAATTAATTCCTTCTGGCTTGGGGTTTAGATTTTCCAACTTTGTACGTATTTTCTGCATCTTAGGCGTGTTTATAAATTAGGGTTGCCATCTGTCCCTTATTGTACGGGTCATCTCGTATATGAGGTGAAAATTTTGCGTCCCAAAGTATGAGCTGTTGTTCCGTAAAAACGAGCATTTGTCTTTTTTCTAATCTCTGAGTATTTGTTTTGAGCGCGACTTAAGTTCAAAGTAGCTCCATTATTATATTAAAAAGTGGCACATGCAAATACACCCTGTTGCAGAACGTGTGTAGTAAAATGACTGCTATTCGTTTGACATCCGAAATACAGCACACCGGGCGAGTTGGCCATGCGGTTAGAGGCGCGCGGCTGTGAGCTTGCATCCGGGAGACAGTGGGTTCGAATCCCACTGTCGGCATCCCTGAAGATGGTTTTCCGTGGTTCACCATGTTCACACCAGGCAAATGCTGGGTCTGTACCTTAATTAAGCAGGTGAGGCCGCCTGGGCGAGGTACTGGCCATACTCCCCAGTTGTATCCCCCGACCAAGAGTCTGAAGCTCCAGGACAATGCCCTTGAGGCGGCAGAGGTGGGATCCCTCGCTAAGTCCGAGGGAAAAACCGAACCTGGAGGGTAAACAGATGAATAATAATAATAATAATAATAATAATAATAATAATAATAATAATAATAATATCATAATAATAATAATAATAATTTAATCCAGCCACTCTACAGGTATGTCGGTGAGTTTCATACCTTTTTGGGGGTTCTGATAGTTCAGATCGCTATATAGGCGGCACATCTGGCTACAGAACTGTTGTGCGGGTAGCAGACACTTGCGCCTTGGTTAAATACGTTTGCATTCCAAGTTATTTATGCCTCAAAGTCCGGCTCCATGGCTAAACGGTTAGCGTGCTGGCCTTTGGCCACAGGGGTCCCGGGTTCTTTGGTTAATTTCGCTGGCACGAGGGCTGGGTGTTTGTGTCGTCTTCATCATCATTTCATCTTCATCACGACGCGCAGGTCGCCTACGGGAGTCAAATCAAAAGACCTGCACCTGGCGAGCCGAACATGTCCTCGGACACTCCCGGCACTAAAAGCCATACGCCATTTCATTTTATGCCTCAAAGTCCTCTCCCGACTGACAAGGATATTGCTTCTCCTACAGATGAATATTTAAATGCAGCGTTCAGAACAAATTAAAGAAAGTTGATTTCTCTGTTCTGTATGAGGTATACACAACAGCTCTCCTTGCCCTAGTATTCAATGGTCAATTTGCTCCCAATTTTCTGTGACCTCTGACTTCCCTATTTGAAGTTGACAGACAGATAGTACACGCAGGAAGTTTCTACGACTGTCGCATGCCATTGTATACTGCAATTTATAAATTCTTGAACGTGCCTGCCTTCTTGAGTGTGTTGTTCCCAATTAGGACTGAACTAATTACCGTGACCTACTTTCTGCGAGTGGCCCACGCCTCACTATGCAAGTCGCTTCCTGGAGCGCGCCGCACTGCTGCCTGCTAGTCCAGTGATATGGTGACCATATCCTTGACCTGTAGCCTTCAGTCGATTGACTATATCAATCATGTCCAATACATTGCCTTCAGTGAATCATTTTTATTTTCGTTAAGGAAAATTCCGGAGTTCTATAAGACCAATACAGATGAATTATTTCGGACTCTAACTTGGAATGAACCATCGTTGCCAATACACCCATCTTCAGTCTTGGCTATTTCTTGAAATTAAGCCCAAATTGGACGTTTTTAAGCACATTTAGCCTCATTTTATAGGGTATATAAATGCATACATTATAATTTTTTATTGTTTTGGTCATATTTTAGTCATTTAAGGTCATATTTTGGTTATATTTCGCACGGAAAAATGTACTTTACTTTGAATGTGATGTCCGATGTCGCTTGTGTACATGTGTTTGTGGCATTGTGACAAAACCTGAAGCTCGAACTTAAACTGAAAGCAGTGATACAAGAAACAATGAAAACTTTATTTTGTAAAAAGCGGTGTAAAATGATTGCCTATTTCAATAATAAAAACATTACCATTAAGAACTTGGTTTATTTAGTACGGTTTTGACCGTCAGTTCCTGGGTCAAATGCTGCTGTGGAACGTGTTTTCTCCCTAGTGAACTCTTTGTGGTCAGATGAAAAAAAACATAATGAAAATTGAAACAGTGAAGGCCTTGTTCATTGTCACAACACACTTTAATGGGGTAATAATAATTTCGTGTGGCTATTTCTAGCCGAGTGCAGCCCTTGTAAGGCAGACCCTCCGATGAGGGTGGGCGGCATCTGCCATGTGTAGGTAACTGCGTGTTGTTGTGGTGGAGGATAGTGTTATGTGTGGTGTGTGAGTTGCAGGGATGTTGGGGACAGCACAAACACCCAGCCGCCGGGCCATTGGAATTAACCAATGAAGGTTAAAATCCCCGACCCGACCGGGAATCGAACCCCGGACCCTCTGAACCGAAGGTCAGTACGTTGACCATTCAGCCAACGAGTCGGACACTTTAATGGGGTACCATGTGCTGACTTGTATGATAAAATACCGGAAGAAAAGACACTTCTTGATAAAATACATAAAAGTAAAAAATACGGCGCTGTGACATCATCTTCTGCGGTATGAATAATCTATATCAGTCCGAAGAACAAATTAATGCCGAAAACATTTCTTAGCAGGTCTCCAAACTGCCAAAAACGTAAAAGTAAACAGTTTCCTTAATTGCGCCGAAATTTGAAGGGCTAAAAGGGCCCGGAAAGGTGTCAAATTGTACATCTTGGATATATCTATCAAACAAAGTTACACATTTCGAAAATCCCCTCCGCCCCAAATGCAAATACGGAAAAACACCTTAAAATCACCTGTTTCTAACTCGTTTTCTTTTTATTAAAATCCCAGCCAAATTACCTTATTTTCATAATTCTTTCTCTAATGTGTTCCCTGACTCAATACCCTCAGTCGTTTTTTGAATTTTTGAAAAAAAATGTCCACACCGAAAGTAGTTATAAGGACTTAAGTGAAACTCTTCATTGACTCATATTAGCGCTAATAGTTGTAGAAGAAGGCAAACAGCTAATCAAACCGACCGGATAACAATGATTAAGAAAAGGATTGTAATTTTAGGATTTAAAAAAGTATATATATTCTCATACTTTATTATATTTTATTTACCTAAAATTCGTCAACATTGAGTTGCTTGCCTGAAGGGATAGAACTGCAGATTTTTAAGAAATCATTTTGGATTATTTGTATGCATGCTACGAAGATCCGCTTTAAATGTTCGCTAAATTTTGTCAACAAAACTTATGTCCCCTTTTTTCCTTAATTGTCTCGAGTTTTTCCTTTTTAGATATCCCTTTTTATATAAACATTATGTGGACACACTACTCTATAATAAAATTAAATAATAATTCACGACCTTGTTTTCCTTATTTATATTTTAAGACGAAACAAAATAAAAAAAATTATAAGGAATTTTGATTCAAATTGCAAAAGTGAGAAAACATGGACCTCTGGCTTGCATCCGGCGTTTCATGAGGGTTGGCAACAGTGACTTAGTTCATTTTCGCCCGAAAGATTTGAATAAGTGCGGTAGTACTGGCTAATAGCTGTACTCTTTGCTTGTGATCTTTCTTGCAATCGAGCTTCGTCTTGATTATTCTATACGCTGTTAAGCTTTGTTAATTTACCGGTGCTGTTATAGTGCTGATAGTGATATATTCGTGATTTATTTATCGCTGACTAGTAAAAATAATAATAACAATAATAATATTTGTTACGGAGATTCCAGGGTTGGCAGAGATGAAAGAAGGTGCAAGCACGAACGGGTCTATCTACTACAATCAAAAGATTAATTAAAAGCTTAAAAATCAAGGTTATACTTCTATTGGGCCTTTCATTTAAATATATTAGCAAAACCAGTCGCTCAGCGACAGTAAAAGATTTCAGGTACAGTAGTTTAATACAATGCCTTTGGTTGTGGTACCATACACAACCATTAACCCGACTCAAGGGAGATAGGGCCACTTTCCCTATTCCCCACTTGAGTAACTCCTGCCTGGCGCATCCACGTTGCGGGGGTGGGCATCCTCTACTCCAGTAGGCCGGTGTAAAAGGATGGCTAAGTTCAGGTGGGGACCCAGTCCCACGGGGTATAACGTGGAACCCTTGCCCAGGGTTACGGGTGAAGACCTTAACGACGGATCCAGCAGAGAAGGAGACCTTCGGAATGGTGGAAAAGGCGGATGAGGCAACCCATCCTCACTGGGGTTAATTAGTTGAGGATGTAAGACGGGGTAGACGGGACTCCTTAGTCGTGGTGAAGACAACCTGTCTAGGAGTAGGATGCTCCAAAATCAATGTCCCCAGCCAGTGGATAGGGTTGAGCGTGGGGTTAACGGCCTCACCTTGTAAAAAAAGCATTGTTCAGAAGACTTCTACGAGAAAACCGGATGGAAATCGAAGACGACAAAAGCTTAGGAAAAGGACACGAGTAAGGAAATCGGATATAAACATGGCGACATGGAATGTAAGAACAATGTTGAAACCGGGAAAAATGCAAGAAATTGTAAATGAAACAAAAAGATTTGGATACGACTTAGTAGCGATTCAGGAAATAAGATGGAAAGGGCAAGGATGTATTGAAAAGAAAGATTATAACCTCTATTACAGTGGGCCGGAAGAAAGAACAGGACAGTTCTGTACGGGATTTATAGTACATGGGAAATTGAAGAAGAGTGTAACAGGATTTGAACCGATCTCAGATAGAATATGTAAGCTTCGGATTAAGGGGAAGTTTAGGAACATAACTGTTATATCAGCACATGCACCAATTGAAGATGCGGATGAGGAAAGGAAGGAACAATTTTATGATGAGTTAGTACAAACCGTTGAAGAGGGACCAAGATATGACATGACTATTATTTTAGGAGATTTTAATGCCAAAGTGGGAAAGGAAGAGTGTATGAGACCAATAGCCGGGAAATATACACTACATGAAGAATCAAATGAGAATGGTTTTTACTTGGGACAGTTTGCAACTACGAGTGGTCTTATAATTAAAAGCACCTGCTTTGATTATAAGAAAATACATAAAGGGACGTGGAAGATGCCAGGAAGCAATGTGGTAAATCAAATAGATCATGTACTAGTAACAACGAGGCATGCAGCATCGATTATTGACGTAAGGACATGCAGAGGGCCAAACTGTGATTCTGATCATTATTTAGTAAAAGCAATAGTGAGGCAAAAGTTGGCAATAGGACAGAGGAGACAACCTACGGAAAGAAAGAAATGGAATTTGGAAAAACTACAACAACCAGAAGGAAAACAAGAATTCCAGTCAAAAATGAATAATACTTTACAGACGATTGGACAAGTTTCTGGAATAGAGGAAAGGTGGGCAAAAGTTCAAAAGTGCATACAAAAAGCGGCACAAGAAACACTGGGTATAGCCAAAAAGAAAAGAAATATTTGGTTCGATATGGAGTGTGAGGAAGCGATTGGAAAGAAGAATGCAGCAAGAGCAAAAATGTTACAGAGAGATACAAGGTCAAATAGGGAAAATTATGAGAAATGCAGACGTGAAGCTAATAACATCTGTAAGAAGAAGAAAAGAGAGATGATTAAGAAGAAACTAGAGAGTATAGAGACACAAAGGTTACAGAAGAGGACAAAGGAATTCTATATTGAAATTAATTATTTCAGGAAAGGGTATAAGCCAAGATTGAATGGCTGTAAGAATAAAGAAGGTAAGCTATTACAGAATGAAGAGGAAATAAGTGAAAGATGGACCGAATATTTCCGAGAGCTCCTTAACAAGGAAAGAGAAGATGTGGAAGAAAGTGAACGGCATATGAAGCAGAATGGACCAGAACAATGGATAAATGCCCCCACATTGAAAGATGTAGAAAATGCTATTGCAAAATTAAATAACCATAAAGCAGCAGGAGAAGACGGAATAACAAGTGAACTGATTAAAAATAGTAGCAAAGAAATGCTAGGAGAGATACATGAACTGATTATTAAGATTTGGGAGGAAGAACGGATACCTGATGAGTGGAATACAGGAATAATTTTCCCAATATATAAGAAGGGAAATAAATATGAATGCACTAATTATAGGGGAATCACACTACTGAATATCATCTATAAAGTATTTTCAAATATCCTATTACAATATCTGACTCCATATTGAACCCGAGTGACTTAGGCCCATAATCAATCATGATTTGATCGGTAAAATAATATGATACATTTATTGAAATACAGAGGAGTGTATTTGAATATATTTCGTTTAGGTAATGTCGAAATCAGAGCGAAGGAAGGACGACAGACTGGAGCCTGACGGATTAGCTCAACCCGACAACTTTTAGCTACTTCACAGCAGGGAATATCATTAGTTGGCGTACAAGGAAATACAGAGTCCACAAATAAGTCTTGGTCAGGAAGAGGAAGGGGGAGAGTCATACAAAGAAAACCCACCACATGAGTAAGACCTTGGGATATTTTTGGTAGGACGGAAATTCCATGACCTCATGGAAAAGTACAGCGGCTGAGTGTACGTTCGCTAGCCTAAGTTCGAGCAGGTGGAGATTTAAATCACGTGACCGCTTGCCGGCCAATAGTAAAAATTTGATGGGAGACTCAGTGATACCATCTTAAGGAATGATGGATGAGATATTTTCGTAACTACAAAAGTATTCAGTAATAAATTAATATGAGTACGCGGATGAATGTAATGAATTTATTAGATGTCACGCATGGAAAAATAATCAATACTTAATGGCAAATTAATTAAATTGAAGGCTGGATTTCTTGGAAACCGGACAGCTTGAATCTCATTGGCTGAAAGAAGACCACATTGTCAGGGACGCTTACAAAGGCGCGAAATGTGAGGAGCGAAATCCATCCATATCTCCTAAATCTGTGATCACCTGGAGTTCATATTTTATCCAGCAGATATGCTAGCGGAGTGGATTAATTTGATGTAAATTTTAACTTCCAATTCGGAGTGCAAGTACCGATATTAAAAATCCACCCCCTCCCTAAGGGGCATGACGTCAACAAATCCGCGGGAAAAAGGCTTCATCAATATATACGGGGCGAGGACGGTCGCCAGCCACTTGTCTTGAATCGTTGGAGCTGAATTGACGGTCGCCAGCCACTTGTCTTGAATCGTTGGAGCTGAATTGACGGTCGCCAGCACACGTGAATTGAATATCGGGAGTTGAACTGTTGGTCGCCGGTAACTTAGAATTCTACGGACGTACAGTCATTTAATGGCGCGAGCATCCGCCAGTGTTTGTAAAGTGTGATCGCGCTCAAGCAACATGTTAAATCTGGAAATAGTTAACGTAGGATAGTGTTTGTTATTTATGAATAATCAGTGACGTAAAGTAATTACCCTGCAAGAGAGTAGTATAAAATATATCACCATAAGTACGTACATAATAGACTGTGTGACGAACAGTACTTTAAGGAAGTAGTAGCCTGTACTTAGCTATACCGAACCGATGTCATGAACACGTCAAGAATGCCGTATAAATCGGGCGTATCGCGGCGGGCGTAATAGTTGACACCACGTCGTACGTGTCCAGGTCCATTGTGCGGTAGGTGGACGAAGATTAAATAGTGTAAATATATTAAATTCTTGGGTCTAGGATAGAAATGTGTTGTATCCAAATTAAAGTATACAGTGTTAACGTAGTAAATGGTGAAGGTTTGTGGTAATCAAGATATGAGAGTAAAATAATAATGTGCCAGGAAATCTTTTGTGAAACTACGCCATCAAGGATGGAGGAGTAAAACGCAGAGAGGGGCTGGATGAAGCCTCTCGTCTGCAAAGCTGCAATGGAATACCGATAACTAAGATGAGTACTAAACTGTAAAATATATTTGGGAAATGTTATCGTGATGGGAAAAATGGGAATAATTTGATTATACTTGGTTACCTTCTGTAACAAGATGGGTCGCTTAACGACCCCATCCTAAATTTGTAGCACGGACAGTAGTAAATCATAATAATGTAAATAATCGGGTCTTTTATGTATTCAGTTTGTTGGAGATGTAAATTTGTATATATAGTGTAGTACGTTAAGTCATGCATGCATTCATATTTTCTTTGTAGTCGATAATTTTCTTTACATTTGATTTTGATTATGCTAGTTAAAGAAGACCCGATATGTGCTTTTATGTTTTGTCATTTTAACGAGCCATTTAATGACATGGAAGGAAAATCCAGCTTCGCCATACCAAGTGTGTTTTGTTGAAATTAATATGGTCATATTTTCAAAGTGAAGTTGTTAAATTTGTGAGATGCGATTAATATAATAATTTCCAAGTAAATCATATCTGGAGTGATTAGTGCCAGAATAAATCGACTTTGTAAAAGGGGTTATGCGTTAAACATAATAAGAGTGGACTACCGTATTACAGGCGAATTTATTATTTTTTAAATATTAATAATAATAATAAATAAATAATATAACTAATTTTTTTTGAGAAGATATTTCTTTTTTAAATATGATTTGGAGATAATAATAATTTATGTGATCAAGTGTTGAGTTTATTGGGAATCATTTAATGACGGGATGTCGTTTTTTTTTATTCGGAATTAAAGTGCGTGATAATTTAATTTGATCGATTAATAATATTGAAATGTAGATCGGTGTTAATAATCCGTACATGTTAATGAACGTGTGGTTTAAATTACGGTCCAAATTTTTTTTCGTATAAATGTCGCGTTTTGAAGTTGCGATTCATTAGCCGGAACATGTAGTGCTAATATTACGAGACCATGATTGTCAAATTTTGGTAAATATAATTTCAAGATGTTACGATTATTTGTGGAGAATGAACTAAGGCATAGATCCAAATGAGATAGAAAATGTGAAAGAATTTGCAGTCAGATAATAAAAGGTCGTACGATGTCCGAAATGAATAAATAAGTCAGTTGATAATTCTGTGAGGAATAAATAAATGAATCGAGGAATATTGAGATAGAGAGGAAAATAAATTCCGTACGAGAGACACTTAGGATATTGATATGAGTGTAAAATGTACGGGCAGTGTCACAGAGAAATACTGAGTTACGCAGCGGGTAGAATTCGAACCCGTGACAGCATGTACGAAATAAATAGACTGCACAGTTATTCGTTGAGATACAAGGGATCTAAGGATAATGAGAGTTCAGATTCCACAGAAATGGTCGTATATTGTATTCATTGTAATAACGAGTGAGGACAATCATGATGTCGTGATAATAATAATAATAATAAATATTGCAGATAAAGGATTGGACCGCCTAGATTAATTGAGCGTTGATAACGATGATAAACGGGAATCTAAATGATAATGTGCAACCGATAATAATAATAACAATGTAAGGACGATGTTAAATCACCGCGGTCGGATTAATAATAATTGTCATAATAATAACTGTAATGATGTCGTTGGTTGATCAGTGGAATGTTTGTAATTGCACCGATATCTTAATATATATGTTTTGGCGCAAGTGACCGGTCTATTAATAATAATAACCTTTTTAAGTGACGTGAATAATAATAAAATCTTGAGTCACCTATTAATTAATAATAATAATAACCACGAGAGGGATATAATAATAATAACAGTAATAACCATTTGTGTTTGCATCCCGCATAATAATGATGATATTAATCAAACGTGACAGTGCCAGGAACCGTTGAATAATAATAATAATAATAATAATAATAATAATAATAATAATAATAATAATAATAATAATAATAATAATTTCGAGGATGATAATTTTGTGGATTAAATTATTTGGTGACGATATCCCTCTATTCGTATGTTTGAATAATGAGAGAAATAATATTAGAATCATTTTTTTTACCGCGTTATGGTACGGTTTCCGTACGGGACGATGTTACAGTCATACTTGCGTGTTTGTTTACTTCGCTCGCGATGCGAGGGGGGCCTGGCCACGGTATTTCCCACCGCTTCTCGTTATCTCATCTGTGTCAGTAGTCTACTGAGGCTAACTGGTGACAATTCAGATCACATGTAAATAATATGTATATGCTAATTCATTGGTATGGCATCAGCTGGATATCGTAAGATAGGGACTGTCCGTGGAATCCAGTTTTCGCACTTCACGAGAAACATTACCCAGTCCGAGTACCGGTCTCGGAAAAATGTATATAGCCGGAGTACATCATCTTAGTTAAATCGGGAAGCCGACCGTAACATGGGTTATGCTCGGGCTCCCGATAGAAGGAAGCTATATCCTTGAGTAACGGTTCGATTCAAATGGAATCGATCCGTAAATTATACCTCCAAAATGTCATTTTATTTCAGAAGCAACGCAGCAAGATATTGATACCACTTGCGGTATGGCAAGTGATTTATATATGTAACATGTGTGTAAATTCAAATATTGTTGCCACGTGTATCAAAGTTTTATACGTCAAATGGCGTAATAAACCGCTCCTTCTGGCAAATTATTTCAAAGGAAACCACTCTCATAATCTTTTTATTGTAGTGAGATAATGCCCTTTTTAAAGTAACAGTCACTTCCTAGTCCTATCATGGAGTCCTTAAATTCAAGTTACAATCGAGCCTTCCCCCTTTTAATTTTAAGTTGCTCCGTTCATCCCCGTGTTCTATTATGCCGTTATATTTATATTTGATGATTTAAATAATGAACCGACACCCCTGAGATAAATGCTAGTCTGGGACTCGGGAGGTGGACGGGTGCAAAATGGCTGGCCCAAAGTGGGGCTTTAAGAACGGCAAAGTGTTGCTTTAAGAACGGCAGAGAGGCAAATTTTATTGCTAATCAATTTTTATATTTTTATACTTTTTTTTCAAAATTTTATATTTTTAAATTTTTGATTTTTATTAATTGATGACCGCATCACGGTCAAGTGTGTGTTCACTTGTAACGTAATATCATGCTAGAGTAAGGTTAGTTTCGAACGGAGCTAGATTTGACTAGTGTATTAATATAATCCATTGCTAATCTCTTCAAGTTTGGCAATGATTCAAAAGTCAATAAGCTCGAAGATTTGATGTTTCTCTTTTTCCCATATGAAATTTAATATTATTTTGGTAATTCAGGACTCCATTTAAATGTCATTGGACATGAGATGAATATTATAAACAGTTGTTTAGGAAGGCTTGAAATGGTAAAAATATTACTGAGCACCAGTTCAAGTTGTTATTTAAAAAGAGGTTGAGATGGTATAAATTAAAATTAACGTATTTCAGGGCAGGAGATTTCCAACTTCATCGTTGTTTTTAATGTTGTTGTTGTTGTTATATTGGAGCGGTTTATTGTGAAATCTTAGGCGCAAGCCAGCATTCAAGTTGAATGACCTGCAAATGTAAACAAGTTTTATAGTCAAAATTTTTTTTTGTTAAATGAAAGTTAGTGTAGGGGTATAATGTCATAGGATAGGGCCTAGACCCAATAGCGTATTCCTTCGTGTGCAGCAAGGCGAGAGGCCGATCGGCCCTTTTGCTTTCTCAAGAAAAGTTATAATGTCTGACGACGGTGGGGAGCAATCCCAGGACATATTGGTAGAAGGACAGGGAGAGGTGAAAGCTCTCACGTTAGAGGACTTAATGCAAGCGTTGGCTTTGAATAATGTTGCAATGGAACGAAGGTTAGATCAATTACAGACTAATAGTGTTTCGGTAGAGAACAAAATAGATCAAGTACAGGCTAATAGTGTTTCATTAGAAAACAAAATCGACCAAGTACAGGCCGCGAGTGTTTCACTAGAGAATAAAATCGACCGAGTACAGGCTGCGTGTGAAATTAATAAAACAGAACTCAAGGCACAAATAGATGCAGTTCAGGCCGCGAGCGTAGCGATGGGACAGGAACTTAGGGACCAATTAACTCAAGTCCAGGAAGCATGTCACTTCGCGAAAGACGAATTAAAAGTGCACATGGATGCGTACATTACCATCGTTAATGAAAAGGTTGACCGCGTTAGAGATGAGGCTCAAATGGAACGCGCAGAAATTAAGGAAAAATTGAACGCTAGTGTCAAGGAACTCGCCGCTCTACGATTAACTGACAGAAAGGACATAGAATCACACATAGAGGAAATTCGGGATGAATGTCGGAAGGAGAATGACATCGTCCGGGGACAAGTCGAAGAAAAATGCGCGCAGATAGCTGGCACCTTGGACAAGCATGACAAGGGCATGAACGAGTTACGTGGGGAAGCCGCACGTACACTTGTCATCGTAGCAGGACTGAAAAACAAAGTCGAAGAACTAACTATAAATTTAGAAGACCGTAGCCAGAGAATAACTAAGTGCGAAGACGCAAACTTAGCGTTATTCCAGCGGACGGAAGATCTAATCGAACAGGGCCAATCATTTGCCGACACGGAAGTTCGCCTATTAGAACAATGCAAGGCGTATAATGGGCAAAATTCCGGCACAAAAGAAATAGCCAGTTGTAATCCCGACGGAATGGATGACATCCGAAAAGACTTGGAGATGTTGAAGGCTAGGTTGGAACCATCAGCGTCTAGCCAAGATTTTAACCTCCAATATCGCGAATACGAACCCCATGATAACCAGGGGATTCATAAGAAAGGAGGCCTATCCCATGCTGATACACACGGTTTCAAGTTTGAAAACAGAGATGGGTCGTCTACGTCATCAAGTGCTATCCCGACATCGGTGGTACACGTCATTAAGATGTCTGATGACAAGCCACCAAAGTTCGATGCCCGTGGGCATGTCACCCCGAAAGGTTTCATCCGGGAAATCGCCGGTTATATAAATGAGAATAAAATACCAGTAGAGCGACAACTGCGAACGGTCGAGAAATTCCTAGACGGAGCACCAGCTGTATGGTTCAGGGCTTTCTTGTATACTTTTGAAGATTTTGAAGGATTTCGGCGGGCTTTTCTCCAAAAGTTCTGGAGTATTCAGGAACAGCAGGAGTTAAGGCTGGAAGTATACTCCAGACGATATGCAACATCTTCACCAACGAAATTCTCTGATTACTTTGTGGCACAATTTCACAAGCTACGGGAGCTTGATAATCCAATGAGCGAAACAGAATTGATTAGCGCCATTGGAAAGCAATTGCCATTCGAGGTCCAACGAATGATGATAGCGTCAAATGTCCAGACAGCTGTCGATGCGGAGGCTTTATTACGTCAATTAGACCTCACAACGCATCATTCGAACCCAAGACAAATTAGGAGCAGGGACCAACAGGTGAATAATATCGAACGGACAATCGAACCGAAGACCACTAGTACGAAGAACCAGGGAACTAGTACTGATCCAGAACCTCGTCGAGCATATAATACGGAGTGGAAGCCGCGACAATGGACGAGACCAAGGAATTTTGCGGAAGGCAACCGGCAAACAAACCAAGGAAATTTTCGAGCCGACAGGGGATACCGTGGATGCCAGAGAAGTAATTACAGGCCGTATCCAGCTAGGAAGCAAGGGAACCCGAGATATTACCAGGGAGGATCTCGTCAAGAGAAGGATGACAGATACCAAGAGTCTAGGCGGTACATAGAAGAGCTGAAGAAGAGAAAATGGAAGGAGGCGATCCATGATCGAGGCCGTGATGAGGAAGCGACAGGAGCGGAGAGCTTGCAATTCCAAAGAGCAAGGAAAGGGGGCAGCGCCTTGAACCCGAATGCACCGACGTTCGATTCGGGACAAGGAAACAAAGAGATGTGACTAGAAGCAGAGGATGAACGAGAGGAAGCAGATGACGAGCCGGAAGAAGATGATGTCAAAGAAGAGGATGAAGAAGATGACGGAAGGGAAGAAGAAGTCCAAGTAATCCATACACCAATTGAAGCAAGGCCATGTCCAGAGTGTGGAGAGATAGACAGCGACGTGCAGGAATTTGTCAATACGATCCATGAAATCGAAAGACAGAACGAGGAATTAAGGTTCAGGAACCAGATGTTGAGAGACGAAATCAATAGCCGTCGCAGAACAGAGGATCCAATGTCAAATCATGATAGTGATGATATGGACACATCATAAAAAAAAATCTCATGATGCTCACTAGATTTTTTTTTACCTGGGCAAGAGGAAGATGAACCCGAGTGACTTAGGCCCATAATCAATCATGATTTGATCGGTAAAATAATATGATACATTTATTGAAATACAGAGGAGTGTATTTGAATATATTTCGTTTAGGTAATGTCGAAATCAGAGCGAAGGAAGGACGACAGACTGGAGCCTGACGGATTAGCTCAACCCGACAACTTTTAGCTACTTCACAGCAGGGAATATCATTAGTTGGCGTACAAGGAAATACAGAGTCCACAAATAAGTCTTGGTCAGGAAGAGGAAGGGGGAGAGTCATACAAAGAAAACCCACCACATGAGTAAGACCTTGGGATATTTTTGGTAGGACGGAAATTCCATGACCTCATGGAAAAGTACAGCGGCTGAGTGTACGTTCGCTAGCCTAAGTTCGAGCAGGTGGAGATTTAAATCACGTGACCGCTTGCCGGCCAATAGTAAAAATTTGATGGGAGACTCAGTGATACCATCTTAAGGAATGATGGATGAGATATTTTCGTAACTACAAAAGTATTCAGTAATAAATTAATATGAGTACGCGGATGAATGTAATGAATTTATTAGATGTCACGCATGGAAAAATAATCAATACTTAATGGCAAATTAATTAAATTGAAGGCTGGATTTCTTGGAAACCGGACAGCTTGAATCTCATTGGCTGAAAGAAGACCACATTGTCAGGGACGCTTACAAAGGCGCGAAATGTGAGGAGCGAAATCCATCCATATCTCCTAAATCTGTGATCACCTGGAGTTCATATTTTATCCAGCAGATATGCTAGCGGAGTGGATTAATTTGATGTAAATTTTAACTTCCAATTCGGAGTGCAAGTACCGATATTAAAAATCCACCCCCTCCCTAAGGGGCATGACGTCAACAAATCCGCGGGAAAAAGGCTTCATCAATATATACGGGGCGAGGACGGTCGCCAGCCACTTGTCTTGAATCGTTGGAGCTGAATTGACGGTCGCCAGCCACTTGTCTTGAATCGTTGGAGCTGAATTGACGGTCGCCAGCACACGTGAATTGAATATCGGGAGTTGAACTGTTGGTCGCCGGTAACTTAGAATTCTACGGACGTACAGTCATTTAATGGCGCGAGCATCCGCCAGTGTTTGTAAAGTGTGATCGCGCTCAAGCAACATGTTAAATCTGGAAATAGTTAACGTAGGATAGTGTTTGTTATTTATGAATAATCAGTGACGTAAAGTAATTACCCTGCAAGAGAGTAGTATAAAATATATCACCATAAGTACGTACATAATAGACTGTGTGACGAACAGTACTTTAAGGAAGTAGTAGCCTGTACTTAGCTATACCGAACCGATGTCATGAACACGTCAAGAATGCCGTATAAATCGGGCGTATCGCGGCGGGCGTAATAGTTGACACCACGTCGTACGTGTCCAGGTCCATTGTGCGGTAGGTGGACGAAGATTAAATAGTGTAAATATATTAAATTCTTGGGTCTAGGATAGAAATGTGTTGTATCCAAATTAAAGTATACAGTGTTAACGTAGTAAATGGTGAAGGTTTGTGGTAATCAAGATATGAGAGTAAAATAATAATGTGCCAGGAAATCTTTTGTGAAACTACGCCATCAAGGATGGAGGAGTAAAACGCAGAGAGGGGCTGGATGAAGCCTCTCGTCTGCAAAGCTGCAATGGAATACCGATAACTAAGATGAGTACTAAACTGTAAAATATATTTGGGAAATGTTATCGTGATGGGAAAAATGGGAATAATTTGATTATACTTGGTTACCTTCTGTAACAAGATGGGTCGCTTAACGACCCCATCCTAAATTTGTAGCACGGACAGTAGTAAATCATAATAATGTAAATAATCGGGTCTTTTATGTATTCAGTTTGTTGGAGATGTAAATTTGTATATATAGTGTAGTACGTTAAGTCATGCATGCATTCATATTTTCTTTGTAGTCGATAATTTTCTTTACATTTGATTTTGATTATGCTAGTTAAAGAAGACCCGATATGTGCTTTTATGTTTTGTCATTTTAACGAGCCATTTAATGACATGGAAGGAAAATCCAGCTTCGCCATACCAAGTGTGTTTTGTTGAAATTAATATGGTCATATTTTCAAAGTGAAGTTGTTAAATTTGTGAGATGCGATTAATATAATAATTTCCAAGTAAATCATATCTGGAGTGATTAGTGCCAGAATAAATCGACTTTGTAAAAGGGGTTATGCGTTAAACATAATAAGAGTGGACTACCGTATTACAGGCGAATTTATTATTTTTTAAATATTAATAATAATAATAAATAAATAATATAACTAATTTTTTTTGAGAAGATATTTCTTTTTTAAATATGATTTGGAGATAATAATAATTTATGTGATCAAGTGTTGAGTTTATTGGGAATCATTTAATGACGGGATGTCGTTTTTTTTTATTCGGAATTAAAGTGCGTGATAATTTAATTTGATCGATTAATAATATTGAAATGTAGATCGGTGTTAATAATCCGTACATGTTAATGAACGTGTGGTTTAAATTACGGTCCAAATTTTTTTTCGTATAAATGTCGCGTTTTGAAGTTGCGATTCATTAGCCGGAACATGTAGTGCTAATATTACGAGACCATGATTGTCAAATTTTGGTAAATATAATTTCAAGATGTTACGATTATTTGTGGAGAATGAACTAAGGCATAGATCCAAATGAGATAGAAAATGTGAAAGAATTTGCAGTCAGATAATAAAAGGTCGTACGATGTCCGAAATGAATAAATAAGTCAGTTGATAATTCTGTGAGGAATAAATAAATGAATCGAGGAATATTGAGATAGAGAGGAAAATAAATTCCGTACGAGAGACACTTAGGATATTGATATGAGTGTAAAATGTACGGGCAGTGTCACAGAGAAATACTGAGTTACGCAGCGGGTAGAATTCGAACCCGTGACAGCATGTACGAAATAAATAGACTGCACAGTTATTCGTTGAGATACAAGGGATCTAAGGATAATGAGAGTTCAGATTCCACAGAAATGGTCGTATATTGTATTCATTGTAATAACGAGTGAGGACAATCATGATGTCGTGATAATAATAATAATAATAAATATTGCAGATAAAGGATTGGACCGCCTAGATTAATTGAGCGTTGATAACGATGATAAACGGGAATCTAAATGATAATGTGCAACCGATAATAATAATAACAATGTAAGGACGATGTTAAATCACCGCGGTCGGATTAATAATAATTGTCATAATAATAACTGTAATGATGTCGTTGGTTGATCAGTGGAATGTTTGTAATTGCACCGATATCTTAATATATATGTTTTGGCGCAAGTGACCGGTCTATTAATAATAATAACCTTTTTAAGTGACGTGAATAATAATAAAATCTTGAGTCACCTATTAATTAATAATAATAATAACCACGAGAGGGATATAATAATAATAACAGTAATAACCATTTGTGTTTGCATCCCGCATAATAATGATGATATTAATCAAACGTGACAGTGCCAGGAACCGTTGAATAATAATAATAATAATAATAATAATAATAATAATAATAATAATAATAATAATAATAATAATAATAATAATTTCGAGGATGATAATTTTGTGGATTAAATTATTTGGTGACGATATCCCTCTATTCGTATGTTTGAATAATGAGAGAAATAATATTAGAATCATTTTTTTTACCGCGTTATGGTACGGTTTCCGTACGGGACGATGTTACAGTCATACTTGCGTGTTTGTTTACTTCGCTCGCGATGCGAGGGGGGCCTGGCCACGGTATTTCCCACCGCTTCTCGTTATCTCATCTGTGTCAGTAGTCTACTGAGGCTAACTGGTGACAATTCAGATCACATGTAAATAATATGTATATGCTAATTCATTGGTATGGCATCAGCTGGATATCGTAAGATAGGGACTGTCCGTGGAATCCAGTTTTCGCACTTCACGAGAAACATTACCCAGTCCGAGTACCGGTCTCGGAAAAATGTATATAGCCGGAGTACATCATCTTAGTTAAATCGGGAAGCCGACCGTAACATGGGTTATGCTCGGGCTCCCGATAGAAGGAAGCTATATCCTTGAGTAACGGTTCGATTCAAATGGAATCGATCCGTAAATTATACCTCCAAAATGTCATTTTATTTCAGAAGCAACGCAGCAAGATATTGATACCACTTGCGGTATGGCAAGTGATTTATATATGTAACATGTGTGTAAATTCAAATATTGTTGCCACGTGTATCAAAGTTTTATACGTCAAATGGCGTAATAAACCGCTCCTTCTGGCAAATTATTTCAAAGGAAACCACTCTCATAATCTTTTTATTGTAGTGAGATAATGCCCTTTTTAAAGTAACAGTCACTTCCTAGTCCTATCATGGAGTCCTTAAATTCAAGTTACAATCGAGCCTTCCCCCTTTTAATTTTAAGTTGCTCCGTTCATCCCCGTGTTCTATTATGCCGTTATATTTATATTTGATGATTTAAATAATGAACCGACACCCCTGAGATAAATGCTAGTCTGGGACTCGGGAGGTGGACGGGTGCAATATGCTGAAGAAAGATTGGATGAAGTACAGTGTGGCTTCAGGCGAAATAGGAGCACAGTAGATCAAATATTCGTGGTACGTCAAACGATGGAAAAATGCTATGAGCATAATATAGATCTACATATGTTGTTTGTAGATTTTAGACAAGCATTTGACAGTATATACAAGGATAAGCTATATGAATAAATGTAGAGAATAGGAATACCACAGAAACTGATTAGGATGTTCAGAATCACTTTAGGAGAAGTAAGGGCAAAAGTGATGGTGGATGGAAGAATTGGAAATGAGTTTGCTCTTAATACAGGAGTCAGACAAGGTGATGCACTCTCAGCTACTTTGTTTAATCTGGCAATTAACCAAGTCCTTGAAAAAATAATGGATACAGGAAATATTGTATATAAATCTAAACAAATTTGTGCATATGCAGATGATGTAGTGTTAATGGCCAGGAATGATAGATATTTGAAGGAAATGTTTCTTGAAATGGAGGAAGCAGGAAAACGGATGGGATTAGAGGTGAATGACAGTAAATCTAAGTATATGCATGTGACTGTTATAGAGGGCAGAAGAAGTCAAGATAATCTGACAATAAACGGACATAATTTTGAGAATGTACGAAGTTTTGAGTATTTGGGAACCATGTTGACAAATAATAATAGAATAAGTGAGGAGATACATCGTAGAATAATAGCTGGAAACAGGGCCTATTATGCTAATCTTACATTATTTAAATCTCGTCTATTGTCTAAACCTACAAAATTCAAAATATATAAGACCCTTATTAGACCTGTAGTGACATATGGCTCAGAAGCCTGGAACCTTTTATCTGATGACGCAAATAAGTTAAAGATATTTGAAAGAAAGATTATTAGACGAATATATGGCCCAATTCAAGACCAGAATGGTTGGAGGATAAGGACGAATGCTGAAATACAAAACATACTAGACCAGGAGGATATAGTTAGATTTATTAAGGCACAGAGACTGCGATGGCTTGGCCATGTGGAGGAAGATCGAATGCCAAGAAAAGTAGTTAAATCCCGAGTAGACAAAAGACGGCGACAAGGAAGGGCCCGTAATAGATGGAGTGATGAAGTTGAAGCTGACTTGAGGGCAATGAACATCCGCCCATGGAGACCAGCCGCTCAGGATCGAAGTAGATGGCGGAATATCGTAGAAGAGGCCAAGGCTCACACTGGGCTGTAGCGCCGGATAAGTAAGTAAGTAAGTAAGTTTAATACAATTTTACAAGTGTTATTTGAGCACTATTGCTCCATACACTCAAAAGTTAAGGAGACATGTCTCCCAATTTCCTTTACAGAGATTGCCTACAAGGATGTCCGGCTCCATGGCTAAATGGTTAGCGTGCTGGCCTTTGGTCACAGGGGCCCGGGTTCGATTCCCGGCAGGGTCGGGAATTTTAACCATAATTGGTTAATTTCTCTGGCATGGGGGCTGGGTGTATGTGTTGTCTTCATCATCATTTCATCCTCATCACGACGCGCAGGTTGTCCACGGGAGTCAAATCAAGAGACCTGCCCCTGGAGAGCCGAACCCGTCCTGGGATCTCCCGGCACTACAAGTTATACGCCATTTCATATTTTCTACAAGGATAGAAAGAGCATTGTCTAGGAGACTGAGCTCCGAACCTAATACCATTACTGCCTAATCGAGGCAATCTTCAACTACCAGAGCATCTTTGCTCACGAAAATTTACACTTTCAGGCCTCTCAATGCACAACATCCATTTTACAATACGAGCAGAATTCACTGTCTTAAACTCCCACTTAACAGAAATAACAGGAGTATCGAATACTTATTCTACCGGGCCTTGGAGGGAAGAAAAATACACAGGTTAAAGTTACTGGCGTCCGCCTCTGTGGTGTAGTGGTTAGCGTGATTAGCTGCCACCCCCGGAGGCCCGGGTTCGATTCCCGGCTCTGCCACGAAATTTGAAAAGTGGTATGAGGGCTGGAACGGGGTCCACTCAGCCTCGGGAAGTCAACTGAGTAGAGGTGGGTTCGATTCCCACCTCAGCCATCCTGGAAGTGGTTTCCCGTGGTTTCCCACTTCTCCTCCAGGCGAATGCCGGGATGGTACCTAACATAAGGCCACGGCCGCTTCTTTCCCTCTTCCTTGCCTATCCCTTCCAATCTTCCCATCACTACACAAGGCCCCTGTTCAGCATTGCAGGTGAGGCCGCCTGGGCGAGGTACTGGTCATTCTCCCCAGTTGTATCCCCGACCATGAGTCTGAAGCTCCAGGACACTGCCCTTGAGGCGGTAGAGGTGGGATCCCTCACTGTGTCCGAGGGAAAAGCCGACCCTGGAGGGTAAACAGATGATGATGATGATGATGATGATGATGATAAAGTTACTGGCCCTAAAATCAAAATGATGTGGAGGCAGACATTTGCTCTCGTAGAAATGTGCACAGAGTTTACAGAGGCTAATCCTATTCTACGGAGGTGACTTGACTTACTTTGACTTATTTCCTGTTGCTTCCTCCTGGAGCATAGGGCTTCCGTGAAACACTTCCATCTGTTCCTATTGTTGGCTAACCTCTTCACTTCGGTCCAAGTTTTTCCCACTGCTAGACATTCCTCTTCGATCGTCTTTTTCCAGGTCTTCTTCGGACGTAATCCAAGGATTTTCAGCCTGTATTCCTCCATCACTTTAGCCACTTGTTTCAATTTACTGCTCTCTCTCTCTCAGGGTTCTGACATTCCAAAAAACTACTCTCGTTTTCCGTTTCATGCCAAAAGTCGTCAACTTATTATCCATACGGTTGTGTTTCAGTTCGGTTTCTTTAATAGTTTCTATTTAAGGCTGTGCGAGTTATTAGCCCACAGCAACCCGAGCTATAGTCCTCTCCGTGTAAGGACGAACCCTAAGGGTGCAACCTTACACTTTCTCCCCTGTAATATTAAGGTATTGATTTATAGTTACTTTTCTTGTTGTTGGGTATTTTGCAGGTCTTTTTCAGTGTCGGTAACCATACAGTCTAGGGACCCTACTTGCCGATACGACGTCTTACATTTGCCGTTAATCTGGCACGTTGGCAACGTTCAATCACTGTTCTAGCGTGAATTGCGTGTTGCCACCGCATTGCCGTTAAAGTCACATTTGCGAGAATATTTAAAGCATATTTTCTTTTTCTGTGGGATTGTAAATCTATTTGGCTAATACCAGGTAAGTAGAATTGTGGCATGTTCGGATAATGCATTTAATAACATAGTTTGTGTGAAATGATGAAAGTGCTCAAATACGCCAGTCTCATGTCTAGATCTACCGGTACATGAAATAACTCTTGCGGGACGAAATTTTGGCAGTAGAACTTATAACATTATTATTTTCAAATCCGCAGTGAACTTGAAAGCTGACCTAATTTCCGTTCACGGAGCTTGAAGATATTACCAGCCTGCAGGCTGAAAATATGCCCAATAATCTCTCTCCTTACTGGTTACCGGTATTGAAGAGAGAAGGAAATGTTCGCGCAAAAGAAAGGGAAGTCATTGGATGTCTGGAACTTTCGAAAATCACACTGCAAAGACTTACTAAATAAATTGCATCGTTTAACACGCCCCTCTTTTCAAGAATATGGTTATAGTACGCCTACTGTATATCAAAATAAAGACAGATATATGTAACATTAATTTGAGTGAGAAAGTGTGTTTATTTCCTTAATCCCTCATTGAGTGTGGAAATCGACTTAATTATGAATATCTTGATTTATTTCATCTTAACTTTTATCATTTACTAGGGTAGGGAAACATTCATTATCGGTGTTTACGTTGAGGTTAGTTTGTTATGGTTATGTCTGGTGATTTTAATATGTAACCAGGCAGGTTGGCAGCAGTGATCAGCCATTACAAAAAAGAGAAAAGAAGAGCATCGGGCGGCGATATTTATTTTCTGGGGTATTGCCTTACGTGGCAATTACTATAGGTGGTGGGGCTGCTACCTAAGCCTCCAAGCCTGCTGTTTTCTGTAGGGGTTGTCTCTCTTAGCCTTTGACGATCCCTCTTCACCAAAAGGCAGTGGTTTCTTTAAACCCCTCGGGAAGAGGGTTGCCTCGTCTGCCAGCTTTGCCGTTCCGCACATCTGCCATTGAGGACTTCACCAGAGCCTCGTTAGCCGTCACTTTTCAGGGTTCCTGTAGGGCCTTCGTAGCTACCGTAGCGGTCCCCGCTGTGCATCACCCCTGCAGGCAATCCCTCTTCATGCCGTTGCCCACTTCCCACGACGTGGAGGAGGGGCTGGACTTATGGGAGGCACGGAGGTGACTAGATGGAGAAAATTTAAGTTACAAGGCTGCAGATAGGAAACGGTTGCAAAACATAGTCACCTCAAATACAAGTTGATAGGGAATTTGAGAGGGTGTATTGAAGATCAGAAATTAAAGTACCGGGCGAGTTGGCCGTGCGCGTAGAGGCGCGCGGCTGTGAGCTTGCATCCGGGAGATAGTAGGTTCGAATCCCACTATCGGCAGCCCTGAAGGTGGTTTTCCGTTGTTTCCCATTTTCACACCAGGCAAATGCTGGGGCTGTACCTTAATTAAGGCCACGTCCGCTTCCTTCCAACTCCTAGGCCTTTCCTATCCTATCGTCGCCATAAGACCTATCTGTGTCGGTGCGACGTAAAGCCCCTAGCAAAAAAAGAAATTAAAGTTACATTATTAAAGAAAGGAAACCTTCCCTTCGGGTTAGCTTTCAGAGGCTATCACCTAGTTAGTACATGGCTGCCATTACCTTATTGCCCTGAACTGCTCGAAGCAAGGCGAAACGCCCCAGCCTCCACTATTAGCACACACTCAGTACACTCGACGATCAAGAAGACAAGTTAGCTCGAAAAGTTGCCAGCTTTTATACCCTAGAGGAATGTTCGAGAGAGATCTGAACTAATGGCCGACACATCCCCAGTTTCTTATTGGATAATTAGACATGTAGAAGAAAGCTCTCTCTCTCCTCGTCGCCATAAGACCTATCTGTGTCGGTGCGACGTAAAGCCCCTAGCAAAAAAAAAAAAAAAAAAAAAAAGAAAGCTCTGATTGGTTGAAAATTAAATACAGGAAATTTCCAATTGGTTAATTTTAAAGTTGTTGGAAAAAGATCGAAGTGTTGACAACTGTGATACACAAAAAACAAAAATAAATCAAGTCAGTTTAAGAAACCTTAAAATAACAGATTACTTTTTTCACTTTAGTAGTGACATCTGTTGGCCAACGTCCAAACTTCTTGCACTAGTTGTTTCAAGTTTTAGGAGTAATATGTCAGTTCACAAGGCGCTTGATTTGAATGCACGGGCCGGGTGTACTCTGGCGGTACAATAATAATAATAATAATAATAATAATAATAATAATAATAATAATAATAATAATAATAATAACAATGCTGTACACCAGAGTTTGAAACTGGTGGTTTTTCCTCTTCTTTCCTTTCTCATCCTTATTCTTGCCATGCTCACATCTTAGGGTGGTTAAGTATTCTTGCTCTTGAAAATTAATTCTGTGGAAACTAATTTAAAGAGCGGAAATCATTCTTTTGACAGCAGATTAGAACTGAAAGGCTAGACTTCCGAAACCTGATTTAAATACTGTACAGGTTCAGAAACCTTGCAAAAGTAAAGCTGGCTATAACAAAAAAATTCAAACGCACATTGCACAAGCATGCAGACTGGTGTGTGGATGTAAGGTAAGAAATGCGTTCTTTTGTACACGTGTTTGGCTATTAATTCTGCTAATCCTGTGTGCACATTAACTGGCGTTATGGGCCTAAAACAGCTGAAAGAGAAAGTGAAAGAAAAAAAAAGCATAAATCCAGTGAGAAGCATGCTTGGTAATGTAGACATCAGGTGCCAGTCAGAGTGTATAGGTTGAAAATAAAATATTTTATTCATGACGTATCGAAAAACCGTTACATACTCATTAAACTGACTGACTGATTGCATTCAATTTTGCGGAAAATTTGAGCTCACACTGCGAGGACACGATGACATAGATTCATCCGAAAATCCAGGAATTTTTCGTAGGTTGGTTAAGTTAATGGCCGAGCTAGACTCTTTCTTTAAAGGAGCACAGTGAAGAAACTAACAGTCGTAGTTTTCTGGGACTAGTTTGAACTACACACAACTAGTTTTTAGATTCAATCTATTCCGCGTACCTTCAGTTGATATGAGACGCGATTTCTCCATGACTACCAGAACAACCATTAGTGTCATCACCTACAATCTTTCTAGGCACTCACTCTTTATATTTTTGTATATGAAGACATTTCTTACGCATCGTGCCCTAAAATTTCACCTAGTAACGGATTTTTGGGATCCATTTCTCAACAATCTCATCTAGCACGGCTGTCCGTTTCGAGGATTTGGAGGAAAACGAGGAAAATCCCTCTAAATTACTAAAATAACCTTTCACCTGCTTGGTTTGGGTTGCACAGTGCTCGATAATCAAGTTCACTTGATGGGTGTAATAGTGAAAAAAATGCGCGTTTTTGTACACGGCCTTCATTCTTGCCTGTACCCCTGTGTCTTGCCCGCTCATCACATTGGAACCATCATAACTCTGAGCTATTACTCTTTCAGGGGACTTAATTACCTCCAGTTTCTCTACTTCGGCAAATAAAGTACAGCTAATTCCGTAGATATGTCCTTTTCACATCAGATTTTCAGTGATGAGATCCTTTAAATATAATCATCATTGTATATCCACATGGCAAATATCCGGTGTCGAGAACATTATTAATGTATATAGAATAACATGCCTGCCTGCCTAACTGATTTATCGTCGTCGAGCCAAAACTACTGGACATTACAAAAAATGAAATTTTGGGGATCCATTTATATTACAGTGTAGGTGCATATCAAGGAAGGATTTGCGGATATTCCGTCGCTAAGGGGGTGAAAAAGGGGGTTGAATTTTTAAAATGAGTGTGACTATATCTCAAAACTTAACTGATTAAAGATGTGAAAGTTGGTATTTGGAATCTGCTTTAAAAATAAAGAAACACGTATACTTTTGTTTTCAGAAAATCCACTTAATGGGGGGGGGGTTAAAATAAGTGAAAAATGGATTGATTCCTTTTTATGAGGATACTTATATCTCAAAAACTGAAGATATTAAGGATGTGAAAATTGGTACATGGGATCTCCTTTAAAATAAACAAACAACTATTTTTTTTTTGCTTTCGGATAATCTACTTAGGGGGGGGGGCGGTGGTATGGAATGAAGTGAGAAAGGGGGTGAATTTTTAAAATGAGTATTTCTCAAAAACTTAAGATGTTACAGACGTGAAAATTGGTATTTGAAATCTCCTTTAATAATAAAGAAACAAATATATTTTGTTTTCGGAACGTACACTTAAGGGATCAGTGGTGGAAAGAACTGAAGAAGGTAAGGTAAGGGTGTATTCTGCCCGAAGGCAGGTCCGAACCTCCACAGGGGTGTGCCTGAGTCGGAGTTTACGTACGGTAGGGTGGCCAGTTTCTTTCCGCTCCTCCATTCCCTTACCACCCACCAACAGCGCGTGGCAACCCATCCACTTCTTGACCACGCCCAGTGTTGCTTAACCTCGGAGGTCTTACGGGATCCGGTCTTTCAACACGGCTACGGCCGTTGGAACTGAAGAAGGGGTTGAGTTATTTTAAACAGGTTACTTATATCTCAAGAACTGAAGATACTACACAAGTTAAAATTGGTGTTTGGAATCTCCTTTAAAAAGAAAGAAACTCAATTTCTTCTGTGAGTTTTATATTTTAGGGATTTTCTGATAATGTCTTCGTGCAGTACCGAGGAACGATTACTTTTATCAACTTACGAAATCTACGTGAGCGAATCCGCGGGTAACGGCTAGTTATCAATGTAGTACGTACTTTTCATTTAATATAAAAGAAACTCGATGTTGCTCATCATTTTTGTGTGTGTGTCAGAGTTGTCAATAAAGAGATGTGGAGTAGAGTACTGTGGCCGCCTCCAGCCCTCCCCCACCCACGACCTAAGAGTCCACCAGACGCCACTGAGTCTTAGGCTCAGTTTACAAGTGAAATGACAGATCACTCTCTCCCCTGTTAGTTGGAGGAATTATCGCCTCTCAACTAACAGTATCGACACTAAATAATAAAGTCTACCAGATGCAGTAAAATGTATTCCCGTCATCGGGAAAGGGCTGGTTGACGAACGAGCTGCGTGCAGTAAGAGAAATCCTTGCCTGACCACTTTCTATTGCACTGGCCGCGTGGACATGAAGAATGACGGCCATGACCTTCGAGTGGGTTGCAGTCACGATGTGAGGGGGCCATGCAAGCCTCACACTCCAGGAATTCTGGACACATGACGAGAAAGTAAATGAGTATATTAATAAGGACCAATTTATACCATACATGAGAAATTATGTTCAATTATAAGTATGAAGTGATAGAATGCATTAGTTCTTTCAATATTAATGGATTCCATTTGTAGGGTTTCTATTCGTCCTAATTCCCTCATCTAAAATAAAAGACAGATCCTTCGCTTTGGTAAACCACTCTTAAAGAACTCATATTGAATCCAGGCACGAATTTAGGGTGTTTGACGCTCTGAACACAACCCTTCTGGCGCACCCTGTCAGTAGCGGCGAATAGGTGGGGGGGGGGGGTAAAATTTTATAGATAAGAAAAGTTCCGCGATTTAATGATATAGCGGGTAGGGAGGGGGCACATCAAAATTGAAAAATAAGCGTACAAATGGTCATTTTTGATGGTCTCTGAGCGAAGTTTGACAGAGAAGTAAAGGTTCACAGTCTACCAACTTAAGTGCAGTAATAATAGGCTTTTGACCGAGCCCGATAGCTCCAGTCGCTTAAGTGCGGCTAGTGTCCAATATTCGGGAGATAGTGTGTTCGAACACCACTGCCGGCAGCCCTGATGATGGTTTTGATGGTTTTCAGTGGTTTCCCATTTACACACTAAGGAAATGCTGGGGCTGTACCTTGATTAAGGCCACGGCCGTTTCCTTCCCACTCCTATCGTCCTATCGTCGCCGTAAGACCTATCTGTGTCGGTGCGACGTAAAGCAACTTGTAAAAAAAATAGTTTTTGATATTTTCATTCTATACTATACAACGAAAATTTCACCAAAGGAACAATAATTATACAAGTATTAATTAAATAGAAGTACGAAGTGATTATAGAATTAAAACTCATTTAGTATTTGACTACAAACTAACAAAGTAAAAGACACTAGGTAGAACTGCACAGACACATGAGTAACACTGCCAAAGTGACGAATGCGCGCGGCAAGGGTGTGTCCTAGGCCTTGGCAAAAATATACCCCTGCTGCCCTTCCACACAGCACATGCTACACTTTGGTGCGCGAGTCTCCACTACTTCCTGTGACGCTGTACGAATCGATTAGTCGCGACAAATGACAGTTTGTGTGTATTTTTATTAATAATTCAGGAATTTGAGGGGAAAAATTAGTTTATAAGCCAACAGGATTTGTACAAATTGCATGTTTTTAATACAACCTGTCCTGTACTGTCAACATAGATGAACAATGCACGACAGTGACCTTACTGTCCTTCGAAATAGTCCCCTCCCATAACTATGCACTGCTGAGGTCGACGATTCATGTCCTGGAAACTTTGCAAGAAGGTTTCCTTGTGGATGGTGTTCAAAAGCCTCGTCACGTTTCGTTGGATGTCAGGAATATCGTCAAATCTCTTTCCTTTTCAAGCGAGTTTGTGTCGTGGAGGATTGATATATGGCGAGTATGGGGGATGTTCAAGTTGCACCACCCCCTTTTCTACCATGAACTGTTTGACGATATTGGCTGTGTGTGGGCGAACGTTGTCATGGACGGAAAATCATGAACCTTGTTGTGCGTAATGGGGTCGTACCCGGCGTAGACGTTTCATGAAACGAGTCACAATTTAAATGTACCGAGCAGCATTCAACGTCGTTCCCTCAGGTGGAAATTCCTTGTGGATAATGCCTTGACTATCGGAAAACGTGATGAGCATAGTTTTGATGCGTGACTTTTCGGCTCTGACCTTTTTCCGACGAGGGGATCCCGGAGAACGCCATTCCATGCTTTGCCGTTTCGTTTCAGGGTCGTACCTGAGACACCAGGTTTCATCCTCAGTGACGATACAGTTCAAGAAATTTGGTGTCGCATCCGCCCTTTCGACAAAATCCTGTGAAGCCTCTAAACGTGCCTGCTTCTGATCGTTAGTCAAGTGTTGTGGCACAAGACGAGAATACGTTTTCGTCTTCCCTAACTTCTGGGTAACGATTTGTCTCACGGATTCACGGTTGATCTGAAGTTCATCCGCTATCATGCGCACAGTTAATCGCCGATCGTTTGTGATTAATGTCCTCACCTTCTCAATGTTTTCGTCACTGACGGCGGTCGCCGGTCTTCCGCTACGGGGGTTGTCAGAAACACTTTCCCGGCCTCCTCGAAAATGGGCGATTCACTAGTACACACACTTCAAGGACAGTGTTTGATCTTCATAAACACGTACCATCTTCGCATGCGTTCCTTTCGGTGTCTTACCAAGCTAAAACAAAACTGTACATTGATCTTTTGGTCGTTCATGTTCCTGTTCGCAGTTCAGAACCAACGCACTAAACACGCACTGTGTCAAACAGGTCTTACACGGCACACACACGATGCTCAACTGAACAACGTTGGGAGCAGCTGGTCAAAACCTGCTGCTACGCAGGTGGAGCGTCGTGTGTCGCCAGTGTTGCCGTATCGACCGTTCATACTTCATTCACCGAACTTTATTGTCACAGTTTGTAATTCCCACTTTCAGACAGCTAAAATGGAATGAAAATGGAATGTTTTCTCCGCTGCACTATCGTGACTCTATAAGTGAATCTCTATACTACATTTAAGTTAAGGATAATTGATTATTGGTCTACAAAGTCAAAATTTGTAAGATTGGATTATGAAGTGAATTACAAAAAGAGATTTTTAGTATAATAATAACTTATTCGTCTACATAATACTATTATTGTAAATTGAATATTTAATAAACTCATTTGCTTTGAAGGTAAGCCTCCGTGGCTCAGGCGGCAGCGCACCGGCCTCTCACCGCTGGATACCATGGTTCAAATCCTGGTCATTCCATGTGAGATTTGTTCTGGAAAAAAGCGGAGGCGGAACAGGTTCATCTCCGGGTACTCCGGTTTTTCCTATCGTATTTCATTTCAGCAACACTCTCCATTAACATTTAATCTGTCAGTCATTTATCATTGCCTCAGAGGAGTGCAACCGGCTTCGGCAGCCGGCACTTTTTCCTATCCTCGCCGCTAGGTGGGGCTTCATTCATTTCATTCTTGATCCGGTCAAATGACTGGAAAGCAAGCTGTGGATTTTCGTTGACTTGGAAAGGTCTTTCATGCGACCAGCGTTCGGATAGTGCGCGTGTATTTTGTTGGCATTTGAAAAGCACTGATGGGCGTCGTCACCGGTGATTTATGGAGGTGATACACGAACTACATCAATGTATGAACAACTCCATTTAACAGTGTTCAGAATTATAATTTTAAATTATGTGAGACGTTTTTAATAATACTATATTGTTGTTTTTATTAGTTTATAAAATACAATGGAACCTGAATTAAGTCGAATAATTGAGTGGCAAGGACGTCTGTTTTAAGAATAACAAAAATCTTTAGTGATCATGGCATCACCAAACGAACAAAACCCCGCCTGCTTAATGCTCTTGTCTTTTCAATATTACTGTGTGAAGCTGTAACATGGACAGTAAAGGAAGACGTTGCCTTTGAAATATGGTAATATGGTGCTGGCGCAGACTACTACTATTCCCGTGGACCGAAGAAACGAACAAATATATCCAAGAAGAAGGAACTGGAAATTTAGAAACGAATGCACGATATTATCTACGAGAGGAACATATGTGGTCACATAGCTGTCAGCTTGCATTCCGGATATGGTGGGTTCGAACCCCACTGTCGGAAGTCCTAAATATGGTTTTCCGTGGTTTCCAATTTTCACACCGGGCAAATGCTGAGGCTGTACCTTGCTTAAGGTCACGGTCACTTCCTTCCCACTCCTAACCCTTTCCTGACCCATCGGTGCCATGACATCTGTCCGTGTCGGTGCGACGTGCATCAAAATTGTACAAATAAAAGGAGCATATGTTATTTTGGCCACGAAGTGAGAAGAGACAAGTTGGAACTCTTGATTATAGAGGTCAAATTCAATAGTGAGAGGCCCGGAGGTGGAATTGCTTGACGCTGGTCAACACAGATTTGCAAAACAACGGGTAACAGTTTTCAGACACTGCAGTCGAGACAGCAAAATATCGCAGGAGCTGGAGAAAAATTGTGTCGCAAACGGTCACCACATTCCAGAATAGGGGTTCGGAATGAGAAGAAATATTTAATTTCAATTAGAAACTAAATTACTTAATCTAACGTTAAAATAATATTCATTTATAAAACAGCAATAATTATGAATTTCGGAATCCGCATAAAATTGGAATTGCAGTAGTGCTCTCTCTCTCTCTCTTATATATATATTCCTTAGCTTTAGATTCTTTAGATTCTTGTGGTCTAAAATAATAAATAGGATTAATGATATACTTTCTTACTTATATATGTTTTAATTTTATTGGATTTGGTATCTGTATTACTTTTTTTAAAGTTTAATACATAATTTAAAATTTTAATATTATAAAAATGTAGTTAGTGTGTTCATAAACCTGTATTGTATTATACGAAGGCGCTACATAAAGGGGGTTTTCAGCCTCAGGGGCATATAAATCATCAATAAATTCAATCAATCAATTAATTGTCTTTCTCTCTCCCTCTCTCTCTCTCTTTGATGTTTTACTAACCTTCACGTCCTAAATTCGTTGTCACTACTACTACTACTACTACTACTACTACTACTACTACTACTACTACTACTACTACTACTACTGCTACTACTACTACTACTACTACTACTACTACTACTACTACTACTACTACTACTACTACTACTACTACTACTACTACTACTACTATTAAAATGTTTTCATTCCTCCCCTGAAGGGGGAGGCGGGCCTCTTAGACGGTGACGCCGTCTCTCAGGCCGGGAGATTTGTTCCGGTGAAGGAGATGCTCGGAGAAGGTGAGGGAGTTGGCGTCAGTGGCCTGTACTAGGAACTGTCCCGACATTCGCCTTAGTGCAGGAGAATGGAAAACCACGGAAAACCATTCTCAGGACAGCCGACGGTTGGAGACCAGCTCCTCTCCGTCTCCCGAATGCAGAGAAGTAGAGCCGTGGCCTCCCCTCCTCTGCTCGGTTGGCCGGTCAGAGTGCAGAGCGGCTTGGAGTCTCACGTAAGTGGAGCATGATATCACGATACTGATCACAAGAAATGATGCGTTTTGAAGGTGAATATGATGAGGTCACACGCAGCCTTGTCCTCACTGGACAAGTAACCAGTTGGTTGTTGACCTCCAAGTAATGGCGCAGTAGATAACTCGAGAACATCAAGGTGAGGAACTACACATGTATCTGACCCAAGATAACTCTCTGTGATACAACCGCAACACACTGACTGCCTTCTTCTTTTGGCAACTAGTGCTATCACTCTACCATAAGGTCGACTGAGCAGCACAGATCACCTTCTGAACTCAATGTTACAGGATCAAACCCCGACACTATTCCTTGATATTTATACACTGACTGACAGAGCAAATGCAACACCAAGAAGGAGTGGTCAGAACTTTATGACAATTGCAGGGTAGACTGACGTCACTGAGGTATGCTCATGATGTCAAATGCGCCGCTGTGCTGCGCACGTAGCGAACGATAAATGGGACACGGCGTTGGCGAATGGCCCACTTCGTACCGTGATTTCTCAGCCGACAGTCATTGTAGAACGTGTTGTCGTGTGCCACAGGACACGTGTATAGCTAAGAATGCCAGGCCGCCGTCAACGGAGGCATTTCCAGCAGACAGACGACTTTACGAGGGGTATGGTGATCGGGCTGAGAAGGGCAGGTTGGTCGCAGCCGATACCCATAGGGATGTGTCCACGGTGCAGCGCCTGTGGCGAAGATGGTTGGCGCAGGGATATGTGGCACGTGCGAGGGGTCCAGGCGCAGCCCGAGTGACGTCAGCACGCGAGGATCGGCGCATCCGCGGCCAAGCGGTGGCAGCCCCGCACGCCACGTCAACCGCCATTCTTCAGCATGTGCAAGACACCCTGGCTGTTCCAATATCGACCAGAACAATTTCCCGTCGATTGGTTGAAGGAGGCCTGCACTCCCGGCGTCCGCTCAGAAGACTACCATTGACTCCACAGCATAGACGTGCACACCTGGCATGGTGCCGGGCTAGAGCGACTTGGATGACGGAATGGCGGAACGTCGTGTTCTCCGATGAGTCACGCTTCTGTTCTGTCAGTGATAGTCACCGCAGACGAGTGTGGCGTCGGCGTGGAGAAAGGTCAAATCCGGCAGTAACTGTGGAGCGCCCTACCGCTAGACAACGCGGCATCATGGTTTGGGGCGCTATTGCGTATGATTCCACGTCACCTCTAGTGCGTATTCAAGGCATGATAAATGCCCACCGCTACGTGCAGCATGTGCTGCGGCCGGTGGCACTCCCGTACCTTCAGGGGCTGCCCAATGCTCTGTTTCAGCAGGATAATGCCCGCCCACACACTGCTCGCATCTCCCAACAGGCTCTACGAGGTGTACAGATGCTTCCGTGGCCAGCGTACTCTCCGGATCTCTCACCAATCGAACACGTGTGGGATCTCATTGGACGCCGTTTGCAAACTCTGCCCCAGCCTCGTACGGACGACCAACTGTGGCAAATGGTTGACAGAGAATGGAGAACCATCCCTCAGGACACCATCCGCACTCTTATTGACTCTGTACCTCGACGTGTTTCTGCGTGCATCGCCGCTTGCGGTGGTCCTACATCCTACTGAGTCGATGCCGTGCGCATTGTGTAACCTGCATATCGGTTTGAAATAAACATCAATTATTCGTCCGTGCCGTCTCTGTTTTTTCCCCAACTTTCATTCCTTTCGAACCACTCCTTCTTGGTGTTGCATTTGCTCTGTCAGTCAGTGTATATCGTATGAAAAATCCACAAAACTCCAGTTATTCGACCGCGTCAGGAATGGACTGAATGAAGCCCCGTCTAGCGGCGAGGATAGGAATTGTGCCGGCTGCCGAAGCCTGCCGCACTCCTCTGGGGCAATGGATAATGACTGACAGATGAAATGATATGATAGTGGAGAGTGTTGCTGGTATTAAAGATGACAGGGAAAACCGGAGTACCCGGAGAAAAACCTGTCCTACCTCCGCTTTTTTCGACACAAATCTCACCTGGAATGACCGAGATTTGAACCACGGAACTCAGCAGTGAGAGACCGGCACGCTGTCGCCTGAGTCACAGAAAGGTGGACAAGAAAGATTATTTATTTATTTATTTATTTATTTATTTATTTATTTATTTATTTATTTATTTATTTATTTATTTATTCCATCGTTTGAAATAATTTTCTTTTCCGAATTTAGCCAACTGTGGGCCGCATAGAACTTAGAAACTTCTTGGCCTTTCTTCTCTTCTCTTCTCTTCTCTTCTCTTCTCTTCTCTTCTCTTCTCTTCTCTTCTCTTCTCTTCTCTTCCCTTCGGCCTTTCTTCTCTCTCTTCTCTTCCCAGAACCTCTTCATTCTTTCACTTCGGTCTTTCTCTTTTCTTCGGTTATAATTCGCCTGTTTTGAGTGGTTTCTGTTCAAATGATTTTAGACTGTCGACTCTTCTGAATTCTCTTCTATTGTGGATCATCTGCAGTGTAATTCCAACTTTTTCCGCATCCTTCTTGACCTCTTCTACCGACTTGGAGGTAATGTAGTATCTGAAGACCTGTTTGGTCAGTCGTTTGTCATATGTCATCCATTCGTACTGGGTCCGTAGAATTTGTACCTTCGTTTCCGCATTGTGTCCGCGATCTTTTCAGTGTACTTGTAGAGCTTCTCATTGCTCCCATCAGTAGTCTTGTGCGATCCCAGAATTTTCCCTTACTTCTTCTCCAGTTCTTGTAACTCCCTCCTTTTTTATTTGTTTATTAGTACACTGACTGACAGAGCAAATGCAACACCAAGAAGGAGTGGTCAGAACTTTATGCCAATTGCAGGGTAGACTGACGTCACTGAGGTATGCTCATGATGTCAAATGCGCCGCTGTGCTGCGCACGTAGCGAACGATAAATGGGACACGGCGTTGGCGAATGGCCCACTTCGTACCGTGATTTCTCAGCCGACAGTCATTGTAGAACGTGTTGTCGTATGCCACATGACACGTGTATAGCTAAGAATGCCAGGTCTCTGTCAACGGAGGCATTTCCAGCAGACAGACGACTTTACGAGGGGTATGGTGATCGGGCTGAGAAGGGCAGGTTGGTCGCTTCGTCAAATCGCAGCCGATACCCATAGGGATGTGTCCACGGTGCAGCGCCTGTGGCGAAGATGGTTGGCGCAGGGACATGTGGCACGTGCGAGGGGTCCAGGCGCAGCCCGAGTGACGTCAGCACGCGAGGATCGGCGCATCCGCCGCCAAGCGGTGGCAGCCCCGCACGCCACGTCAACCGCCATTCTTCAGCATGTGCAAGACACCCTGGCTGTTCCAATATCGACCAGAACAATTTCCCGTCGATTGGTTGAAGGAGGTCTGCACTCCCGGCGTCCGCAGGCGGGATAAAGAACATGAGCCACTGCTGCTGCGCTACTGACACCAGGTGAGATTTTTCCGGCCGGTATATGCTTGCTACGTCAGAGATCTGTCGCGCGTGCTCATACTTCCAGGCTAAATACGTTTACTTTACAAGAAAAGAAATAGGGAATCTTAATTTCTGGATGGCCTACGTATATTTAAGACGACGATTTCTGCATTGTGTACCTTTTGTAAAATATTAAGGAACTATCGATTACAGTTTATGTTCCACTGTAGCTGATTTGTTACAAATAAAACACAGTCTGTTTTACTACTCTGATTTATTTCAGGATGACCCAATAAATGCACACAGATACATAATTCTATTCAGCCATAAATGACCACACTTAGTTTTTTTCACACAGCGGGCGGTCCGAGTCGTTGATTTGCCTGGGAGGCGGTAATGCGGATTGGCAGGCCTTTCACTTGCGCTCACAAGTCCAGTCACCCCACACAGCAGCTGTGTGCAGACCGCTAGGTTTGAACACAGGGCTACTGGCCACACAACACACGATGACTATTCCTTGCTTCGACTCCAGAGACAGTCCAGTAATTCACACAGTCAAACACCGTGAACAACTAAACACCAACAACTCAACAGTGTTAAACAGCAGGACAATACTCTTCATAACAATGACCATTAACACTGTTCCAATTACACTCACGATATCTACTCCAATTGCTAAATCTACGACGATCCTCAATTACACATACACCGTACCCGAAGACAGTAAGCGCAGTATTCCGTTCCTTACCCGAAGATACTCTGACTCCTGTGGAACACTGACGGCAGTCAACAGCCGTCCCAGTTCAGTTACTCACTGGACACTCCGACGCAACACCACCACCACCAACAACAACAACTCCACGTTCAGACTCCGGTGGGACACTAGTGACAGCGAACACCGCTGTCGCCCTCAGCCCACCACAGAACCCCAATACACAGAGTCCAACATCAACTCCAACACTGACTCGAACACTGACTAACAGATCATTCTTTTTTCCGAGATGCCCCCGTAAACAGCACCCTCCGCGTGGCGATCACCTCAAATACACATCACCTCCGACATGCTGTTAATTCTAAAAAGAAGAGAAAGAGACAGCAGAGAGGATAGAAGTAAGTGATACTGAAGGAAGTATCTACCTGTCCGCATGCTCGCATGCTACCAGGCTATATGAGACTTCATAGCAGTGTAATCGGATAGGAAGGGGCAGGATAAAACCACATAGACAGATATAGAACGATGTCTATATGTCGAACCTGACATATTGTGGATAGCATATGCAAGGATGTGGGCTGGAAGATTCCAGGTTATGTTAGTGAAGAGTGTGTGTCATGCACAATTCATGCCCATTTTTCCTGCAATGTTCGTTTGTTAGGGGGATCAGCCATCTTGGCACTGCGGGATTCCATGCGCGGATTCAGTGGCGTCCGGGCTGTCCAGTTGCCAGTGCTCCTTAGTGCCAAGTCACCGTATGCGGAGGAGGGAATACTATCTGCTAAGCCAGCACGAATGCTGGGGCGATCATCTTCTTCGTCGTCGTCTTTTCTTCTTCACTACGGTGTCCCGGTGTTCACTCAAGTCACTTCTATTCTAAAATTTAAATACACAAACGTAAATGGAAAGGATAACAATGATTACAAATTACAAACACTGATTACTAAATACAGGCTGGAGTGCGGCCTTGGGTCCACTCTCTTGTCTGAATGGGCCAATCAGATATGATTGTTATCAATCTGCTTTTTGGAGTGTGGGTTGCATTCTCTTCACTCGCATCGCTGTAACAATAATACAAACATAGGGAGTACAGGTGTATAAGTTATGACTTATACATGTCGCCCTCAGCCCAGCCACAGAACCCCAATACACGGAGTCCAACTTCGACTCCAACACAGACTCGAACACTGACTAACAGATCACTTTTTTCCGAGGTGACCCAGAAGACAGCACCCTCCGCGTGGCGATCACCTCAAATCTACACCACCTCGGACATGCTGTTAATTCTAAAAAGAGAAAGAGACAGCAGAGATGGTAGAAGTAAGTGATACTGAAGGAAGTATCTACCTGTCCGCATGCTACCAGGCTTCGCGGCTAGCCTCCTTCTTATAGTTCGGGTGATGTGCACCAGAATATTCGCGATGTGGCTAGAGAAGGAACATTATCGCTGCACCTTGAAAAAACACACAGGGAAACCAGATGAAGAGAACTATACACGAAAAGGCCGGCTATGCAATCCAGGTCTATTGGGATATCCCCCGCCATCTGAATCGCTACCCCTTTCGGGGAAGTACCAAAAGGGTCTATCACAGGGCTGGCACGTAACAATATTTAGTTAGCTTGTTAAACAAACTCGGTGCAGCCCTTCTGGTACGTCACATACAGGATGAGTCAGAAACACGTCTTGCTAGTTTCTTTATGTCGCACCGATACAGATAGGTCTTATGGCAACGATGGGATAGGAAAGGCCTAGGAGTTGGAACGAAGCGGCCGTGGCCTTAATTAAGGTACAGCCGCAGCATTTTCCTGATGTGAAAATGGGAAACCACGGAAAACCATCTTCAGGGCTGCCGACAGTGGGATTCCAACCTACTATCTCCCGGATGCAAGCTCGTAGCCGCGTGCCCCTGACCGCACGGCCAACTCGTCCGGTAGAGAAATACGTCAAAATATTTGATCGGTTGCTTATGTCTAATTATAACTCTTACAGATAAGATAGTGACCCCGTTAGAATGTCAAGGACTGACACTATCAACACACGACAATGCAACAAAAACATCAACAATATTAAGTCACATAATTGCCTCAAACTCTTCACTGTTAACATCATAGCATAGTCCACCGCGCTTTGGAAAATCACTTATTTTTTCTGATAAATGAACAACGGAATAGTATGAATTTCTTCCTCAATTACTGTTTTCGGCATGTCAATGTCTCGTGATTTTCGATCTTAAACTTTCTCCTTCAAATGTCCCCGCAACTAATAATCACTGGCTGTGAAATCGGTAGGGCGAGCTGGCCGTTCTGTCGGCCCTCTCCTTCCCACCAACCTGTTTGGTAATTCGTGATTCAAAATATCCCTCACCGCAATAGCGTAATGAGGGGGTGCACCATCCTGCTGAAATACGCAATGTTGGTGCTGAACGCTTTGAATCACTGGCACCACAACTTCATTGAGTATTTCACAATACCGTTTACTGACTTTCTCCAAAATTCGCATTCCTAGCAATCCTTGCCATTCAGTCATTGCCCAAACTGTCACTGATCCTCATTTCATACGCTTCTCTTCAATAATTTTAGTATTTTCTCGCGCATAATAATGACAGTTGTGATCATTAACACTAAAAAACAGATCAGATGTAAGGCTTTTCAGGCGTTTGCTCTATTAACCATAGTTTCGTCTTAGGTCTGACACTAGACTCATCAGAGTGGGATGTGTCAGACCCTACCCACTGACGCTGGGGTGTATGCAGATGAACTATATCTATCTATCTATCAAATGCTTTCATTTCCCACCCTGAAGGGGTGGGGCGGGCCACCTAGAGGGTGTCGCCCTCTCTCTGGCCAAGAGATGCGGGCGGGTTGGGGAGATGTGATGGAAGAGGGAGGTGGGTAAAGGATGTGGAGAGGTAGGAGATGGGAGAGGAATTGTGCCTATGCCTGGGTATTACACAATTGCTTTATTTAAGTCATAAGTACATGATACATAAAAAATATATGATTTACGAAAGGGTGTGAGGGATAAGGGGGTGTGTAAGGGGGAGAGATGAAGCGTAGAAGGAAGTGCCGGGGTAAAGGTGCAAGGTAAGGAGATGAAGGGTGGCTGTCATGTGATTAAGTGAACTGATGAGAAGTCGAAGGAGTTCAAACGTTGGTACGGTTGGGGGGATGAAACCAGTCGGACGAAGGGGAGGACAAACTGGTGGAGATGGGTAAACAGGAGGAGGGTCCGGCCGGGGTCGGCGACGAGGAGAGGTAAATCGGGTCGAAGGTTGGGGAGGCGAACGGGAGGGTTCCACATAGCTTGATCCCATGAGTGATGAGTTGGTTCACGTCTTCAGGCGTCGGCAGGTGGAGGCGAACTAAAAACGTTGGACCATCAGCGTTGTTTATCCGAAACACTCGTTGTACGGGTAGTCCTTGCTGGCGGAGGTGAGTAGCGATGTCGTCAGTAGGAATGCTTGGGTCCACCCCGCAAGCAACACAGCTGTAGTTATTAGTACGGTTGGGCGACGGTGGTGGTGATGGTGGATTGACCATGTGTATTGAAGTCCCGGTGTTTGTTCGCTCGGCAGGTGGCTGGGAGGTTATACACTGAGGTCTTTGTTGATCAGTGGTGGGAGGGTTGGGGAGTGTAGACATCATAAGGGGTGTAGTGGTGATAGGGTGGGCTGGGGAGGTGGATGCAGAGGTGGTGGTAGTAGTTGTGGTGGTAACAGGGTTGGTATGACTAGGGAACAACAGTGGCGATGGAGGAGGGGGTGAGGTTACGACGGGCGAAGCAGGTTCATCTTCTGGCAGCTGGGCTAATATATGTGATGGAGTAGAGGTCACTCGGTGTCGGCAGCCAAGGATGAGCGCTCCGGTTGCTTGAAGGCGATTGCGGTCATCTTCAAAGGCGAAATGCAGAAGTACATCGGGAGATGGGTCGGGGCCATCATAGAGCCGTGAGGCGCTATGGACGCCGGTCCCGCGGAGGGCGGTCTGGATGTCGTCGTTGGAGAGAGCAAGGCTGACTTCTTCGATGATACAGGTATACATGGTGGGAGGCCGTTATGCGTGTTTGGGATCGGCGGGGTGAAATAGTAGAGGTGTGAAATCACCCGGCCGAACAAAAAGAGACCTTGCGTGGAGAAGCGATGTCCTGGTTGCCCAGAGCTGCAGAAGCCCTATATAAGTGGCACAGTCTGATAACTGCATACGGGAGATAAAACTCCACAATGGAATTATTGCCCGCCTAGCAATTCCGAATGGAAATTCTAAGTTCCCAAAGAGGGAATTAGATATTTTTCCACCAATAGAGCATGTCAAAAAAACAGATCAGATGTAAGGCTTTTCAGGCGTTTGCTAGGCGGGCAATAATTTCATTGTGGAGTTTTATCTCCCGTATGCGGTTATCAGACTGTGCCACTTATATAGGGCTTCTGATAAGTTCACCTGCATACACCACAGCGTCAGTGGGTAGGGTCTGACACATCCCACTCTGATGAGTCTAGTGTCAGACCCAAGACGTAACGCTGGTTAACAGAGCAAACGCCTGAAAAGCCTTACATCTGATCAGTTTTTTGACATGCTCTATTGGTGGAAAAATATCTAATTCCCTCCTTCGGAACTTAGAATTTCCATCATTAACATTCCCATTCACCTGGAAGACAGCTTCGTCTGAAAAATGCAATTTTTGTACCAATATTCGTCAATTTCACATTCCCTTAAGACAAATTTACACAGTTGCAACCGCCTGTCAGGGTAATCTTCACCCAGTTCATGAACACGAATCGACTTGAATGTTCTGAACTTCTCACGTCTCAAAACACGAGGCACACTGGACTGACTGATGTCAAGTTCACGTGAACTTAGGCGTGTTGGTTTCCAGGGGTTATTCCCACACGCTTCCACGATCGTTTCTGTTTTTGCTGCATCAGTGCTGCTGCGAGGTCTTCTAGAAGGTTTTCCATTCTGAATGTTTCCCGTTGTCTCCACTTTCCCACAATCGACGGTAGCAGTGTTACGTTAAAATCAGGCCTCGCGCGTCTCACTGCCTCACGATCATTCGCAAAAGCAGCTACTGTAACTTGCTCCTGCATATTCAGCTTTTGGTTAACAATGTAACGGATTGTGTTGTATTTTTGTGTGTCGATAGTAAGGAGTCTTGACTCTCCGACGGCGCCTTTTTTCCAGTTTTAAGAGTCACAGTAGAAGTCCGATAGTCCGGCACGTTCGGGGCCGGCCCGGTGCCGGATTACCGAAAATGCCGGACTATCGGGCGGTGCGGCGTTTTGCAGTAAAATGTTGATCAGCAGAATCATTAGTTTAATAACACACTCCTCTTTTCAAACGTGCTGTTTCTTATTGCCATTCCATAATAATGCCGGAGTTCATCGATGTTTTTATCTGTAAGTCTTCCTTTACCATTTAGAGTTTTTCCATCTACAACTTCCCTTTTCCTTCTGCCCGTTTCAATTTTTGAAGGCATGTTTCCATCCGTTTTTGAATGTGGCCCATACATTCTATTTTTGAAACCTGTTTTTTTAAATCATGTGGTTGACTTTCCAGTATTCAGTGTAGCACACAGCCTTCCAGACTGAATATTTCCAGAGACAGAGATATTTAAGTAAGTCAATGCATAAAAACTGGACTGTATCAGATACATTTGCACTATTAACTTGGAAATAAGAAATAAACACTTCCAATGGTTTCGACAAATAATTCATCAAATTGTTCAGGAGAGATCATTATTGAGAGATAATAACATAAACAAATCCTCGAATGGAGCCGGACCATCGGGCGTTCCGGACTGTCGGATGCCGGACTAATCGAATTCTACTGTATAATCAAACATCAGCAAACAATCAAACATATAGCCGTATCTCTGACTCACCCTGCAGATGCCTCAACATTTCTCCCTCAAAATGCTAAGCAACCAACAATGATCCAACACGAGACACAATTTACCTGCTCTCTCTGTCTTCCTATTTCTCTTCGGATTAGAGCTAAAAGTGAATGGTTAAGTACTTTCCCTTAAAATAATGACTGCCACTCAGATACTCGTCACACAAGCCAGGGTGACACGGAAGTCTTTCTTCTACTAGCTTCCGACACGAAAGACTGAGAGACAAGCCAAGGAGAGGTCATATGTAAGGTCATAAGTGAACCCAGTGATTGATAACAACCCGGCTTAAGGTCACTTGAAGATGTTCCTTCTTCCGCAGAGTGAAAGCTGCATAATTTTTATTCCATTACTGGTCATTCCTTTAGACACGTCTTCATCCTTATATCCGACAGTGAAGTGCGGTTGGTTAGTTGCTCACCTGCTACGCTCAAGACAATCAGATCGAATCCCGGCTCAGTTGGTTGCCCTTTAAGGCCCCACACAGTTGTTCTGCTGATAAGATACATCTTTCATAGCAAAACTCCATAATCTCTTAAAATGGATAGCCGCTGAAATAAAACTATACAAACAATGACATTAATTAATTATTTAATTAATTAAAATCTTTTTAATTCCTAGCCAGGTGCATTCCTTGCAAGGCAGACCCTCCAACGAGGGTGGGTGTAATCTGCGGTGTATAGGAAACTGCGTGTTATTGTATTGTGTGTGATGTGTAAGATGCAGGGATATTGGTAATAACACAAACTCCCAGTCCCCGAGCCAAGGGAATTAACCATTTAAGGTTAGAATGCCCGACGTAGCCAGGAATCGAACCCGGAGATCTGTGAACCGAAGATCCCTACACTGACCATTCAGCCAAGGAGAAAATAATAATAATAATAATAATAATAATAATAATAATAATAATAATAATAATAATAATAATAATAATAATAATAATAATGGAAGAAGCAGGAACAGCAAAGGAAATTGTCACGTGGTCTCTGGAAGACCCTAACAGAGAAATCAATCAATCGATCAATACTGATCTGCATTTAGGGCAGTCGCCCAGGTGGCAGATTCCCTATCTGTTGCTTTCCTAGCCTTTTCCGAAATGATTTCAAAGAAATTGGAAATTTATTGAACATCTCCCTTGGTAAGTTATTCCAATCCCTAACTCCCCTTCCTATAAATGAATATTTGCCCCAGTTTGTCCTCTTGAATTCCAACTTTATCTTCATATTGTGATCTTTCCTACTTTTATAAACGCCATTCAAACTTATTCGTCTACTAATGTCATTCCACGCCATCTCTCCGCTGACAGCTCGGAACATACCACTTAGTCGAGCAGCTCTTCTTCTTTCTCTCAATTCTTCGCAACCCAAACATTGCAACATTTTTGTAACGCTACTCTTTTGTCGGAAATCACTCAGAAGAAATCGAGCTGCTTTTCTTTGGATTTTTTCCAGTTCTTGAATCAGGTAATCCTGGTGAGGGTCCCATACACTGGAACCATACTCTAGTTGGGGTCTTACCAGAGACTTATATGCACTCTCCTTTACATCCTTACTACAACCCCTAAACACCCTCATAACCATGTGCAGAGATCGGTACCCTTTATTTACAATCCCATTTATGTGATTATCCCAGTGAAGATCTTTCCTTATATTAACACCTAGATACTTACAATGATCCCCAAAAGGAACATTCACCCCATCAACGCAGTAATTAAAACTGAGAGGACTTTTCCTATTTGTGAAACTCACAACCTGACTTTTACGCCCGTTTATCAACATACCATTGCCTGCTGTCCATCTCACAACATTTTCGAGGTCACGTTGCAGTTGCTCACAATCTTGTAACTTATTTATCACTCTATAGAGAATAACATCATCCGCAAAAAGCCTTACCTCCGATTCCACTCCTTTACTCATATCATTTATATATATAAGAAAACATAAAGGTCCGATAATACTGCCTTGAGGAATTCCCCTCTCAACTATTACAGGGTCAGACAAAGCTTCACCTACTCTAACTCTCTGAGATCTATTTTCTAGAAATATAGCAACCCATTCAGTCACTCTTTTGTCTAGTCCAATTGCACTCATTTTTGCCAGTAGTTTCCCATGATCTACCCTATCAAATGCTTTAGACAGGTCAATCGCGATACAGTCCATTTGACCTCCAGAATCCAATATATCTGCTATATCTTGCTGGAATCCTACAAGTTGAGCTTCAGTGGAATAACCTTTCCTAAAACCGAATTGCCTTCTATCAAACCAGTTATTAATTTCACAAACATGTCTAATGTAATCAGAAAGAATGCCTTCCCAAAGCTTACATACAATGCATGTCAAACTTACTGGCCTGTAATTTTCAGCTTTATGTCTATCACCCTTTCCTTTATACACAGGGGCTACTATAGCAACTCTCCATTCATCTGGTATAGCTCCTTCGACCAAACAATAATCAAATAAGAACTTCAGATATGGTACTAATAATAATAATAATAATAATAATAATAATAATAATAATAATAATAATAATAATAATAATAATAATAATAATAATGTATTCCTTCGTTTCCCTTACTACTCTGTTTCTTTTTCTTGAGGCTATGCGGAAGTACGTGGTCTCTGGATAGTTCTTGGTGTTCCTCATGAATACTGTCTTCGTGTCTTGTATTAACTTGTCTACCAAATCACGAGTCTACCAAGGAAGAGGAAGAAGTCGTTGACCACCACTGAGGAGCATTTCTGTGAAGCAATCGAGTGTGTGTAATTGCCTGAACAAGTATTATAGCGGCATGTCTACCTACCTGTTCTAGGAAACGGAAGAGTCTACCGAACGCACTCTCCCCCGCGACACGTGGGTATAGAAGGCAGTGCACGGTAAATACCACATCATTTATCACTATGCCAGTACTAAGCTGAACAGCAAATAATGGTATCATTCATTCATTTTTCTATTGATATAAGTAACTTACATAATGATTCACAAGCAAAAGGAGAGTCGGTAATACACAAAGGAGAGAATGGTGTGGTAATGATGGGAAGTCCATATCGTGCTACGAATTGTCTAACCTTGTTGAACAGTTATTGCCGGCCCCGTGATGTAGCGGTAGCGTGCTTGCATCTTACTGGAGGCCCCGGGCTCGATTCCCGGCCTGGTCAGGGATTTTTACCTGGATCTGAGGACTGGTTCGAGGTCCACTCAGCCTACGTGATTAGAATTGAGGAGCTATCTGACGGTGAGATAGCGGCCCCGGTCTAGAAAGCCAACCGAGAGGATTCGTCGTGCTGAACACACGACACCTCGTAATCTGCAGGCCTTCGGGCGGAGCAGCGGTCGCTTGGTAGGCCAAGGCCCTTCAAGGGTTGTAGTGCCATGGGGTTTGGTTTGTTGAACACTTGGATTCTCAACACAGTAAACATAGACAGGAAGTTCTGCGTCTCCCATACACTATATAATAATAATAATAATAATAATAATAATAATAATAATAATAATAATAATAATAATAATAATAATCATACGAAGAAGAAGAAGAAGAACAAGAAGAATACGTAAAATCTTGGATCCAATCCAGACTGAAGTCGCCTGGAAACTTCGGAACAACAATGAAGTCTACAAAAATGTGGAGAACGTTTGAGTGACCATGAAAAAGAGGAGATTATCATTTCTCGGACATTTCTACAGAATGGACAAAACCAGACTAACCAAAAACATGTGGAACATGAAGACAACGACGGTATGGATTAAGGAATTTCGTAAAGATCTAGAGAAGTCCAACATCCAGGAAGTTCCGATGTTAGATAGCAAAATATTTTGGACCTTAATTCAAAATATGTAAGGGCTTCAAGTCGAAAGAACTGCAAAGATGGGAACAACCTGGACGGATGAACAGAAGAAACAGCATAGCGCCTGTACTGTATTATATGAAGTTGCTACATACCAAGGTGCTGTTCAGCCTCAGTGGCATGTAAATTATCAATAAAATAAAAAAATCCATTCAATTCAAATTTAAAAAAATATTCTGTGTGTATCTGAGAGAGAGAGAGAGAGAGATTGTGTACTTAGGACTATTAAAACTACAAAATCCAAGTGCACTATTATGGCAGATTCATACGTGTGTATGTATTGTAAGTGTAGATTGTATTTACTGTTCGTATTTCTTTTTAATCCAATGGTCTTTGGTCATACATAAAGCCAATGAATAAAAAAAAAAATTAAAAGCCTGATACACTCTGTAAAGCAAACACATGCGTTTTGCAGGCGTTGTAGTGTTATTTAAGAATCCAAGCAGCCTTCGGGCTAAAGACTTACGAGAAAAATCTTCTGACACGTGGATCGCGTATTTGAGCACCTTTACATTCCTCCGTAACGACCTTAGAGCGAAGCCCGAAGCTTGAGCTCTGTACCATCCGAGCCACTCCTTCCGGCGATGGGATAGGAAACAGCTAGGAGTGCGAGGGAGCGGCCGTGGCCTTAATTGATGTATAGCTCCAGTATTTTCAATGTGTGAAAATGGGAAACCACGGAAACTCATCTTCAGGTCTGCCGACAGTGGAGTTCAAACCCTTTACATCTCGAATGCAAGCTCACAGCTGTGCACTCTTAATTGCACGGCTAACTCGCTCTGTACCATAGAAAGTAAACTCCTTGTCAATGTAATACAAAATAGTTTACTATGTAGTCCATGAGGAATGGGAATATGAGGGACAGAATAAAAGCTCTCCTCCCAAGCTACAGGAATTAAGAATATCCTTTAAAACCCCATAACTCAACCAGGAATCGAAACCGGGTTCCTGGGTTTCCAAAGAGCATAGCGCTGACAATTCAGCCACGCATTTAGACACTACATACGAAACGCAGTAAATTGAGGGTCGTGGTAGTTTAGTGACATTGTGACTGGTTTCTCATTAACGAAGCCGAAGTTCGAATCCCGGCCAATGCATGTGAAGTTCAGGAAATAAAAATTCACATCCTGTAGCTCGGATTACACGTAAAACTGGAGTTCTTGTGACTGATCACAACATGAATAGTCGCACAAAACAACGAGCTTGTTTCTGTTTTGCATATTAAGTTCCTTCCTCAGTGGTCTATTCTTTGTATTTAAAGCCTATTGTACAGGGTGATCACAAAGTCCCATTACATAGATGTTAATGAATTATTGTTTCTTATTGTTGCAGGTGTTGATATACATAAATCATGGCTGATGAGTTCAGTTACACCATAGAGGAACGGATCGTAATGAGCACGTGGGCTCACGAATGACCCCACACAGGAAAATCAATGAGAGATATTTCACTGTAAGATTTCGAAAACTTCCCCGCCAAAACCAACAATGAAAAATGAAATGGCGTATGGCTTTTAGTGCCGGGAGTGTCCGAGGACATGTTCGGCTCGCCAGGTGCAGGTCTTTCGATTTGACACCCGTAGGTGACCTGCGCGTCGTGATGAGGATGGAATGATGATGAAGACGACACATACACCCAGCCCCAGTGCCAGTGAAATTAACCAATGATGGTTAAAATTCCAGACCCTGGCAGGAATCGAACCCGGGACCTTTGTGACCAAAGACCAGCACGCTAACCATTTAGCCATGGAGCCGGACAAAACCAACAATTATACGGTGGGAGAAAAAGCTCTTTGCAACTGGTTGGATAAAAGATAAGTCCCGTTCTGGACGACCATCAACACGACTGGAATCGTGTGTGGACGCTGCAGCGTCAGCCGAATGTTCGCCAAAAATTGTCCATTCGTTCGCTGTCACAGGAACTGGGAGTTCCATACTCGACATAACAAAAACATATGAAGAAGGATTTGAAGTTAAAGGCATTTAAACATTCGTCAGTAAACTAATTAAGTGATAATGACATACAAAAACGTCATCAGATTTGTGAAGTAGTGTTTTACTCGGTCGAGTCTGCGGTTTAACGCAGTGCAAAAGCGAGAAACATTTATTTCTGGAGTAAAGAAAACCCACATTTTTATGAAGAACTTGAACACAACCCACCACATGCCATGATCTGGGCTGCAATGTCTGCAATCCAGTTGGTAGGGCTATACGGTGTTTTCAATCAAATTGCGTGTCTCACCATGTTTCGTGATTGGTTTATTTCACATCTGCAAGGTCAGGGACTGATCGGTCGTGTATGGTTCCAGCAGGATGGAGCACTATCCCATTATGTTATTGCCATTAGAGAATATCTCAATGAGGTATTTCCTGATAAATGGATTGGACGCGGCTCTGTCCATTTGCCTGCGCCTTTGGAGTGGCCACCCCGAAGTCCTGATCTGTCAACTTGCTACAATGCATTATGGGGTTTCATTAACAGAAGGTTACGAGACAATTGACGAACTTAAGGATGCTCTTCGACGTACATTTACTGCCATCATGCCAGCAATGTTGAGGAGAATTTCACATCGTTCATGGAGGACAATCGTACTCTGTTATGAAAATGATGGTGTACACACAGACACTCTGGAAAAAATAATAAAGAATAGTCAGAATAACTCAAAGTTGTACTCTGCCATGATCCCACATTAACACAATATGAATATATGAATATACCCTATGTGGTCAAGCGATGGGGGTAATGGGACTTTGTGATCACCCTGTACAATCACATTTTTGTCAAATTCAAGACTACACAATATTTCACTTTGACAAGTCTTGAGAAGTCTTCAAAACTATTGAAAGTTAATTAAAACAATTTCTAATCGATCAAAGAATTTCCAGTTCTTTGAAAGAATTGGCCAATTGAATTCGAGTATTAACGGTGCGCGCTAGGCCGCTAGGCATGCTGGGATTACCGGGACGGAATCAAAACAACAAAAATGGCTTCGTCTTCATGACGGAGGGTTATTGTGTGTGTATTAACTGCTAAGTATGAGGCACATCCCTGCCTCTACACGGTTGTCTCCGTAGAGTACAACAATGAAAAGATTAAAACGGGAGCGTACGAGGAGACTGCAAGAGAAACATCCGAAAGGAGAGGGTAGCGTATATGTTTATTACCGCACGGTAACCTATAAGTTAACACTGTCAGCAATGATCGATTAACGACGATCTTCGCATATTATTATTATTATTATTATTATTATTATTATTATTATGTTTTCATTTAAGAAGATATGAATTTCCGTTGCACTGCTATCGTTCAATTAATGCGAGTATATTTAATATGTAATATGTAATGTTGTGAGATGGACAGTAGGCAATGGTATTGAGCCGTATCCTGCCGGCCCATAATAATAATTGGAATATTATTTGACCCAATATGTAAGATTTATTCATAAAAGTTACAGTCTAACATGTTAAAGCATCGTATCCCAAGATAGTTGATATCGGATGTTGAGCAAGACAGTAAGTCGCTGGATGTTGCTTCATATTTCCGTATGACCGTGAGAAAGGATAGCGTACCCAAGCGCTGGTAAGGATCGACACGTGTATTAGATGCTGACCAAGCAAGATATTTCAGCCAATGGGAACTTAGGGATTTGGCAAACCTGGAGGCTACACCGCGCGAAATCTTAATTCCAGGATGACCAACGTGTTCTGTGGATAAAGTCAGTTTCTGTAGGAGATCGGTTTTCCACAGTTTCAGAAGTCAGATATATTTGGAAATGTATTATAAAAATTGGTGGAAGAGATTTGCTAGTGTTTGAGCTGTGTTTTCTAAATATATCACAATAAGTATTGTGTCATCATATATGACGAACTCTCTGATTGGTGGTTGGTTCAGACACCCGGGAACCCCAACATTATTGGCGTCACCGAAGCCTCCTCAGTAACCCTAGCTCTGGAGAGCGTCAGTCCGTGGTAAAGATTTGAACAGTGCGGATGCACCAACTCTGTATTTCCGTGGTAAAGATTTGAACAGTGCGGATGCACCAACTCTGTATCTCTGCGGTAAAGATTTGAACAGTGCGGATGCATTAACTCTGTGACTGGTGATCGTGATTAACGTGGTGTTATTCCAGTAATAGTAACTGGTTCTCATTGATACTTTAAATTGTGCAGTCGCAATATTTTACTGTACTTGAGTAAATGAAATAGTATAATTTTGGCAGAGTTTACTTTCAATTGATAAAGACGGTGTTCAGTGACCGCTGAGTAACAAGTGTAGTGGAAACGTGCTATTGTTTCACTATTTCGCGACGGGCGCGTTTTCGCGTGGAGCTTCCGTACCGAACCGTGGGCTGCTTTTTAAACTGTATTTTTACCCTTTAAGTGAAGTGTGTAATATATATGTGAATCAGTGTGTTTAGCTCATCTGGTAAAGAGAAAGGGTATTTCGGCTCGCAGCATTAAGCAGCGAAGAGATTATCAACTATAGTCTTCTGTGTTCCAGTGAATTATTTTCCAGCAAGATGATGGATAAGCCTGCAGAGGAAGGAAGTGCATTCACACATATTAATGCTGTGATTAACATGGAGTAGACCCCTAAATCAGTGGGGATGTAAGCTGCTATCCTGGTTTCCCGAGAGTCGTGTAAATACAGTAAGACGCATGTATTATTTATGGCATGATATGCAAGTTATGTTAAGGTACTAGGGCAGTGTAGTTAGAATTTTTATTTTCATGTAAAGTAAGCCTGACGGCATGTGTTTGTTTAATTTTGTTACTATGATAGATTCGGATACGAGAATAATGCATGTTTATTTTATTTTCATTTTGCTTTATGAGTAGATGTTTGGGAAAATGAGGGATTGATAGGATCAGTTGTTGTTTATTTGTGTATATTACTTAGCGTAGGATATTCCGAGTTTTCCTTATATATATATATGCTAGAAGGGCTAGATCGACAGGTTCATTTTTATACAACGTTAAACACGTATGAGTTTATTTTATTTCGGTTATTCAGAGAGACAGGTATAGCTATTTTGCATGATGCATGGTTTTACAGAAGCTGCCAGAAGGAGTTGCAGAACGTCGTTGTTAAAATAAGATCTTTGAAGTTAAGTTGGATTCTGTTTGCCTGATGGTCTGCCAAGGACTCGAACTGTGTCTCATTATGTGGAAAGGCCAGTGGGATTCATGAGGAATAATGAGATAATAATTGCATGCTGAATTATAATGTATTGGTGCAGGCTGATTGTATGCCTGACAAGATAAAGAGTATTGTGCAGATGTGTGTGCCTGCCTAGTGTCTTCTGAGTGTATATTGTGATCAGAATGGACAGTGTTAATTCCAGACTATTGAGTCTGATGTTGTTAAATGGCCCAAGCATGCTAAGAAGGAATGAATATACGTGGGTTTCCGTGTAGTTGATGAAAGGCGTTATCTCATGGCAAGCTGATTCCTGGCCTGTGTTTATCTGTATGTGCGAAGGAGACAGTATTTCCTTGTGGCGGCCTCGGGAGACAAAATCCAATCTTTAGCATAGTGGAGTTCAACATTTCTTTACAGCTCGTAATCTACCCGGAAGTACATGACGGATGACCGCGCTGTTGAGCGCTCAAACGCAGCAGAAGGAGGCAATGTTGCCCATTGCTTTCTTCATGATATCAAGGGTTATTTATATGTTTTTCCTTTACAGGATGATGTTTTACATTATTATTTGTGATTGTATACCTTGTCTCGTTGTTTTTGTAGGGAACAGCCCGAGGGCTGAAGTATTGTTGGTTTATCTAGTTCTGTCTAGATCTTTTGCAGTGAACCGGGATTCACATTAGAAGCAGTGTAGCATTTAAGACTTTACTCGATATCCGATGTATATATATGTTTAGTTTGATTATTTGAATTGTTGTAATTATAGTGTATGATTTGCCCTAGTATTTTGCATAAATTACATAGCGTCCATTGCGTCTTAATTATTTTTCTTTTCGTTGTAACTTTTCTGTATAATGTAACTTTTATTTAATTGTAATTTTGGCGACTCTCGGGATTAACTTAACTTTGAAACCGTATCGTTGGGATGCGATAGTGTGAAACTCCATACGGAAATACCACATGGCAGTGTTTGTGTACACTTGTTGCCATACAACATAAACATTGGACTATAAGAAGAAACTCAGTCTTGATTTATATAAATGTTCTTTGTTGAACTTGCTTTTCTTTAATGTCAAATTTGTATGATCATTCAATTAACATTTTTAATTTCGACTTATTTCAATACTTTGAGTTCATTTTTTTACAAATTATCTTTTTTCTTGATTTAATTATTTTCTTGTGACATGATCGGGGATATTTGTTAATAAATCCATTTTACCCCCTATGATTGTTTCTCATTCGTGTTATACCTCCATTTCCTGTCATTGATTGCTATTTTTGAGTACAACTTCGACTTTTTATCCTGACCCAATCGACAACCAACCCACACTCTGCCCAACCCTGAGTTAGACGGATGTTCATACAGGAATGGAGGCATCGTCCTAGAGGGTATTTACCCCTGGGTACGGTACAGTATGATGATAAACGGGGTTAAAAGTCAGTTTGTGAGTTTCACAAATAGGAAAAGTCCTCTGAGTTTTAATTACTGCGTTAACGGGGTGAAAGTTCCTTTTGGGGATCATTGTAAGTATCTGGGTGTTAATATAAGGAATGATCTTCATTGGGGTAATCACATAAATGGGATTGTAAATAAAGGGTACAGATCTCTGTACATGGTTATGAGGGTGTTTAGGGGTTGTAGTAAGGATGTAAAGGAGAGGGCGTATACGTCTCTGGTAAGACCCCAACTAGAGTACCGGTATGGTTCCAGTGTATGGGACACTCACCAGGATTACTTGATTCAAGAACTGGGAAAAAAACCCAAAGAAAAGCAGCTCGAATTATTCTGGGTGATTTCCGACAAAAGAGTAGCGTTACAAAAATGTTGCAAAGTTTGGGGTGGGAAGAAATGGGAGAAAGGAGACGAGCTGCTCGATTGAGTGGTATGTTCAGAGCTGTCAGCAGAGAAATGCCGTGGAATGACATTAGTAGACGAATAAGTTTGCATGGCGTCTTTAAAAGTAGGAAAGATCACAATATGAAGATGAAGTTGGAATACAAGAGGACAAATTGAGGCAAATATTATTTTATAGGAAGGGGAGTTCTGGTTTGGAATAACTTACCAAGGGAGATGTTCAATAAATTTCCAACGTCATTGAAATCATTTAAGAAAAGGCTAGGAAAACAACAGATAGGGAATCTACCACCTGGGCGACTGCCCTAAATGCAGATCAGTATTGATTGATTGCTGATAACATAACCTCTGCAAATTAAATGGCGTGTGGCTTTTAGCGGGAGTGTCCGAGGCCATGTTCGGCTTGCCAGGTGCAGGTCTTTTGATTTGACGCTCTTAGGTGACCTGCGCGTCGTGATGAGGATGAAATGATGATGAAGACAACACATACACCCAGCCCCCGTGTCACAGAAATTAACCAATGGTAGTTAAAATTCCGGATCCTGCCGGGAATTGAATTCGGGACCCCTGTGACCCTGTGGCCAGCACGATAACCATTTAGCCATGGAGCCGAACTCTGCAAAAATGATGTTGAAGATAATCACATTAATTCCTTTCCCATCTAAAATGTGGTTTATTGCGTGTTTCTGCTTTTTTTTTTTTTAAAGGATATATCCCACTGCTAGTCCAAAAACCACAACTGCTGTTTGCCTTTCCTAAATGTTAAAAATGAAAATGCTATCAAACTTTGCCAAACTAGTCAAACTTCCAAACTGTTGGCCAATCGTTGCCAAGATTTGACAATTTTTCTTGTGAATTACTGAATTGAAAGAAATACTTCACGGTGTAAGGCAAAAGAGATCAGGCCTGTGCAATACAGGTCCTTTAGCTAGAAGCTTGTTCTGTTGGCAGCCTTGAAAATGTCTTCCCGTGGTTTTAATGCGGGTGCTATACTTCAATATTAAGGCCACGACTGCAACCTTCCAAATCGCGGCCCTCCTCTTTCCCACCGTCACCGACTTATATTTAAGACTTCGGCCTGTTATACACCTGGTTGTAGCGTGTGGGTGTCTTTGTTTTGACCGCTGACTCACGGTTCCAGGAATGCGATAGCATCCGCGACTTGAGTCACGACCAGCCAGGCTAGCGGACCTCAGCATCATCGGTTATTAGACACCACCGTTCAGATTAGGGTCGTCTGGGATGTGATACCACCTGCAAAGAGACAAGGGACAGAAAACAAAATGCGCTCACGTTCCTAGTCCTGTTCCATGGAGAACTGTGTCGTCATTCTAAGCACAGTGCGTGGTGAAACTGTCTCCGGACTTCAGTGTCGCCAGCCCCCAGAAGACCGTACTCGAGATTAAAAGAAAATCGATCGTATTTTCGACCGGAAGACTGTATAATAGTATTTAGTCTGTAATCGTCTTATTGTGTATACATAAGATCATTTTCGCTATATTCGCAGATTATCTTGCCTACAACATTACCGATAAAATGGGCAATGATAAATAATAATAATAATAATAATAATAATAATAATAATAATAATAATAATAATAATAATAATAATAATAATAATAATAATGCAGAGAATGGACAACAACAGACTTACAAAGAAAATCGTTGATGTAGTAAACAGTTCAAGCAAGAAAACAAATTGGTATCATGAAATAGAGGAAGACTTAAGGCAGGTGGAGATCGACTGGTAAATGATAGGACAGAGAAAAGAATTCAGAAACAAAATTATGAATAAAAAATTTATAGTAAATGAGAAGAAGAAGACAGGAACATTGTGGACAGAAAAAAGGAAACAGGAGTACAGTCAAAGGATGAAGAGATTTTGGGAAGAGAAGAGGAAAAAGAGAAAGAAGTGAAAATAGGGTCATGAGATATTCGAGTTCAGACACTGTCCATAAGGGCAAAAATGATATGAATGAATGAAAGATTAATAATAATAATAATAATAATAATAATAATAATAATAATAATAATAATATATCTTCAAATATATTTGGAACAAAAAGTCAACAACAACCTGGATTCTTGGGTCAAGAAAGATTTGGAAAGAAACAATATAAGAGAAGAAGAAGAAGAAGAAGAAGAAGACAGACAGACAGAGAGAGAGAGAGAGAGAGAGGGAGACTTTTCAGAAACAAACTGTAAAGAATAGAAGAATTCCAAGGCCGGGAGTGAAAGTAAAAAGTCCCAAAATGGTCCAAGGAGAGGGAAAGGAGACATATTGAGAAGACGAAGGAGTATTGGAGGAAGAAGAAGGAACAGCAAAGGATTAAGAATTGAAAATGGCGCGTGGTCTCTAGAAGACCCTAGCGGAAAAAGAAAGAAAGAAATAATATTAATCATCATCATCATCATCTGTTTACCCTCCAGGGTTGGTTTTTCCCTCGGACACAGCGAGGGATCCCACCTCTGCCGCCTCAAGGGCAGTGTCCTGGAGCTGCAGACCCTTGGTCGGGGATACAACTGGGGAGAATGACCAGTACCTCGCCCAGGCGGCCTCACCTGCTATGCTGAACAGGGGCCTTGTGGAGGGATGGGAAGATTGGAGGGGATAGGCAAGGAAGAGGGAAGGAAGCGGCCGTGGCCTTATGTTAGGTACCATCCCGGCATTCGCCTGGAGAAGTGGGAAACCACGGAAAACCACTTCCAGGATGGCTGAGGTGGGAATCGAACCCACCTCTACTCAGTTGACCTCCCGAGGCTGAGTGGACCCCGTTCCAGCCCTCATGCCACTTTTCAAATTTCGTGGCAGAGCCGGGAATCGAACCCGGACCTCCGGGGGTGGCAGCTAATCACGCTAACCACTACACCACAGAGGCGGACAATAATATTAATACCAAAATAAAAATTCACAGATTTTAGTTTTGTTCGTTCGTTCGTTTATTCGTTTGTTTGTTTGTTTGTTTGTTTGTTTGTTTGTTTGTTTGTTTGTTTGTTTGTTTGTTTGTTTGTTTCTGGTTTAACGTCGCACAATCCCGTCGAAGGTTTTCGGCGACGCAACGTTGGGAAAGGGCTAGGTATGTGAAGGTAGCGACCGTGAGCTTAATTAAGATGCAACCCCACCATTTACCTGATGTGAAAATGGGAAACGACTGTAGACCATCTTCAGGGTTGCCGACGATGGGATTCGAACTCTCCATCTTCCGAATACGTCTCTAACCGTGCGGTGATTTGTCAGAAATCAAAAGTGAAGCTGACAGTCAGTTTCATTCTACTTTCTGCTGCTTGTGATTTTCTGCTTGAACTGTTGAGATAAGTTTTTGTCTTGGAGTTCAGCATATTGAAACTCCACAGCCTGTTTCCAGTCATTCGACCGGGTCAGGAATGCAATGAATGAAGCCCCCATCTAGCGGCGAGTATAGGAAATGTGCCGGCTGCCGAAGCCTGTTGGACTCCTCTGGGGTAATGATAAATGACTGGCAGATGAAATGAAATGTTAATGGAGAGTGTTGCTGGAATGAAAAATGACAGAGAAAACCGAAGTACCCGGAGAAAAACCTGTCCCGCCTCCGCTTTGTCCAGCACAAACCTCACATGGAGTGACCGGGATTTGAACCACAATATCCAGCGGTGAGGGGCCGGCGCACTGCCGCCTGAGCCACAGAGGCTTCGGAGGTAAGCATATTGTTAACGAAATAAACAAAATCTGTTTAATCGCTCTAATTTATGTCAGGATTACCCAATAAATAAACACACACAATTCTATTCAACCACGAATGACACTCCAATAAATGTTGTTATTTACAAGTCTCTCACAGCAGGACTCCATCTGGACAGTCTTTACCTGAACGAGGCTATAATCCTTTCTGACAGCCGCGCCTTACTTTCACTTCTACAATCTCTGCTCCTTCACCCACACAGCTGCATGCAGAGATTTGAACATCGGGCTGCTGTCCCCCACAACGCATGACAACTCCAGAGAGAGTCCAGTAATCCACACAGTCAAATACAGTGAACTACTTAACACTTAACTAAACAGCAGGACAATACTCCTCACAATAACAACCATTAACACTTTTCCTACTTCACTCACTCTGCTGCTCCACACGCTGATTCCACGACGGTCCTCAATCCATGGTAGTACATACACATACAGTACTCCAAGGCAGTACTCCTCTCAGTACATGACGATACTCTCCGTCGGGGCACAGACGACAAACAGCACTTCTGCCGTCAATATCCAATCGCTCACTCCACGTCGATATACGTACAGTACTCCAAGGCAATACACACAGACCGTACTCCACTCAGTTACTCTGACATCGGTGGGAAACTGGCGGCAGCCAATCCTACTGTCGTCTCAGTCCGACTAGCGAACTCCAACACTGACTGGCGGAACAACCACCTGACTCTCCAAAACTGCAACTGCCATTCGTTGGCAGATGGCTTTTATTTATACCGGGTGGGCAAAATAATACCGGCCCGAAAATACAGAATGACCGAAAAGTCCGTTAACATTAGACGAGGCAATACTTCACGGAATATTGGAGGTAGGGATGTAATAATTGACACACACGATTGACATGACATGGGGGTGTTATTGACACCCAAATAAAGTACCCAAAATGACCAACTGATAGCGCTGACTGCAACACGTCTTGTACAAATGGCCGCACATGCTTGACATGACTTGGGGTCTTATTGACACCAACCGCGAGTGCACAAACAGGCCAGGAGATGGCGCTGGACAGCAACACGTCAGTGGTGCCCCATGAGATCCACGTACGGTATAAAAGGAGCTGTCGTGAGAGAGAGCGTCAGATGCGCCTGCACTCACAGCATGTCATGCTTGGCCTCCACGTTCCCCCGACCTCAATCCATGTGATTATTGTTTGTGGGGTTACCTGAAGTCGCAAGTCTACTGCGATCGTCCAGCCTCAATAAGGATGCTAGAAGACAACATCCAAAGACAATTTCTCGCCATACCTACGGATATGCTGTACAGTGCTGTTTCACAACATTGTTCCTCGACTACAGGTACTGTTGATGAACGACGCTCGACATGTTGAACACGTGTTATAAAGAACATCGTCTTTGCTAAACTTCGAATGTTATGCTAATGATTGCCTTTGTATCATATGAAGCGCCATCTGTTAGTTATTTTCTGAACTTTCTTTTGTAGTCAATAAACCCTCATCTCATGTCAGTCATGTGTGTCAATTATTACCTCTCTACCTCCAATATTCCGTGAAGTATTGCCTCGCCAAATGTTAACGCACTTTTGGGTCACGCTGTATGGTTATAAATTTACTGTTGTGCACGCGTTAAAGCGTCCAGACGAACCTTCGCGTGTTGAGCATGCGCGAGATGCACACGCACCGACATGTGACAGCAACCGACTGGTGCATCGAAATCGCGGTTTCCAGCATTTCCTGTGATGGGCAGTTCTCCTGTTCATTAACAAGGGAGAATTCCGCGTCAGTCTTATAAATATTTTCAGGGCCAGTATTATTTTGCCCGCCCGGTATAAGGCGGAGAGAGGAATTTAAAGGGAATCTCATCAGAACTGTATTTTGAACTTCAGCAAATGGCCCCAAAATTCATCTGTTTTAGTGCAGTTAATTTCTGTTGGCAGGTTTTTTAATGCTATTTGTTTGGGGCCTAGACTTAGAAGGATCTTTTGCCCCTGCTTGCGCCATATGTTAGGAAGCTGAGTGTATTTGGAAATTGCTGAAGTGTAAAGTGCTGAATGTGACATAAGGAACGTTAAGGCCGACAAACACCCAGTCCCCAGGCCAGGGATATTAATCATTCACAATTAAAAACCCCTGACCGGGCCGGAAATCGATCTTGCAGCCGCCGGGTGACAGTTGCAGGTTTGTTAATTTGCTTGTATATTAGTACGATGAAAGAAACGCACATGAAACGCACAAAATATACAGCCATGGTTAAACATAGCCGGCCCCGTGGTTTAGGGGTAGCGTGCCTGCCTCTTACCCGGAGGCACCGGGTTCGATTCCCGGCCAGGTCAGGGATTTTTATCTGGACCTGAGGGCTGGTTCGAGGTCCACTCAGCCTACGTTAATAGAATTGAGGAGCTATCTGACGGTGAGATAGCGGCCCCGGTCTAGGAAGCCAAGAATAACGGCCGAGAGGATTCGTCGTGCTGACCACACGACACCTCGTAATCTGCAGGCCTTCGGGCTGAGCAGCGGTTGCTTGGTAGGCCAAGGTCCTTCAAGGGCTGTAGTGCCATGGGGTTTGGTTTGGATTTTTATGGTTAAACATAGTCAGTAATAGTAACAGAGAAACTAAAATCTGTCCAATTCAGATTAATAAAATCACAAAAAATTAATGGCATTAGAAATGAGGGGAAATGGGGAAATAGAAAACGCTATAATCCAACATTTTGCATTATGTTCCACTAAATATTATTTTTACCGGGCGAGTTGGCTATGCGGATAAGCTGTGAATTTGCATCCCGGAGATAGTAGGTTCTAACCCCACTGTCGGCAGCCCTGAAGATGGTTTTCCGTGGATTCCCATTTTCATACCAGGAAAAAGCTGGGACTATACATTAAATAAAGCCATTTCCCACTCCTAGCCCTTTCCTATCCTATTGTCGCCATAAGACCTATGTGTGTTGGTGCGACGTTAAGCCAATCGTAAAAAAAAATAAAAAATGTTTGTATAAAAACATTTTACTACCAAATTTCAGCAATGCGTACAGTCCAAGAGTTGGACCACGCACCGAACGGGAAAGTCAAAATACCGTGTTTGTGCTGTACAATTGGTGACACTGCTCCACACCGACGTGGATACGCCAGTATACTCAGTTACACTCAGTTCCATTGGCAACGGATCCCCCTAAACTTAGTGACACAATAACAATTATTGGGATTGAAAAATCTACAGCCTGTTTCCAGTCATTCTCCCGAGTCAGGAATGGAATGAATGAAGCCCCCATCTAGCGGCGAGGATAGGAACTGTACCGGCTACCGAAGCCTGTCGCACTCCTCTGGCGCAATGATTAATGACTGACAGATGAAATTAAATGATATGGGAGAGTGTTGCTGGAATGAAACACGACATGGAAAACCGGAGTACCCGGAGAAAAACCTGTCTCACAAATCTCACATGGAGTGACCGGGATTTGAACCACGGAACCGAGCGGTGAGAGGCCGGCGCGCTGCCGCCTCAGACGCGGAGGCTCTTATTGGGAGTGAAGATGTACTAAATTAAATTAAATTGAGCGGAATTACAAGGGATGCTTCTTAAAATTCGTGGACAACTGTGATTGCATAAGATGAAATCTAAGTCCTTATGTACGGCTCTACGTCCTGACCGCACAGGGACATTTGTCTACCGGGTAATTTCCGCATTGATGTAGCGGTTTAGCTACATCTGATTAACTCGTCTCGCACGGCGACTGAGTGTCTATATTTGTCTCTACACCCACCCCGTCATAAACACGCCATGAATTTCACTAGCGTCCAGAACAGAAACACGCGATAGTCAATACATCCGTCCACATAATGTTGGGGTGTGGAAAACATCTGGACGCCGGGCTGTTGTTCATATACGTCAGCCTCACGTCGGTAGATTTACTGACATGTAAAAGAACTACTACGAGACTAAACTACGGCACCTCCGCGTCTCCGAAAACCGTAAGAGTGCTTAGTGGGACGTAAACATTATTAAAACATCTGGCCGCAAACTAGGGTGAAGTCCACATTTGCGACGCAGTTGACACCCATGACCCCACTAGAAGAAGAAATGTCATTTTAAAATGTTGCTTTAAAAACACAGTTGCTCACGCTTAGTGTCAACTGCAAAACTTAGTGACAATCTAGTGAACAGCACTCCCGTTAGTGTCCTTCAAAAACACCCTCAACAGCTGACTGATTGAGGTCCTTTCCTGCCCTGTTCTCACTATTTTCTCTTCTCAGGATTACACAAAAGACACTTTAAGGTATATGAGGTGGAAATGGGCAGAACTGTATAGATCAGAAATGGCAAACCTTTTTCGACTAGCGTGTCAATTAAGATCTTATTTATTACTTTTAACTGTCTATGTGTGCGACTCGTTGGCTGAATGGTCAGCGTACTGACCTTCAGTTCAGAGGGTCCCGGGTTCGATTCCCGGCTGGGTCGGGGATTTTAACCTTCATTGGTTAATTCTATTGGCTCGGGGGCTGCGTGTTTGTGCTGTCCCCAACATCCCTACAACTCACACACTACACATAACACTATCTTCCACCACAATAACACGCAGTTACCTACAAATGGCAGACCGAGCTCGATAGCTGCAGTCGCTTAAGTGCGCCCAGTATTCAGTAATCGGGAGATAGTGGGTTCGAGCCCCACTGTCGGCAGCCCTGAAGATTGTTTTCCATGGTTTCCCATTTTCACACCAGGCAAATGCAGGGGCTGTACCTTAATTAAGGCCACGGCCGCTTCCTTCAACTTTCTAGGCCTTTCCTATCCTATCGTCGCCGTAAGACCTATCTGTGTCGGTGCGACGTAAAAAAAATGGCAGATGCTGCCCATCCTCATCGGAGGGCCAGCCTTACAAGGGCTGCACCCGGCTAGAAATAGTCACAAGAAATTATTATTACTGTCTATGTGCCACCGATCATTTTCCTTTAAAATCATAATGAAACCCCCTCATTTGACTTCCTTTAGGTATTAGACTGCGCTACATATAATTACATTCGACTGAATGTTGCATGTTTTTATTTTGCAAACAGCACAGAAAATTATATTTCAAAAAACAGGTAGGCTATATTTTAAGAATAATGTATATTTTGCTTTAAGCTAATAAAATTTGTAATATATATATATTTGCTATTTGCTTTACGTCGCACCGACACAGATATGTCTTACGGCGACGTTGGGATAGGAAAGGCCTAGGAATGGGAGGGAAGCGGCCGTGGCCTTAATTAAGGTACAGCCCCGGCATTTGCCTGGTGTGAAAATGGGAAACCACGGAAAACCATTTTCAGGGCTGCCGACAGTGGGGCTCGAACCCACTATCTCCCGATTACTGGATACTGGCCGCACTGCAGCTATCGAGCTCGGTGTATAAAAAATATGGCCACAGAATTAATTGTGACATACTTCTTTATTAAAGCGTAATGTTAAAATATGCCATATTTTAGATCTGTTTATTACATGTTAAAAACATTAAAATATGTTAGTATAGGCTATTATGCAGCGTGCCACAGAAGCCGTGTTCGCGTGTCACCTAGTGGCACGCGTGTCATTGGTTCACCATCCCTGGTATAGACTATGAAGTTCTAAAGTTGCGTCTCGTTCCACTTCATTTTCAACATTTACACCTCTGTATTTCTTACAGTGTTCTTACACTTTCATTCTAGCAATGAGCTAGTCTGCTTGTCGGCTATAGTACTACAGTAAAACCTGTCCTCAGCGGAAACCCAGGGACCGGAAAGTCTTTCCGCTAAATACAGGATTCCGGTTCATTAAGGTGGTTAAAATTAAAATAAAAACCATAAGTACATATCTCCGAAGATAATCAAGCAGTAGATTTATATAATTTTGTGCGGTAGTAGATACGATGACCGCCTCTGTGGTGTAGCGGTTAGTGTGATTAGCTGCCACCCCCGGAGGCCCGGGTTCGATTCCCGGCTCTGCCACGAAATTTGAAAAGTGTTACGAGGGCTGGAACGGGGTCCACTTAGCCTCGAGAGGTCAACTGATTAGAGGGGGATTCGATTCCCTCCTCAGCCATCCTCGAAGGTTGGTTTTCCGTGGTTTCCCACTTCTCTTTCAGGCAAACGCCGGGATGGTACCTAACTTGAGGCCACGCCCGCTTCCTTTCCTCTTCCTTGTCCATCCCTTCCAGTCTTCCCATCCCCTCACAAGGCCCCTCTTCAGCATAGCAGGTGAGGCCGCCTGGGCGAGGTACTGGTCATCCTCCCAAGTTGTATCCCCCGACCCAAAGTCCCAAGTTCCAGGACACTGCCCTTGAGGTGGTAGAGGTGGGATCCCTCGTTGCGTCCGAGGGAAAAACCAACCCTGGAGGGTAAACAGATTAAGAAAGAAAGAAAGTAGGTACGATAATGACGCTAATCACACATTTATATAGTACACTAGTTCATCATCACTAACACAAATTTGTGCTTGCTTACAACTTTCTCACAGTGCACAGCAGTACAGTATTCACACTTGTGTAATACACATTGCATGTTTTACAGAACGCCTCCGTGGGTCAGGCGGCAGCGCGTCTGCCCCTCACCGCTGGGTTCCGTGGTTCAACTCCCGGTCACTCCATGTGATATTTGTGCTGGACAAAGCGGAAGCGAGACAGGTTTTCCTCCGGGTACTCCGGTTTTCCCTGTCATCTTTCATTCCAGCAACACTCACCAATATGATTTCATTTCATCTGTTAGTCATTAATCATTGCCCCAGAGGAGTGCGACAGGCCTCGGCAGCCGGCACAGTTCCTATCCTCGCCGCAAGATGGGGACTTCATTCATTCCATTCCTGACCCAGTCAATGACTGGAAGACAGGTTGTAGGTTTTCCTTACATGTTTTCAGAAGTAACACCAATAGTAATATTGTACGGTAGTGTCATTTACTTCTGCCAGTAATCCAGAATTGTACGCTGGACACAACTATCCGTGGTAGCACGGTTCTAAATTAAAATGCGGGCGTGGCAAATAATGCCAAACAGTTACGCGTCACTTTCCGCTAGCCAAAAAGACTGAATGTCCTTTACGGCTGCTAAGAATGAACGAGGCTCCTAAATTTCCTGTCTTAAGTTTCGGTCTTTCCACATTCCTACAGTAAAGGATGTCCAAACCACACGGAATATCTCTGTCATGGTCTACAGATAGAGTTGCCACCTTACCGCCAAACGGTCCGAGTTCATTTCCTGGGCGAATGCTATCTTGAACTTCTTAGAACCATTCGGAATACACGTATACTGAAAAGGGTTAGGAAGAAATCTATACATTTTTTCCGTTACAATAGGAAAATTACCTTCTGTTTCCGTGTCAGACAGGTTCCGCCAAATACAGGTAAACTTACATGAATATTAGACCACAATTCGTGGAACCGGGAAAATATTCCGATATGGACAGTTTTCCGGTTCATAAAGGTTCCCCTAAAGTGTTATGAAGTGATGGTGGTTATTACCGAAAAGAATTCCAGAGAAACCGGCAGGGCAGCTCTGTTTACAGAGAATCAATATTTAAACAGTTCAGAAGCAAGACCAAAGGAGACATCAGGATGGCCCATGGAAGATATTTAACAATAAAAGATAGGTAGTAGAGATAGCAAAACCCATTTGGACATATGTAAAGAACGGAAAGCGAAAGTTACAAACATCTGGCATAACAATGAACAGCTTAAAAGTGGTGAATCGATTGTGGATGATTGTGTTCGATATTATCGGTCAGCATTGGCTCAACAAAGTGTCTCATGCAGTGTTCCTAAAGTTGATGTTCATAGTTCAATGACCTTATACATCATTAAAGTAACGAAGGAAGAACTCGACAGCGCACTAAGAAAATTAAAATAAAATAAAAATAATCTGCGAGTCAAGACCGAATTCCCCCATATATTATCAAAGGATGTGCGGAAATCCTACGTGACTCTATATTCCATGTTTTAATGCACTAGTTTGAAAATCTTACTGTGCTTACACAGTAGTTTTCTACTGGATCTACTTTCAGCTATTAATTAAAAAAACAATCCAAGGTGCCTGTTTATTTGATATGCGATCACACTTTTCACTGGAACAAACTCCTGAATTGGATTTGCGATCACACTTTTCACTGGAACAAACTCTTGAATTATATTTGCGATCACACTCTTCAATGGAACAAACTCTTGAATTGGATTTGCGATCACACTTTTCACTGGAACAAACTCTTGAATTATATTTGCGATCACACTTTTCAATGGAATAAACTCTTGAATTGGATTTGCGATCACACTATTCAATGGAACAAACTCTTGAATTGGATTTGCGATCACACTTTTCAATGGAACAGACTCTTGAATTGGATTTGCGATCACACTTTTCACTGGAACAAACTCCTGAATTGGATTTGCGATCACACTTTTCACTGGAACAAACTCTTGAATTATATTTGCGATCACACTTTTCAATGGAACAAACTCTTGAATTGGATTTGCGATCACACTTTTCACTGGAACAAAACAAACCCTTGAGTTGTATTTGCGATATCACTTTTCACTGGAACAAACTCTTGAATTGGATTTGCGATCACACTTTTCTCTGGAACAAACTCTTGGACTGGTGTATGTTGCAGTACAGTGCTTTTGCAGCCACGTCTTCACATATTCCACAGGCTTAAATTTTTCAACTGGTGAGGAATTTGAATGTATGAATATAAGGCTGTAGACATGAGCAACGAACAGTGATGACCTTAAATAAGTGATGGCTGATAATGTTATTCATCAAACTGAACCTTCGGTGTTCAGGATTATGAGCGAAGCTGGAGAGTTAAAACTCACTGACGGAATGACTTACTTTGACATATTTCCTGTTGCTTCGTCTGGAACATTAGGGCCTTGGCGAAATTTCTCTACACAGTTCGGTTCCTAGCCATTTCGTTAACTTCACTCTAGGTCTTGTGCACCTCTGCGATTTCCTTTTCGATCGTCCTCATGCCAAACGTCGTCAACAGGTTATCCGTCCGGTTTTGTTATTTCGCTTCAGTTTCTACAATCAGATTATTTAAGAAGTGGTTAACCCACTGCTTCCAAGTGCCTTGAAGGGGCTGCTGTATTAAGTCTGAGGCACTAGGCTGGTTTTCTGTCCGGGTTTCTTCCTTTAGACTTTGAAGTTCCCACTTCTACTGCAAGGCGGCAGTTTCCTGTTCTATTTACTCAGAATAGGAGGGTTGCCTCTGCCGCTAGTTCCACCGTTCAGAAGTCCCTCTTCTCCGACTTCACTGCCGTTGAGGTCTTCATCGTAACCCTGGCAAGAGACCCTTACGTGGGACTACCTGCCGGGTCAGCTGGAGCAAGGTTTTTTTTAAAGAGGTGTTACTCCTCTATCACTCCCCCTTTGTCCTGACTTGTGACAGGCAGAGCCTGGCTTCCCAAATATTGGGCCTAGGTTGGTGAGGTTACTGACGGAATGGCAAAGTTAAAAATAAAAAATAAAAAATCAAAGTAGAAGGTATATGCAAGAAATCAGAAGGCATACTCTTATGAGTAGAGATAAACAGAGGGCATACGGCGTATACACGCGTTACCCTCGACTACAACCCTGAGAGTAGCTAACATCGATGGTGTCCCTGTATAAACGACCAAATATTGGTATCCAGAGTATTTTCAAGCTGCTGCGTGCTAAAGTAGTCAAACATATGCTCCACTGCACGATATTTATCTTGTGGTTGTGTTCGAGAGAGTGCGTGCTGCTGAAGTTCGTGCAGACCATGATAATCTGGCACTAGACGTCTGCTGCATTGTTAATGTTTGCACGGCGACAAGCGTTCTGTTATGCACGTGGCTCGCTGCCATGTTTGGCGATCCCTTCCTTGCCTTATCGTTTTTAACGTGTTCTTATGATGTCACAAATATATAGTCTCTGCCTAACTCCGTTCACTTGAGTTCCAGGATATTTATGAAGAGTGCCCATAAAGAGATCAGCTGTTTACAAGATGTGGTGAAAAAGACCAAGGTGGAAGCGTATTTTGAACTTCCCTTTTCATCAGTGCATAACGTAGGTTGTGCTATGATACCAATGGGATTTCCTTTCCAAAATTTTGTGTCAAACTACCCATTTTGTTTTAGGAAATGAGAAAGAAGAGATTGAGAATAGGAAGACTTGTATGTTTATTACATTGACAAAATATCGCCAGCTATTCTCTTTAGAAGGGGCTGCCTGGCCGAGGTGATAAAGGCGCGCTCGGTTCACCCGGAAGGACGTCGTAAAATTTAAGAAACGAGATTTCCACTTCCGGAGGTGCACAGGGCTCTGAGGTTCACTCAGCCTACACCAAAAATGAGTACCAGGTTAATTCCTGAGGGCAAAGGCCGCCGGGCGGTATAGCTAACCACTCTATCCCACCAAGTGCCGAGGTTACGGTTGATGGAAGCCTTTACCTTCCTCCTCTCCAAGGGCCTTCATGGCCTGTAAGGAGACGACTTTGCTTTGCTTTTTGCTTTTTTGCTTTTGCTTTTATTGTCTTTAGATAGTTCAGTCATCAGCGACAAATACAACATCACTACTGATCTGCATTTAGAGCAGTCGCCCACATGGCAGATTGCCTATCGGTTTTTATCTACTCTTTTCCTAAACAATTGTAAAGAATTTGGAAATTTATTGAACATCTCCCATGGCAAGTTATTCCAATCCCTAACTCCTCCTCCTCCTATAAACGAATGTTTGCCCCAATTTCTCCTCTTGAATTCCAACTTTATCTTCATATTATGATATTCCCTACTTCTAAAGACGCCACTCAAACTTATTCGTCTATTAATGTTATTCCAAGCCATCTCTCCACTGACAGCTCGGAACATACCACTTAGTCGAGCAGCTCGTCTTCTTTCTCCCAAGTCTTCCCAGCCCAAACTTTGCAATATTTTAGTAACGTTACTCTTTTGTCGGAAATCACACATAACAAATCGAGCTGCTTTTCTTTGGATTTTTTCCAGTTCTCGAATCAGGTGATCCTGGTGAGGGTCCCATACACTGAAACTATACTCTAGGTGGGATCTTACGAGAGCCTTATATGCCCTCTCTTTTACATCCTTATTACAACCCCTAAATACCCTCATAACCTTGTGCAGAGAAATGTACCCTTTATTGACAATTCCGTCTATGTGATTGCTCCAATGAAGATCTTTCTCTATATTAACACCAAGGTACTTACATTGATCTCCCATAAGACCTATCTGTGTCGGTGCGACGTAAAGCAAATAGAAAAAAAAAAGTGATCTCCCATAAGGAACTTGCACCCGATATCGACAGCGGTCATTTTAGCTAGTACAGCCATTGGCGATGTATCGACAGTCGGTCGTTTTAACTAGTGCAGCCAGGATTTTGGTCTGAGGAGGGCCTTAACTACTATAAATCATACGGAGTACAATAAACTGTCCGCTGGGAGGATGGAATGAAGATTTGGTTATGATTTCTGATGTTTTAAAAACAACGTTATTCAGGCTGTTTATTCTGTTAGTACTATTCCTATAGTAGATATCATTGATGTCAGACTGTTATTTATTTATTTATTTATTTATTTATTTATTTATTTATTTATTTATTTATTTATTTATTTATTTATTAAACTGCTTACCCTCCAGGGTTGGTTTTTCCCTCGGATTCAGAGAGGGATCCCACCTTTACCGCCACAAGACCAATGTCCTGGAGCTTCAGACTCTGGGTCGGGAGATACAACTGGGGAGGATGATCAGTAACCTCACCCAGGCGGCCTCACCTGCTATGCTGAACAGGGGCCTTGCGGCGATGAGAAGATTGGAAGGGACAGACAAGGAAGAGGGAAGGAAGCGGCCGTGGCCTTAAATTAGGTACTATCCCGGCATTTGCCTGGAGGAGAAGTTGGAAACCACGGAAAACCACTTCCAGGATGGCTGAGGTAGGAATCGAACCCACTTCTACTCAGTTGACCTCCCGAAGCTGAGTGGACCCCGTTCCAGCCCTCGTACCACTTTTCAAATTTCGTGGCAGAGCCGGGAATCGAACCCGGGCCTCCGGGGGTGGCAGCTAATCACGCTAACCACTAGGCCTACCCCACAGAGGCGGACATTTGATATCAAATTTGTATTTATTTATTTATTTATTTATTTATTTATTTATTTATTTATTTATTTATTTATTTATTTATTTATTTATTTATTTATTTATTTATTTATTTATTTATGTTGTTTAATTATTTATGGTTTTGTGTTGTCTATCTAGGTCAACTGATCTTACTAACACAAAGAATGGACAATGGAGTAAAGAGAAGAATGACTCAGGCTTGGAACGCCTTTTGTGGACTGAAATTCATACTGTAGAATAAATCATTTAAACATGGAACAGAGTAAAGGCACTCAACACATGCATCATTCCAGTATATATTTATGCCCGTCACACTTGGTACTTAACAGTCAAGTAAAAGAGAGCTACAGAAGTAAGTCAAAGGAAAACAGTGGTCATATCATAGACCGACAGTCCGCCTCTGTATCGTATGAGGACACGAAGGTTTTTTTTTCTTTCTTTTTCTTCAGACCGAGTGCCAAACAAGGGACTCCAAGAAATTGCCTCTTCAGAGAACGTCGCACAACAGGTCCTGAAGTGGAGATGGAGATGGGCAGGGCACGTAGCAAGGCTGTACCTGAACAGATGGCTTGTACAACGTCGTTATCGGCTGGAGCATCAACTGCGCCTAGGTGATGAAGTTCCCCATGTGCATATCAATCAGGAATTGTCACAGATGACTTCGGATAACTGGCAGATCGCTTTCGATGATGGTGATAATAATAATGTCGTGTAGCCTCCGGAGAGGCCAGGTGCTGGTCTTTTGATTTGACCCCCGTAGGCGACCTGCGCGTCGTGATGAGGATGAATTGATGATGAAGACGGCACATACACCCAGTCCCCGCGCCAGGGGAATTAACCAATATTATAGTTAAAATTTTCGACCCTGCCGGGAATCGAACCCAGGACCCCTGTGACCAAAGGCCAGCACGCTAACCACTCAGCCATGGAGCCGGACAACAAGAAGAAGAAGAAGAAGAAGAAGAAGAAGAAGAATTTAACGTCCCACTACTTTTACGGTTTTTGGGGGTGCCAAAATTTTGTCCCGAGGGAGTTTTTTTTAAATGTGCTAGTAAACCTACCAACAGGAGGCTGACTTATCTGAGCACCTCCAAATACAACCGGACTGAGCCAGGATCGAACCTGCCAAGTTGGGGTCAGAAGGCCAGCGCCTGAACCGTCTGAGCCACTCAGGCATGACTTGTACCTCATACCCAACTCTTTCGACACAAGGCACTAAAATGTTCGACCTGTCTCTGTGATTACGTAAAAGTCACTAATTTGGCTGCACTGATTGAGTCACCACGTATGACGACAGCGCATAGGTTTTTGTTGAACGTTCCTTAAACAGATGTTTTGTGTGTGTAAATACGTAATATCAATACATAACACACGGACCGCGGAGCACGAGCCGGACCTCAAATATTCTTATCCTTGAGACTGTTATTATAAGCAGAGCTAATTGCTGGCTGTTTCCCCCAGGGAGCACGTGGACTCACCTCATTAAGGTGGCCCTACAAGTTCCCACGAGAGTAGTACCGTATGGGGCAAAACACACGAGACGAAGGTAAGGTAAGTGTTGTTCTGCCCGAAGGCAGGTCCGAACCTCCGCAGAGGTGTTCCTGAGCCGGAGTTTACGTGCAGTAGGGTGGCCAGTTCCTTTCCGCTCCTCCATTTCCTTACCCCCACCAACAGCACGCGGCAACCCATCCAACTCCTGACCACGCCCAATGTTGCTTAACTTCGGAGATCTCACGGGATCCGGTGTTTCAACACAGCTACGCCCGTTGGCCACGAGACTAAAAGGTTATTTAATTACGTTGGTACACTACGTGTTCAAAATCTGTACCGCTACGTGACACACATTGTTCATAACTAGATAAAATGCCTCTTTTATTCGCATGTTTATATCGAAGTGTCAAATAGAAACAAATACAGTGAGGAACATAAGTATTCATACAGATGGGTTATCATCATCATCTGTTTACCCTCCAGGTTCGGTTTTTCCCTCGGACTTAGCGAGGGATCCCACCTCTACCGCCTCAAGGGCAGTGTCCTGGAGCTTCAGACTCTTGGTCGGGGATACAACTGGGGAGTATGACCAGTACCTCGCCCAGGCGGCCTCACCTGCTATGCTGAACAGAGGCCTTGTGAAGGGATGGGAAGATTGGAAGGGATAGACAAGGAAGAGGGAAGGAAGCGGCCGTGGCCTTAAGTTAGGTACCATCCCGGCATTCGCCTGGAGGAGAAGTGGGAAACCACGGAAAACCACTTCCAGGATGGCTGAGGTGGGAATCGAACCCACCTCTACTCAGTTGACCTCCCGAGGCTGAGTGGACTCCGTTCCAGCCCTCGTACCACTGTTTAAATTTCGTGGCAGAGCCGGGAATCGAACCCGGGCCTCCGGGGGTGGCAGCTAATCACGCTAACCACTACACCACAGAGGCGGACCAGATGGGTTATATGGAAATAAAATATTTTATCAGAATGAATTATACAAGACTAGCAGTTACCCGCGGCTTCGCTCGCGTGGATTTCGTAATTTGATCAAAGTAATCGTTCACCGGCATTGTACTAAGACATTACCTAAAACTTCCTGAAGTATAAAAACTCACCCAAAAATTGAGTTTCATTTACACCAGAAATTCTTTGTAAAGCATGTTTGTGGTATTACCTTTTGGAGCTAAGACGACCATGTGACATAGAACTGTACATGTGAGAAACAGCCTTCTCTCATGTCGAAAAAATAAATACATATTTCTTTATTTTTAAAAGGAGATTCCAAAATACGAATTTTCACGACTGTAACATCTTCATTTTCTAATATATAAGTATCCTCATAAAAAATAATTCAACTATTTTTCACTTCTTTTCACCCCTGTTAAGTGCCTTCTCCGAAAACAAAAAGGTACAGGTTCTTGTATTTTTAAAGGACTTTCCAAATACCTTGTCTCTAATATGTTAAGTTTTTGACACATAATGTAGACAAGGTTTTTTATATTATGTTTGCGGAGGACCTTGGCAATTCGGTCTGTGGTGTTGTGAATGTAAGGCCATTCCAGGCTTGTGTCTATGTCATACAATTGTCTATGTCCTATATTACGCACACATGTTATGTAGCCCTCTTAGACTAATTCTGATTGTTCTGTCACCTTCCGCTTTGAACGCTAGCGCTGTACCGCGTCCGGGAAGCCATCTGGTGACGAATGAACGTACCATTTCTATTATATCGTCTAAATTCAAAAGCTCATGTTTAGAAACCTTTCTCGTGGACAGTTGAGATTTCCTTCTGATGACGCAGAGCACAGTTCTCTGCGAAACGTACAGAATTTCACCTTATTTTCTTGACACGGCATAAGCCCAAATGCCTATACAGTATCATGTCTATAAGTAGGGGCCGTGAAAGCATCAATGGCAACAGTAATGCCATTGTCATGCGGCGAATATGGAAAGTGAAATGAAAGCTTATCATGATACTTTGGGCTATTTGTCTATTGAATAGTAATCTTGGAGCTGATCAAAACTACCAGTGTTAGGAGGTGTTGACTTTCATATTCGCCGCTTGACAATAGCGTTACTTTTTCTTCATATTCTGATAGTGAATAGAAACTGTTCAATAACAGCCATTTTTGAGATATTGAACCCATGACCTTTTTTGTAGTTACTTTAGGGCATATCTTTCCATTGGGTAGGCAGCTTATTGAACAATTTAATCCCATTATATCTATCATTTTATTGCGTCTTCATCAATTTAACATGTGGAAAATCTAAATCGTTCTTTCTCCGTGTATCTTATGAGTGAATATTTCTACTTGATGTCAGATCATCGAGATTTCATTTGAAAATAATGAATGCAATGAAATATGTGTAGTGATGGGAGAGTCAGCAAGTTCTTGAAACATAGGCCTGCATAACTCCCTGTTGGCCTTCCCTTTTATAGCTTTCATCATATTGCCATCTTTTGCCACTTAATGTTTGTGCGTCTGTCGAATTTCCTCATAATATGGTGCAGTATGATAAATGTGAATGGAAGAAAGCATAGCATCCACAAAACATCTGATTACTATTAAATGACTCTTTCAGTCTTCGAAGTAAGGATAACCCTCTAGATGGTCTTTTACATAACTTTCGTGAGTATACCAGGTTAGCTTATAATCCGAATGTATTCCCAATAACTTGACAGAACTATGCTCATTCTCATCTTAAGTTCATTTAATTAAGTGAAAAGAAATAACTTCCGTCTTGTTACTATTTAAAAATAGTTTATCAGCCTGCTACCGATTGAATGATTTCTGTAGCAGCTCTAACCTTTCGTTTTCCACATTTGTTAACTCCTTACCACTTGTTATGACAGCGATATCATCTGCATAGAGTGCTGACCTGCAGGTTAAATTACTCACAATAGCATTTATATACACGAGGAAGAGAAAATGTCCTGTAACTTAACCCTGAACTTCGCCTGTTTTTACTTCGAGTGCTATAGATTTGTGGTTCCCAACCTGTATAATTTCAAGGATTTCCACGTGTTCAGAGAAAAAGGAACACAACGAAAATTGTTCTGATAGACTGCATAGCTATATATGGTTAGGAAGCGTAAACATAGGAACTGCATTCTCAGATACGTGTTATTAGAAGTAGGCCATCGATATTCGTTCAAGGTTTCAAAGTTTGCATTTATACTGTGTGTCAGCAACCACGTTATTTAAACTGTAAATGTGATCCTCTCTATACGAATTAATTACACATAAATCTGTTACGCACAAAATAAAAATACATTTTGTTAAAGTTATGAAATCAATGTTAATGTCACAATGTAAAACATTTGAAAACAACATTAGATTTATTGACAATATTACATTTCATTTCGTTTAAGTCTTCTAAGATCTGTGTGACAACTCATAGTACAGCAGTAGTATATCGTCAGCATCATTAAAATAAACACACAATGGCTTGCTCGCTCTGCCTGTTCTATGTTGAAATTTTCTAAAGTGTCCGTGGCCTGTCAAGAGCTGCGTAACGCATGCTCGTGCTACCCAGTGGTATCAGCCGTTTAGTCCATTTCCCTCGTGGATCTTCCTGCCATCCTTGCTGTCATCGTTCCATTCGTCTGCCGTAAGCCATCTTCGGTAATTCTTAAAGCTGATCTCCGCTGTACTGCAGCTATCCTCCGCCGGTATTCTTCATGATGATGATGATGATGATGGTTTAAAGGGGCCTAACATCTAGGTCATCAGCCCCAAATAAATATACCCTTCTACATTGTTCGCCCCTGGAGCTCTGCACCGATTGTATCAAGCAGTACCTCAATTATTTATTCTGGGCTGTGTGAGTCCTGCACAGCAGGCAACACCTTAGCCGAGAAGAACCCTGTACAGGGCTCGTAATTGAACTCAGTACCACCCATACAACAGCCAGATACTCTAACCGAATAATAAATTCTCCCTTACCCAATAATGAAATGAAATTTGTTACATAATGACATTCGTACATTACAACCGGTAAACCCCAGCACACACCCACGCACCCACCCACATACACACACCCATACCCACAAAAACGCACACAAACACAAACCCACCCACACCCGAAAACCCATCCACACACACACACACACACACACACACACACTCCCCCTCCCCACACACACAAAAACACACATCTTAGCCTAATTCACAATCTTCTGATGGACAGCTGGCGACTCCAAAACTTCTGATGTTCCGCTGGCGACTCCAAAATCTTCTGATGATCGGCTGGCGACTGCAAAATCATCTGATGATCGGCTGATGACTTCAATACCTTCTGATGATATGCTGGCAACTCCAAAATATTCTGATGGTCATCTAGCGACTCCAAAATCTTCTTACTGATAAACTGGCGACTCCAAAATCTTCTGATGGCCAGGTGGTGACTTCAAGATCTTCTTATAATGTTCATCGTCAGTCAACTTTACGTCCATCTTGGTCATAACTTGCGAGGACGTTGGTTGCATACAGCGGTCCTGCTACCAAAGGAGTTCGGTTATAGAAATGAAACAACCTCGCTGACATGGTCCTTCTCCTAACAGCAGTGTAACTTCCGATTTGGAGAAGGCCCCTAAGCACTCAATGTATGTAAAATACTTCGTATAACATTATTGGCTTGCGTTGTTGAAAATCGTACTCCTTATAAAGCCAGGGTGCGGACCGTATTGTGAACAGAACCGCACGGCAGTAATAAGTTTATTATTTACTTCGGGCGTAAAATTTTCCCAGAGAAGGAAGTCTTTCAAGGGTTCCTTCATTTTGTCTCTCAGACATTTCTTTTATTTCTGAACAAATATATGCCACTATGCAGTAAATACTATCAATAAATACATAACATTGTGGACTTTCATTGAAACTGAATCTACTGTAAATCTATTCGGCATTTATTTTCATTTTACTGTTAAGTGTCATTTTTCTTATGTTACTATTTCTCATTGTATAATTGTCATATACTCATACATTATTAAGTACCACGAAAGGCTAAGCAAATTTAATTAGTTCAGAATCTTCATAGTCGAAAACTAAACACTATATCAATAACAATATTACTCAAAGAATAAGAACTGTTTCCGTGGAAACTACGGCTATTTCCTTCCCAATACATTACGGAAACATTTTTAGTTCAATAAGCTACCTTGTGTTTATACGTTTTTGTTGATACAGTGTTTGTACTCTTAATCTGAATATAAAGAGCAGTGATGTGACGGTTCGGTTCAAGAAAATCCCACATATATTGCTTCGAACTGACTGCTGGTTGCCTGCTGAGATTCCAAAGACAATGTTACCCAGTTATACGCTTCGATCGCAGCATGCTCAGTCATGATGGTGGTTTCAATAATATTCATCATCAGTTTCAGAGCCGTGTTCATTGCAGAGCATCAACAGCGTTGTATGCCCTCACACCATATAAGACCAAAAACGGTTTCCTACGCCCTGGATGTAAAATGGCTCCTTGAATATTGTGTTCTCTACCTATTTTATGTACGTCGCCTAGCGACAGCATTTAATCTTGGTGACAGCACGTTGGATTGTCATATCCCAATGCACGTTTTCCGATGGTTTTTCGTTCATAACTCACCAACGAAAGCAAAAATGAAAATTCCGGCTTCGAGATGCATTCGGACCCCTTTCCATCTACCTATGTTCAAAATTTCAGATCTCTGCGTGCTGTAGATTTTGCTGGGCATCGCGCACAGACAGACACATAGATAGACAGACAGACAGACAAACACTTCCTTTTATAATTATAGATAACGTTAGTAAGTAATGAACACTTGTTTATTAACATCTCGACTTAAACATATACACACAGAAAATCAACACAAAATTACTCCTTACTAAATAAAAAATACAACTCAATCGAATATCATTTTTACGTCGCACATAAGTATTCATACAAGAACAAACGTATGCTGTTTCTGTAAGTAACGCCTCCACCATATCATGTATTAATACTTGGTGTGCATTCCTTTGTTGTGGATGACTTGTGTAAGTCGTTTTGGTATGGACTATACCAATTTCCTTGTTATTTCGGATCCAATTGTCTTCCGTTTCTGTAGCAACAGTTCCTTGAACTTTTGTTTGCAGTAATGTCATGCTTCCTTACTGTTTTCCTCAGCTCGTTCCACAAATTCTCGATTGAATTGAGGTCTGGGGACTGAGCTGGGGTTTTCAGGGTGTGTGTCGTATGATAGAGCTGCCAGAGACGGACAATTTCCGTACTATGTTTGAGATCATTATCTTGCTGGAAATAGAAATTGTCCACAATGCCCGGTTTGTCGGCACTCTTCTACAAATTTTCCTTCAGTATGTTCAGGTAACCAAATCTGTCCATAATTCTAGAGTTCTCCTACAGCTGAAGCTGCCATGGAGCCCCATACCATTGCTCCACCTTCTCCAACAGAGTAGCCTGGATATTTTTGATGTACAGCTCAGTATTACGCTTTCTCCAGAGCAACAACTCGTTCATCATTATATTTAATTTCTTCACTAATAATGCTCCGTCCTAAAATCCATTATCTTTTCCTTCATACTCATTGGTAAACTGCAATCTGGCTACTTGATTTTTCTTACTAATGTAGGTATTCTTCCTGGAGACACTAGCTTTATACTCCGCGCGATGAAGGATTCTTCTGATGGTTCTACTTATGGCTTGTTTACCATAATATTCTCCTACATGGGCTTTTATTTCCGTCGCATTTATCTTCGGATTCTTCACGACTGTTTTCACTACCATCCTCCTATCTCGAGTCGCCAGGTTGTATGGTCGGCCTGATCTTTCGTTGCTTACAAGGGTTCTGCTTGTTTCAAATCGCCGTATGACACTTTGGACTGTAGAACGGCTTGTATATACTACACCTGCGATTTCAGAATATGATTTATTTTGATTATGAACCCGTACCGTAATCTGTCTCTCAGCAACCGTAGTTTCCTTGGTCTTGCGCATCATTCGGATAACAATACCAGCTTGTACTCTGTACTGGTGCTGTGCACTGCTCATCTACTTCTTGTAAATAGCTGCTGGTCACTGAATAGGGAGGGGAATGTATCCACTGCCTGTACAGTTGAAGTACAGATCAGGTGTATGAATACTTATGTCACCTGTTTAATACAGACTAATTACGTATTTCGCTTATATTTACAAACTGTTCTGTTTATTCACGTTGTGTCGTTTACGATGTTTTGTGATGATGCATCTCCGTTTATGTTTTAATGATCCGATCTGTGTACATAAGACAATTAGTAATTTCGTGTCGATATCAGGCTGTATGAGAGAGCCTCCGTGGCTTAGACGGCATCGCGTCGGCCTGTCACCCCTGGATACCGTGGTTCAAATCCCGCTCACTCCATGTGAGATTTGTGCTGGACAAAGCGGAGGTGGGACAGGTTTTTCTCCGGGTACTCCGGTTTTCCGTGTCATGTTACATTCCAGAAACACTCTCCGTTCTCATTTCATAGCATCTATCAGTCATTAATATGTATCACTTTGGGAGTGGCGACCCCATCGTACTAATAGCCTATATATGGATCATTCATTACATCCCTGACCCGGTCAAAGATTGGAAAACAGGTTGTAGGTTTTCATTTTCATCAGGCTGTATGAATACTTATGTCCCCCACTGTACGTACATTTGGGAACAGTAGGACAAGTATTATTTGGTCTTCTTTGCCTATTTTAGATTCCGTTGCCTATATAATAGTTTATTGCCTTTTTACCTTTTTTTGACTTGTGGAAATTTTTCTGCTGCTATTTGTCAATCAAATGAAAGAATTGGAAATCTGATAACCCACGCACTGTGTTAATAACACAGAAGACTATTTTACTTTAACTTAATAGATCAAAAGTTTTTTTTTTTTTTTTTGCTATTGGCTTTACGTCGCACTGATACAGATAGGTCTTATGGCGACGATGGGACAGGAAAGGGCTAGGACTAGGAAGGAAGCGACCGTGGCCTTAATTAAGGTACAGCCCCAGAATTTGCCTGGTGTGAAAATAGGAAACCACGGAAAACCATTTTCATGGCTGTTGACAGTGGGGTTCGAACCCACTATATCCCGAATACTGGATACTGGCCGCACTTAAGCGACTGCAGCTATTGAGCTCGGTAGATAAAAAGTAACATTTACACAAACAATATTTTAATATTAAACAAATCTCTATTGAAAACTCACTCCACAAGCCAAATGATCTAGAGGGTTGCCAGGTCCCGTCCCTACTACGTAAGATTAAGTGAAGGTGGTGGTGATTATTGTTTTAAGAGGAAAAGCAACTTGGTGACCATCTTCTATTAACACTAATCAGAAGGAAAATGGAAGAGATCCGACACTTCGAAAAACGAGGATACCGACAAAAAAAAAGACAGGGGCCATGAAGGGCGTGAAAATAAAAGACTCCCTAAGTCTCGAAAACCTAATACCATCGGGGTCGGAAAAGGACAAGAGTTGACCAAGGGAGGTCGGCTATGAAAGATAAGAGCGAGGAACCTGACACAAGTAAGTGGAAGGAACCCCAGACTCAGCTAGGGGAACCGTGGTTATAAAACCCACACTCCCAAGTGGACAGCCCCTGCTTCCCTTTTAGTCACGTCTTACGACAGTTAGGGGATACCGTTGATGTTATTCTATCACTTCCACCCACAGGGAAAAGTAAAATTAAATAGTAAAATATGATGCAGATTTTTGTTACGTAGCTTACATTGTCTGTCTGTTAGCTCATCAGCCCAGAGGCTGGTTGGATCCTCAAATAGCACCACCAAAGGTTATGCGGTTATAAGGAAACCCCAAAAACCAATGGCAGCACCAAAATGAGGCGTACTAGGCAAGATGAGGAGTTAGGTAGTTTGCCATTGCTTTCCTCACTGGGTCAGAAAGTACCATTGCAGCACGACTGACCCTATGAGCAGAACCTTCCATAACACTCAGATGCACTAGTCGTGCTCTGAATGTCATTACTCAGCACTACCCATACCCCAGCAGCTTCCATATTGTCACAGCCATGGATGTTGACTGGGACTTCGGTGGATGCTACACTTTACTCTGGCCTGTGCCAAGAGATGAGCTTACATTATAAGGTAAGGGTTATTCTGCCCGAAGGCAGTTCCGAACCTCCGCAGAGGTGTTCCTGAGCCGGAGTTTACGTGCGGTAGAGTGGCCAGTTCCTTTCCGCTCCTCCATTCCCTTACCCCCACCAACAGCGCGTGGCAACCCATCCAACTCCTGACCACGCCCAATGTTGCTTAACTTCGGAGATCTCACGGGATCCGGTGTTTCAACACGGCCACGGCCGTTGGCAGCTTACTGTACATTATACCATCTTTATTATTTTAGTGTTCAATTTTTGTTCTCCGTGGTGTAAGGATGGAGCATCGGTTAAGATGATGGACAGTACTTCTGTAGGTTCATCATAAAGTGTAATATAACATTTAAATAAAGGCCATAGGGGAAACTGCATCTAAATTTTTAAATATTTTCTAGACATTCTTTATTATTGTTGTCATTTTTGTGATTACACTAATTTGTTTTCCAAGTGCATGTACAGGATTTCTCATCTGCGTCAGCTGATGCAGAGTGGGTCTCGGCCCTCAAGTGGCCACGGCTGGTCCGTGGTCCAACAGCTCTGCATTCTGACCGGCCAACCGAGCAGAGGAGTGACCACGGCTCTACGCCTATGTATTCGGAAGACGGGACAGAGCTCGATCTCACGGCTGGCCCCAACCGTCGGCTGTCCTGAGAATGGCTTTCCGTGGTTTTCCTTTCTCCTGCACTAAGGCGAATGCTGGGACAGTTCCTAGCTTAGGCCACGGCTGCCAAACCCCTCACTTTCTCTGAGCATCTCCTTCACCGTAACAAGTCTCCCGGCCTGAGAGAAGGCCTTACCATGTAAGAGGCCCGCCTCCCCCTTCAGGGGAGGAATGAAAATCTTTTAGTAGTAGTAGCAGTTTCTCTTCTGTTACATACAAAAGTAAGATATACCTGCAGATTATTTTCCATTGCATCACTTTAAATACATACTTTTCTTTGCTAGTTGCTTTACGTCGCCCCGACGCAGATAGTTTTTATGGCGACCATGGGACAGGAAAGGCCTAGGAATGGAAAGGAAGCGGCCGTGGCCTTAATTAAGGTACAACCCCAGCATTTGCCTGGTGTGAAAATGGGAAACCACGGAAAACCATCTTCAGGACTGTCGACAGTGGGGTTCGAACCCACTATCTCCCGGATGCGAGCTCACAGCTGCGCGCTCCTAAACGCACGGCCAACTCGCCCGGTACATTATTTTTAAAACCTCGACTTATAACAGTAGTCCGCCTCTGTGGTGTAGTGGTTAGTGTGATAAGCTGCCACCGCCGGAGGCTCGGGTTCGATTCTCGGCTCTGCCATGAAACTTGAAACGTGGTACTGGACCGGGCGGGTTGGCCATGCGTTTAGGGGCGCGCAGCTGTGAGCTTGCATCCGGGAGATACTGGATTCGAATGCCACTGTCGGCAGCCCTGAAGATGGTTTTCCGTGGTTTCTCATTTTCACACCAGGCAAATTCTGGGGCTGTGCCTTAATTAAGGCCACGGCCGTTTCCTTCCCACTCCTAGGCATCTCCTATCCCATCGTCGCCATAAGACTTATCTGTGTCGGTGCGACGTTAAGCCAATTGTTAAAAAAAACCTAGGTCTGGAACGGGTTCTACTCAGCCTCGAGAGGTCAACTGAGTAGAGGAGGTTCGATTCCCTCCTCAGCCATCCTGGAAGTGGTTTTCCGTGGTTTCCCACTTCTCCTCCTGGCAAACGCCTGGATGGTACCTAACTGAAGACTACCGCCGCTTCCTCCCCTCCTCCTTGTCTATCCCATCCCTTCACAAGGTCCCTGTTCAGAAGAGCAGGTGAGGCCGCCTGGACGAGGTACTGATCCTCCTCCTCTGTTGTATCCCCGACCCAAAATCTCACCCTCCAGGACAGTGCCCTTGAGGCGTAGAGGTGGGATCCCTCGCTGAGTCCGTGGGGAACACCAACCCTGGAGGGTAAACGTATTAAGAAGGAAAGAAAAGATATGTGTTATTCTATTCAACTGACCACGATGTATTCAAAACGACAGCTAACCTCCAAGTATTATACGAAAACCACGTTTCAGAATTTTTTATTCGACACCGCCGTCTTATAACAGAGTATGTGTGTGACGTCACACATTTAGTGCAAATTTTGCCTTACTCTGAAGAGCTATTTCATGAAAACTACGTTTCAGAATGTCAATTTTTTGTTGCAACAGGTAGCCTCCTCGTTTATCTGTCAATTGAGACGTTAAACATAATCGTAAGTTAAATAATCTTGGAGATATACGCGTTCTACCCAAACACTAAAAGCGCCCCATATACCGGTTGTCGAGGAACATGAAGTCTACGTTAAAAGTATAATTTATATTGCTTTCAAGTTGACACCCTAACGTCGATCAAATACAGTAGAGACAATTCGCGACACTCGGCGAGATATCGAGGGACAGCTATTGGAGCTCACTCTAGCGGATAGACCTGAACAGTACTGATTCTCTCATAAGAGCACGTGTATTTTTGTGTGAAGTTTTTGGTGTTATTTATGCGTTTTCAGTGAGTTGACATAATTAAATAGTAGCGTGTGTCATTCCTTGATATCTCCTCTCAACATGAGGGGAAAGGTATGTGCTGTGTTTGGCTTCAGTAATTACGAAGTAGAGAAAAATGTGCGGTCGTTCTTCAGGTTCCCTCGTGACAAGAACATGTAAGTATTATTGTGTTTGCATATATATTCTTCCAGTGACAGAGATTTTTATAGTACTTCATAATCTTCTGACCTGCTCGACCCATACTTTAACTGGCATAAAATGTAATACGCATATTTTATTGTATAGTGCAGCAGTTAACCTTCAATACCGATGTGTTGTTGTAGGTGTGATCTGTGGGTTTTGAAATGTCACAGAAGTGATTTGGATAAGGCGTACAAGAAAGAAGGGACGTTACACTTATATAAGAATTATAAGATCTGTTCAGATCATTTCCAGGTCAGCGACTTTAAAAATCCTCGACTATACAGCCAAGGGTAAGTTACATTTTTACTCTAATTGTACGTAAATATTCCTCAAAGCATCACTATCGACAACATTTTCATACTTTTCTTTCTTTAATCCCTCTTCTCAGATTAAAGCCAGAATTTTATAGATTTTCTTCATGTTAATAGGCTTTATGTTAAGAAGAAAATTGTCCAGCTTTTAAATGTTAATTCATTGCATCATGTGTGTAAGGAATGTGCCGATATTTTTATTGACAAGTGTCTTAATGTGATCATACAATGTTTTTAAATGAGAAAAAAAGACAAATCCTACCGTAAAAATTCAGGCAGGAATGCTAAAGCTAAAAAAGTAATGCATAATGAAAGATCAAGCCATTTCACAGCAGCCCATTTCATATCTTGTTTATGTGTCTAATTTCAGTCTTTGAATAATAACCTTTTAAATAATTCTTCATTATTTTATCCAGAATTGCTTTAGCAACTTCGAAGTTAATACCTCAATAATACTTTCTTTCTAGACGTATTTTATTTATCCATTTCCGTATATACATTTCCATTGATATTTGAATTTAGCGCGATTTCTTCAGGTCAAGTCACTAGGAGCGCCACCGTCGAATTGTCTCCCATTTTAGCAAGGCGAAATCCGTAAGTGTAGCGTATTATCTCTACTGTATTTGCTTCGATCTACGAGCAGTGTTGCCAACTTAGCGGATTTTCCGCTAAGTTTGGCGGAATTAGAATACTGTTGGTGGAGAAATATATCATTTAGAGGGTATCGGATTTTTTGGCGGAATTCTAGATTTATTATACCGGAATTTAGTGTTTTATCCATTTTACGTTTTTTTAATTTGTACTCCAGTCTGTCTCCGAGCTATTCCGTATTTCTTGTCAGGAGCTAGCAGTCACATGAGGAAAACATTCTATTTGGATTTGATGTTATGAGATCATGGTATCATAAATTTGTAATGTGTGCGGAAATACTTATCTCCTAGTTGACGAATGACGACAGATAATGAAACTGTGAGAGAGTAGCATTTATTTTATGCTATGAAGGAAGACCGTTTATGTACAGGCCTGTTCTGTGAGTGGTCTTTGAGGCAGGGGATTCACCTTGTTTGCACCCGGCACTAAAACGCCTACAAGTTTTAGCTCGCCAGCTCGCAGGCAGGGGGTTAATCCCAGTGAAACTCACAGATCAGGTGAGTGCAGGCATTTACTTTTATTATTATTATTATTACTCGTTTTTATTGCTCATTATTTGAGATCGTATTTCTTGGCGGAATTTTAGTAGATTTTTAGTAGTATTTAGCGGATCTTGAAAATATAAGTTGGCAATACTGTCTACGAGGACAAAAGGTCTACAATACTTTTATAAGTTTCAAGGTTGTGAACTCAACCTTTGAGAATATCAATATATCCATTCTAGGAAAGTTTTTTCTTTTCAAAGTCTCCCACACGCTTTACGTGTGGTTTTCGTGACAAGGCTTGGCACGCGAACAACTCGCTCACAGCACGGCAACTGATTCGGAACAACACGCTCATATTAATTAGAAATAAGGTATCTTTACCTTCGGTCACAAATAATGAGCCCCTAAGCTGTATATCATACTACACGCCCTCGTCTGTGTCCAGAATATGTCCTGCATGTCGTAAGAGGCGGGACAAGGAACCAGTAACAATAGTGGTAAAACTGAAATGGCGTATGGCTTTCAGCACCGGGATGTGTCCGACGACTTCGGCTCGCCAGGTGCAGGTCTTTTGATTTGACAACCCGTAGGCGACCTGCGCGTCGTGATAACGATGAAATGATGATAAAGACGTCACACACACCCAGTCCCCATGCCAGGGGAATTAACAAACGATGGTTAAAATTCCCTACCCTGCCGGGAATCGAACCCGGGACCCCTGTGACCAAAGGCCAGCACGCTAACCATTTAGTCATGGAGCTGGACACAATAGTGGTATGATAGCCGAGTGGCATCGCCACTGGCTTCCGACCAAGGTAGCCGCGATTCGATCTTCGACCAATACAAGTGCGATTTTTCAAATGTTACGTCCCTATATTTCGGATTCCTCATTAAACTGCAGATTTGTAACATGTTCACATTAGAAATCCACAGCCTGTTTCCAGTCATACGACCAGGTCAGGAATGGAATGAATGAAGCCCCCATCTAGTAGCGAGGATAGGAAATGTGCCGGCTGCCGAAGCCTGTCTCACTCCTCTGGGGCAATGATTAATGACTGACAGATGAAATGAAATACTGGACAGTGTTGCTGGAATAAAAGATAACAGGGAAAACCGGAGTATACCTGGCGAAAAACCCCTTCCGCCTTCGCTTTGTCCAGCACAAATCTCACATCGAGTGACCGGGATTTGAGCCACGGAACCCAGCGTCACCAGATGGCTCCCCGGAAGTGACACAGCGCTAGCGTTCGAAGCGGAGGCTGACCGAACCATCAGAATCGGTCTAAGATGGTCACAGAACATGTGTACGTAACATATGACATTGACACAAGTCTGGAGTGAAACATCTGGCGATGAGGAACGTACGAATTTGGAAAAAAAACAGAGTCTAAATTTCAAAAAGTCATTGTTTATGAAGCCTTTCTCGTGGACAGTCGAGATTTTCTTCTGAAGACGCAGAGCACAGTTCTCTGCGAAACGTAAAGAATTTACCCTTATTTTCTTGACACGGCATAAGCCCAAAAGCATATACAGTATAATGTCTATAAATAAGTACGGGCCGTGAAAGCATTAATGGCAATAATAATAATAATAATTGTACCGGGCGGTACACCTCCACGCTGCTTATTTAAACTTTGCGCCAGTTGAAACTCCCCTACTGGAAGAAGTCTGAACTTTGTCTTATGTGTTAATTTTCAAGTTACCCTGAAGATGCCACTACTTGGAAATTTTGAAGTTTCTGAACTGTGTTGTTTTCGATGTAATTTTGTTTTGCTTGTAGTAAGAAGTTTGAACTTTCTCTTCTAGAGGACACTATTGAAGAACTACAACGGTGCACCCTAGTGCGAAGTGAAAGAACTGGGTTTTTTTTTTTGGAGAAAATTTAATTTCAAAAGTTTGTTCTTTGCTACATTTCTTTCAGTCATTGTTTAAGTTGGCAATATTAACCCTTTCTTTCCCCTTGTTTTGAATCTAGCCAATCCCGAATTTCTTTAATTAATTTTCCACCAATAATGTGTTTCTTCTTCATATTGTGTAGGGGTTTTCTTTATCCACCAATAAAATGATTGTGGGCGGGTGTTTTCCTTCCTGAAACGCCTCGAACTTTCCGCGAGAGTATATAAACTGCTGATTTTAGGGTCTCTGCGCCACTTCAGTACCATCTTTCAGTGTGTAAAGTACATAGCAGGGGGCGGGAAGCGCCTCTTTCTTCGGGGAGCAGTTCTACTCCAAGGTAATGGCCTTTTAATATCTTCTTTTCTTGCTAGCTCAGCAGTTTAACTCTCGGGGCGGGTCCGAAGCGTTTCTACCATGTAACCTTTTCCTAAAATGTAACTACTCTTAGCATCTATTATCTTTTAAGGCTACATATTGGGATAGAGAGTGCTTAACCCTCTCGAGCTCCCACGCATTTTGTTTTGAGGTGAACTTATTTCTCACAACCGATTCTTCCTTAATGTAAAGTAAATTGTTCTTTTCTAAAGTCACCTCTGTAGTATGGGATTAGCCCTTGCATTAGTGGCCTAGAGCCAGATTAGGTTTTAAAACAAATGCATTAGGAGTGCAGATCGCCTCCTCTCAAATTGTTATTTTAGAGGTCATGTAATTAACCTTCTTCTCATTTAATAGACCTCAGTAGGTTGGGTATTTTACCCCTGTGTATATGTCCTTAGAGGACAGCTTGAAGGTGGAATTAGGTGTGGCCTTTGACAGGCCTGAATTTTGAGAGCAAGTTGCTCTTTCTTGAAAATTTTGTTTTCTGCGCGCCTCAAGGAGGCCTTACTGTGTAATTTGGAGCAAGTGCTCCTAGGCATGAATGGGGTTTTCTGCCCCTCTGTTGAAACTTGTGTTTGGGGTAAAACTGGGCTAATTGCTCAAGAATTGTGAGGTTGGGGCTCGAAGCCCAAATCCTGTAAATATTGTAATTGTACTTGTATTGCCTTGCTACTCTGTACCTGTCTTTCGTGTTATTTCTGAATTCTGGAAAGAGAATATAACCTTGTTAAATTTTACATTAATTTTAATTTCGTAGTTTGAGACCCGTTCACACCCGCACCTTCTTTCACCTCAACCTACCACAAAAATACGTTAACAATAATAATAATAATAATAATAATAATAATAATAATAATAATAATAATAATAATAATAATAATAATAACTGACAGTCCTTTTTTTCTTTCCTGGTTGTATATAGAGGACTATGTAGTCACTCTCCCTTATTTTCTCTTCTGGAATCTCCCCTGGGTGGATGAAGCCGCTCCTCAAAACATTCTCCCATGGTTGTCATATTTTTGTTACGTTGAGCTCACACATTACCGAGAAGGAGGGAGCTACACATTCCTGACTTTCGCTTCCAGCAGACTTTCCAAAACTCGTTCTTCCTACTCTAATAGTGGCACACACACACAGGTAGTGTGGGAGGAGAGAACAAATTCTCGCTATGTGTGACCGTAGAGGGATTCTTCTTACAAGTGTTTTATTGACTGGACCTGCCAGTTGTAGGGTAGAGGCCAGTAGCAGGCAGAAAACAAGTGGAGGCGTAAGATCAACACCTTCCTTTCTCTAGCAGGTCATTCAGACATGAAAGATTGTGATTTCTCCATCACCTTAAGCGAAGGGTGCGACGATAAATAAGGTCAGCTAAACATTTCTCGAGATGTATTCTGTGGAAGCGAACCGTCTGTAGGTTCACTGAATTCACTGACAATCAGTAGAGGTTCTGCTCACAAGGGGCAATTGTGAGGTGTCTCATGGATGTTAGTGCAATATTGAATATAAAAGATTTTTTTCACGGGATCATTATTACGAGGCCACGGTTCGAGTTCCATGTGGGATTAATGAAACAGAAAGTCACGTCACTGATTCACATTCCATATAAACCTGGAAGTCCCGTGGTAATGAACACTATATCAAACAGAAATCTAAAAGTACAAGCTTGTTATCATGATGCCGATTTTATTCTTCTTCTTTTTCATCTTCTTCATCCACGTCTCTGCGTCGTACATGTGAATTTGGCCCTTTTTTACGGCCGGATGCCTTTCCTGACGCCAACCCTAGTATCAGCGTTTGACGAGAATTCGCGGCAGCTTGTATTTTTTAAAATTTATTTATATTATTATTTATTCCTGACTAACATTTGTGGCGAAGTTAGGGCTCACGGCCCTCACTTATTAACCACTTTAAACAATAAAATTTAAAAATCTAAAAAAAGGTAAGATACAGTGATTCTTCTTCTTATTATTATTCTACTACCGATTTTCCCACACTTGTGAGGTCGCGGGTACGAACTGCGTCGCACAGGTAGATTTGGCCCTGTTTTACGTCCGAATGCCCTTCCTGACGCCAACCCTATATGGAGGTAAGATACAGTAATTCTACAAAGAATTGATATTACGGACAGAGAAACTAAGAATAGGTTACAAATCAGTACGGCAATTAGTGTGACAACAGTAATATAAAGAGAAAACAGCAACACAATAATAATAATAATAATAATAATAATAATAATAATAATAATAATAATAATAATAATAATTGTACCGGGTGGTACACCTCCACGCCGCTTATTTAAAATTTGCGCCAGTTGAAACTCCTCTGCTGGAGGAAGTCTGAACTTTATCTACGGTATTAATTTTCTACCTTCTCAGAAGATGTCACTACCTGGAAATTTTGGAGTTTTTGAACTGTGTCATTTTCGACGTATTTTTGTTTTGCTTGTAGTAAGAAGTGTGAACTTTCTCTTCTAGAGGACACTACTGAAGATCAACAATAGTGCACCCTAGTGCGGAGTGAAAGAACTGTTTTTTTGGAGAAAATTTAATTTCAAAAGTTTGTTCTTTGCTAAATTTCCTTCAGTCATTGTTTAAGTTGGCAATATTAACCCTTTCTTTCCCCTTGTTTTGAATTTAGCCAATCCCGAATTTCTTAAATTAATTTTCCACCAATGATGTGTTTCTTCTTCATCTTGTGTAGGGGTTTTCTTTAACAACCAATAAAAGATTGTGGGCGGGTGTTTTCCTTCCTAAAACGCCTCGAACTTTCCGCGAGAGTATATAAACTGCTGATTTTAGGGTCTCTGCGCCACTTCTGTTCCATCTTTTCGTGTGTAAAGTACACAGCAGGGGGCGGTAAGCGCCTCTTTCTTCGGCGGCAGTCAACAACCAGGTAATGGCCGATTAATTACTTCTTTTCTTGCTTGCTCAGCAGTTTAACTCTCGGGGCGGGTCCGAAGTTTTTCCATTATGTAACCTTCCTTAAAATGTAAAGAAACTTGTATCTATTCTATCTTTTAAACTACATATTGGGATAGAGAGTGCTTAACCCTCTCGAGCTCCCACTCATATTGTTTTGAGGTGAACTTATTTTTCTCAACCTATTCTTCGTTAACGTAAAACAAATTGTTTCTTTCCTAAAGTCACCTCGGTAGTATGGGATTAGCCCTTGCATCCGTGGCCTAGAGCCAAATTAGGTTTTGAAACAAGTGTATTAGGAGTGCAGTTCGCCTCCTCTCAAATTGTTATTTTAGAGGTCATGTAATTATCCTTTTATCGCTTAATAGACCTCAGTAGGTTGGGTATTTTACCCCTGTGCTTACGTCCTTAGAGGACAGCTTGAAAGTAGAGTTAGGTGTGGCCTTGTGATAGGCTTAAAACTTTGAGAGCGGATCGCTCTTTTGCAATTGGTTTCTGCGTGCCTCTAGGAGGTATTACTGTGTAATTCGGAGCAAGTGCTCCTGGGCATGATTGGGGTTTTCTGCCCCTTTGCTAAACCTTATGTACATGTAAATTCGGGCTAACTGCTCGAGAATTGGAAGTTCGGGGCCCGAAGCCCAAAACCTGTAAATACTATTGTTGCTCTTTGTTGCCTTGCTACTCTGTACCTTGCATTCTTGTTATTTCTGAGTTTGAAAAGAAAATATAACCTTGTTAAATTTTAAATTAATTTTACTTTCGTAGCTTGAGACCTGTTCACCACCCCGCACCTTCTTTCACCTCTAACTACCACAAAAACACGGTAACAAAGAATTGATATTACGGACAGAGAAACTAAGAATAGGTTACAAATCAGTACGGCAATTAGTGTGACAACAGTAATATAAAGAGAAAACAGCAACACAATAATAATAATAATAATAATAATAATAATAATAATAATAATAATAATAATAATAATAATAATAATTGAAGTGCATAATAGATATAATAAAGCCCATTCACACAACTTACACACAATAACTCAGGAGTATATTCCAGAGTCTCGATCCAGTAACTAAAAAGGATTGATTGTAGAAATTCGTTCGATTTAGTGGAATTTCAAGTAGGGAACCAGACCGGGTGCTAATTTTGTGGAAATGAAATGAAATGAAATGAAATGAAATGAAATGAAATGGCGTATGGCTTATAGTGCCGGGAGTGTCCGAAGACAAGTTCGGCTCGCCAGGTGCAAGTCTTCCTATTCGACACCCGTAGATGACCTGCGCGTCGTGATGAGTCCCCGTGCCATTGGAATTAACCAATTAAGGTTGAAATCCCCGACCCGGCCGGGAATCGAACCCGGGACCCTCTGAACCGAAGGCCAGTGAGCTGTCCGTTCAGCCAACGAGTCGGACAATTTTTTGTGGAATGAGGAATGGAAAGGAAAATTATAAGATAGGTAAGCAGGAGTGTTCGTCGAGAGTATTTGGTAAAGAAGTGTCATTAGGTGAAAATTCCTTCGTTCATTTATGTATGAGTACCAGATACTACACTCTTAGCTAACATCAGTCGTGACAGGCAATGCGTATTGAACATTACTGAACAGTTCATTATGCAATACGTACAGTAAATGTGTAACTAAGGCACAATGTCACTGCAACTTAGAAACATCACGACAGCACCTCACTTCGCAAGAGTCATGGCGGACGAAATATGTGTTTATTGTCAGGCATTGAGATTTGGGATAGGCGCATGTGCGGCAGCCACGCTTACCCCCCGCACCTCTTACCCCGCATCCACACGACTTCTCGTCACACGGCCATAGTATATAGAGGAATGTATTCACTACCGCGTATTTCTGTGGTGTGTTGTCTTAAAGTGAAAAATCGCGTCATCAGTCTATATCGATAGGCCTAAGGAAACTTGTGAAGATGTTTATTAAAATGAGAAAAAAGTCTTGAAGGAAGGTCACTTGAAGAATAAAGAGGAGTCATGAAAGGAGGAAGGAGGACTAACTTTACATTGGATGCTATAATATCACAGAGACAGAGGAAGTTGTGATGTGCTTTGTCTCTTCTGCTGTCACTCATCTCCGATAGACGGGATCACCACTGCACGCTGCGTGACCTAAGGAAGTCACCTACTTGAGTAAAACAGCCTGCCTGAATAATGGGGAATGTAGCCGAGGAGTCAGATAACTATATTTTTTGGCTTGCCTTTCCTCGTGTTCATACATGTTCTGATAAGCACTGGTACGTCACACACTGGTTCATCATAGTATTCGAGCTACTCGATCCGTGCTATGAGGCGCTGATAGGAATGGGGAGTGTGCACACTTAAGGGAAAACGGCAGAGCAATGTTCACCGCTGTCTGTGGCCGGATCATTGCAGCTCTGAAACTTGGATTGTTAGAACACCAACTGTTCGTGAAAAATGGAGACTGTGCTGTATTTCATACGATAGCATTTCTTTCAATCAGTGTATTCTGACAAGAATGATCTATGTCGAGTTCAGTTTAATGTTTTCCTGTGTCTGTTATACTATCACGAATGTAATAACGTACGTACGCGAAGTCATGGTAACAATGTTAACGCCTATCGAAGGAATTTGTTTTGGTATTTTCCGAAAGTCTGTATTAATATCTGTGCAGTGCTTTGCGTATACAACTAATTTTCTATTATTTCGAGAAAATTGTCCGATTTCATGGCTAAATAGTTAGCGTGCTGGCCTTTGGTCACAGGAGTCCTGGGTTCGATTCCCGGCGGGGTCGGAAATTTTAACCATAATTCGTTAATTCCCCTGACACGGGGACAGGGTGTATGTGTCGTCGTCATCATTTCATCCTCATCACGACGCGCAGGTCGCCTACGGGAATCAAAACAAAAGACCTGCACCTGGCGAGCCGAAGTCCTCGGACATCTTCCGGCGCTAAAAGCCATACGCTATTTCATTTCGAGAACATGCCGTACGGTTTCGTTTTGGTTGTAAATTGGGTTACGGAAGGAAGCCTGATGGCAGAAGATTTCTTATACGGCCAAGTTTGCGAAGTGGACGAGAGTTATTCCGCGGAAAGATAAGCAATTGTCACCCAAAAGCAGAATATGTCACCTGCATTTTTCTGCAGATTTATTTACTTATAAAGGCGGGCTGTTTCGTTGTGAACGGTAAAAACGTTGAACCTCGTGTAAGGTGGAAATTAAAACCAGGAGCTGTGTCTCACATTTTTTCTAAATTTACTGAAACACCTATCCACTGAGGTAAAATCGCGAAAGGCACCCGGTAAGAAAAGGAATGAAGACAGTATCAAGAGGTTAAGGAACAAGAATCACGATGTGAGTGAAGCATTAATGGTAAGAGTGAGCTGTAAGGCTCAACGTCAACCTAGTTGTAGTCAAATTCACGGCCAGTCTAGTTCTCTTACCGATGTCCAAAAGCCAATAGTGTCTTTCAAAAAGCGACTAAAGAACGCAGCTTGTAATTTAATGCGAGCTAAATGCCTCAGTCAAAAACCAAACCAAAACCTAAACCCCATGGCACTACAGCCCTTCAAGGGCCTTGACCTACCAAGCGACCGCTGCTCAGCCCGAAGGCCTGCAGATTACGAGGTGTCATGTGGTCAGCACGACGAATTCTCACGGCCGTTATTCTTGGCTTTCTACACCGGGGCTGCTATCTCACCGTCAGATAGCTCCTCAATTCTAATCACGCAGACTGAGTGGACCTCGAACCAGCCCTCAGGTCCAGGTAAAAATCCCTGTACAGGGTAAGAGGCAGGCATGCTACCCCTACATCACGGGGCCGGCTGTGCCTCAGTCAAAGCTAGGATTCTTTTCCTACAGGAGCACATTAAGAACACGGAATGTTTGAAGTACTTTGTTTAAAAGATTTTTTTTTTAAGTACGTAAACCACAATATTGCTTTCGCTTTTCGTAATATTCTCGTTTTTTCTCTTGTGTTCTCTTCTTGAAGTCCAAAGTTAGTCCTTCGTGGGCACTGGGAATATGATTTACAACTCTCTGACAGTATTTGGTGTTGTATTTGGTTATTTGCGTGAAGCCACCGTAGTTCAGGCGGCAGCGCGTCGGCCTCTCACCCCTGGTTTCCGTGGTTAAAATCCGGTCACTCCATGTAACATTTGTGCTGGACAATGTGGAGACGGGACAGGTTTTTCTCCGGGTATTCCGGTTTTCCCTGTCATCTTTCATTCCAGCAACACTCTCCAATATAATTTCATCTGACAGTCATTAATCATTGCCCCAGAGGAGTGCGACAGGCCTCGGCAGCATGGCACAAATCCTATCCTCGCCGCAAGATAGGTGCTTCATTCATTCCATCCATGACCCGGTCACTGACTGGCAAACAGATTGTAGGTTTTCATTTTCATTTGGTTATTTGCGTATCAGTGTAACCTCCACTAAAACAGCTGACCGTGTAGCGTTGGTGATTGGCTCCACTAGCGCTGCTCTGCGGGAGCGCTCTTGAACTCTGTGAGTGATCTCCACGGCCGACTTGATGCGTCGCTCTAGCTAGCTCCGGGTGATCTCACTAGGTATTCGTCATGGTTTTTAATTAATTTCATGTGGCTATTTCTAGCCGAGTGCAGCACTTGTAAGGCAGAACCTCAGATGAGTTGGGGGGGGGGGCGGCATCTGCCATATGTGTAGGTAACTGCATGTTATTGTGGTGGAGGATAGTGTTATGTGTGGTGTGTGAGTTACAGGGATATTGGGGACAGCACAAACACCCAACCCCCGGGCCACTGGAATTAGCCACCGAAGGTCCAAAATCCCCGACCCCGTCGGGAATCGAACGTGGGACCCTCTGAACCGAGGCCAGTACGATGACCATTCAGACAACGAGTCGGACATTCGTCATGATAATAATATGCTTTTGCTGTCGGTATGTACTGTTTACAGTGCACCATGTCTTCTGGTATTTGCTAGAATAAATTTGTTACTTTCATTGACCTGTCTCAGTCTCATCCTTGGCTTTGACAAAATGAAAATGACTGAGGTATGAGTGATGCTAGTAATAACATTCCTTATGCAGCCAGTCCCTGTTATGAATGGTGTGAAAATATCGCTCATAGGGTCGGTTGGTGCATGCATTTCAGTGGGCTTGGCAGACTGATATGTAATAGCAACGGTGAGGAAAACAACGGGAAACTACCTCACTCCTCATTTCCCTAGTACGTCTCTTCAGTGACGCCTAGGCTATTTAAGACAGCTCTTGGTGGAGCTGTGGAGGATCAGACCAGTCTTCGGGCTGAATAGCCAACATGCAACATATGGTAATACAGTACAACACTGCCATTAACTACTTCAAGCAATCCAGAATTGTACCGTCGACACACCTATCTCTTGTAGCACGGTTTTCTCAATTAAAATGCGCGCACGGCAAATAATGTCGAACAATTCCGCGTTATTTTTCGCTAGAAAAAAAGACAATGTCTTTTACGGCTGGTAGGAGTGAAGGAGATCCTTAAGATTCCAGTCTCAAGTTTCGGTCTTAGCACATTCCTACAGTAAAGGGTGTCCAAACCACATGGAATATCCCTGTCATGATCTTCAGATAGAGTTGCCGCCTTACACCAGACAATCCGAGTTCATTTGCTGGCCGAATGCTATCTCGATATCTCGACCATCTTAGATCCATTCGGAATACACACGTAATGGAAAGAGTTCGGAAGAAAATTTACATATTTTTAATGTTGGAAACATTTCTTAGCGAACAAGGTAAGGGTCCCCATAGTATGAAAACGTAAAATTAAGAAATTTCCTCAATTGTGCCGAAGGTTAAAGTGCTAAAGAGCCCGATAGCTCTATCAAACTAAAAAAAATCGAAAAACATTTTGGGCCTAAGTGCACATCCGGAAAAACAGCCTAAAATTGCTTGTTTCTTAACTCGTTTTCTTCTTTCTTTCATTCTTTCTTTCTTTCTTTCTTTCTTTCTTTCTTTCTTTCTCAATCTGTTTACCCTCCAGGGTTGGCTTTTTCCTCAGACTCAGCGAGGGATCCCACCTCTACCGCCTCAAGGACAGTGTCCTGGAGCTTCAGACTCTGGGTCGGGAGATACAACTGGGGAGGATGACCAGTTCCTCGCCAAGGCGACCTCACCCGCTATACTGAACAGGGGGCTTGCGGGGGGATGGGAAGATTGGAAAGGATAGACAAGGAAAAGGGAAGGAAGCAGCCGTGGCCTTAAGTTAGGTACCATCCCGGCATTTGCCTGGAGGAGAAGTGGGAAACCACGGAAAACCACTGCCAGGATGACTGAGGTGGGAATCGAACCCACCTCTACTCAGTTGAACTCCCGAGGCTGAGTGGACCACGTTCCAGCCCTCGTACCACTTTTCAAATTTCGTGGCAGAGCCGGGAATCGAACCCGGAGCTCGGGGGGTGGCAGCTAATCACACTAACCACTACACCACAGAGGCGGACTACTCGTTTTCTTTCTTATTCAAATCCTAACAATAGTATTTAAATATTTATTATTAAGGTCCACCTTTTCAATACAAACTGAACAATGTTTTACATTACATTTCCGTTCAGGGAATAGTTTCTACCTAACTGTAGGTCATCATCAACCTTAAAGCCAATCAACACAAATATATCGAAGAAAATAAACAATGTAAAAACATAAAGGTCTTAAAAACTGTATGCGTAACTCATAGAATTGAAGATAAGACTGGTTACATAAAATAAAATTCCGTTGAGAGTTCAAGCAATTTAAGACACAGTGCAGTGTCAATGACATAAAAAATGATACATTCATACCATCTAAGAAATTAAGGTAAGTCCCTGAACGTAAATGGAATGTAATACATTGTACACTTTGTATTGCGCTACATGGTTAGCGTGCTGGCCTTTGGTCACAGGGTCCCGGGTTCGATTCCCAGTAGGATCGGGAATTTTAACCATAATTGGTTAATACCCTTGGCGCGGGGACTCATCACGACGCGCATGTCGCCTACGGGAGTCAAATCAAAAGTCCTGCACCTAGCAAGCCGAACTCCTCGGACACATCCCGGCACTGAAAGCTATACGCCATTTCATTGAAAATTTGGACCTTAATAACAAATATTTAAACACTATTGTAATCACAGTTCAATACATATCAGTCATAATGAAATTTATATCTTTTAATTATTCAAATCCTAGCCAAATTATTTATTTACATAATTCTTTCTGTAATATGTTCCTTAGATCCTAGGCATTTTTTTTAAAATGTCCACACTGAATGTAGTTATAAGGGCATCGAACTACATTAGCGCTCGTAGTGGTGCTTAAGTAAAACAATGCTTTGACTCACATTAGCGCTCGAAGTGGTAGGAAAAGGCAAACTGCTAATCTAATCGATCGGATAACGATGATTAAGAAAAATATTGTAAAATTTAGGAATAAATATAGAATATATTCTCAAAGTTTATTGTATTTGATTTACCTAAAATTAGTAGCTCATATCCCTACGATGTTTTCAACATTGAGTTGCTTACTTGAAGGGATTTGTGGATCTATTTTTTTATTTTTTAAGAGAATCTTAGCTAACGTCTTTCCCAGGAACACTGTAAGGTGGTCGCTGTTCGCCCTCCACTACCACCACCAAAAAATGATTTAATTTTAGCGACGAGGATTCGTTAACCACTCGCTGCCCATTGTTTTGTACACTCCTTGTCGTGTGATCTTCACGACTCTATGAATGAACTTGTCCTTAATGAAGTTCCCGGGGTTAACTTGCGCAGCTGCTGTGTAGTGAGATCACGCTACTTTCTCTGCAGCCCAGTCCAGCCTGCAGTGACAGGTGCCGCCGTCTGTGCGCCCAGATATCCACACCAGCAGCGACAAGATACATTTCAGACCAAAAATGTATTTATTTTTAACAAATAATTGATTGTGCCGTTACGCACCAAGCTAATAAGAATAATTTCCCTACAGTTAAGCCACCACAAAGAACATCGTCATGGATGTTGAGATGGAATGCCTCAGGGTTCTGTAATTCCTCCTCTTTACTTTTTCTTCTACATTAAGGATATTTTATCAAAATGATATTGAAAACTGCAAATATCATCTATAGGGTACGCATACGATTTAGAGGTCTGTGCTCACATAAAAGTAACCGCTATTCTCGAAGCCATGTGAACAATTAATCAAGATCTCGCGCGTATCGAACTGTGGACTAAACTAAATGGACTGAGAATCAACACCATGAAATCTCAAGTTATAATGATAGGTACATCCAAAACTCATCCGCCTCTGTAGTTACTGTGATTAGCTGCCATCCCCGCAGGCCCGGGGTCCATACGTCTTTCGAAAAAGATTATTTGTAGATATGTGAATAATAAATTTAACAAACTACATATAAAACGCCTGCAGAACTTAGCACCTTTCATAAATTGTTATTTTTGTTTATTTCTCTGGGTAGTAATTCTAACGTTCATTCTTTTAAATCAGTGACGAGAGAAAGATATTCGTTGGCATATACTGTAGTTGTTACGTGTTCTATCCAGTCAAGGTTTTTGACCAGTATTAAACCTTAACATTTAACTTTGTTTTAAAAGGAATGACGATTCCATTGAAGTTTCAATTGCACCTTTCATATGTGAGAGCATGGGAACTTAGCATTACTGCCACGTTTCGGTAATCATAAGAACCCTTTACAGTTTCCTTTGGACCAAGCCCTTCCTTGGCCCTTAGCAACTTACTAGTGAAAAATTTAACATTTCAAAATTTGGCACTTTGCACTTATCTACTGATAAGTATCCGATTGGTCCGCCTCCGTCGTGTAGTGGTTAGTGTTATTAGCTGGCAGCCCTGGAGGCCCGGGTTCGATTCTCGACTCTGCCACGAAATTTGAAAAGTGGAACGAGTACTGCAACGGGGTTCACTCAAGCCTTGCGAGGGAGTAGAATGGGTCCGATTCTCATCTCAGCTATCCTCGAAGTGGTTTTCAGTGGTTTCCTACTCCTCCAGGCAAATGCCGGGATGGTACCTAACTTAAGACCACGGCCGCTTCCTTCCCTCTTCCTTGCCTACCCTTCCAATCTTCCTATCCGCCACAAGTCCTCTGTTGAGCATACCAGGTGACGCCGCCTGGGTGAGGTACTGGTCCTTCACCTCAGTCTTACCCCCGACCAAATGTCTCACTCTCCAGGGCATGGCGTCTGAAGTGGTAGAGATGGGATCCCTCGCTGAGTCCGAGTGAAAAACCAACCCTGGACTGTAAACGGACTAATAAAGAAAGAAAGAAAGAAAGAAAGAAAGAAAGAAATTATCCAATTAATAGTACTCTTATCTTCCTTGAATTACAATTAAAGACACTCAGAAACACAGAAGTTGAAACGAGTGTGAATTTCTTGACGTTTTGTTAGGTGTCTTTCTTTCAGGGAGGGAAAATCACCCGGAGGTACGTAAACAAGGGGGTCACAGAACTTGAGAGGTCGTGATCAATGAGGCTCGAAGGCTCCCTCAAGAGCTGCCGCGTTGGGTTATACAAGGCTGGTCGCTGTTAACGAACCATTACCACTTCCTCACTCCACCATAACGAGGCGTAACGGCACGCGCTAACCTTCCAGGAGCAACTTTCATCCTCGCCCGGACAATCGGAGCACATGTCAACACAGTAAATGTGCTGGGGCGGTTCAGCATGTTCCAGTACGTACTGTACTTACGTAGGTACTTGGCCAAGTTAAACATCTTTAAAGCGACTCGAAGTACCGTATACAGCTCTTCGACCTGTGTTTTCTACATTGAACGACTATACTAAATGCAATATGTTACTGACCTGTTTCCCAATCCGTGTTCCCTCTTGCTCAACTCGTAACCACTTATCTGTCGAGTCGGCAATCGTTATTTGTTTCGTGTGTCTCGCCCACGTCTCAAATAGCAGAAGCGCTCCATCTTTTACACCGATGCCGGGCCGAGTGGCTCAGATGGTAGAGCGCTGGCCTCCTGACCCCAACTTGGCAGATTCGATCCTGGCTCAGTCCGGTGGAATCTGAAGGTGCTCAGACACGTCAGCCTCGTGTTGGTAGATTTACTGGCACGTAAAAGAACTCCTGCGCGACGAAATTCCGGCACCTCGGCGTCTCCGGAAACCGTAAAAGTAGTTAGAGGGAGGGAAAACCAATAATCTTATTATTCTTCCACGGACTACCTTCCCTTGGTAACTCCCATCCCAACATTGATATATTTTATACGTAATTAGGACATTCATTTAGTTTTGAACGTAGCGAGCAGTGTGGCTACGGCTAAGGAGGCAAGCTCTACATTCGGGAGACGCGTGAGTTCTAGCCTTACCGTCGGATGACCTGAGAGTGGTTTTCTCTACTTTCCTCATTTTCTTCCATGGAAATGCTGGGACAGTTCCTATTCATAGGCCACAGCCGATTCCTGACACAATTTCTTTCACCATTCATTTCATCTTCATTAGCTCCTCAACTGAGGTTGGCGTCAGGAAGGGCACCCGGTCGTAAAACATGCCATATAGATTCATATTACGTTATCCCCAACCCCGTATTAAGAATCGGGACTGGGGGATAGGCAGACAGGCATTTAGTTTTGAACCTACCTGACCTTGCTATGCCGACCCCGCGATCATGCCTGCCTCTTACCCGGAGACCCTGGGTTCGGTTCCCGGGCATTCTCAGGACAACCGACAGTGGAGTTTGTACCCACTAGTTTCCCGAATGCAGAGCTTGGGTCCATAGCCGTAGCGGGTGAACACGCGCCCGGTAAGATGTAATAAATAAGAAAATTTATCTTTTATATATTTATCGGGATCTGAGGTCTGGTTCGAGGTCCACTCGGCCTACGTGATTACAATTCAGGAGCTATCTGATAGTGAGATAGCGGGCCCGTTATACACCGAGAGAATTCGTCGTGCCGACCACACGACATCTCGTAGTCTTCAGGCCTTCCGGCTGAGCAAGGGTCGCTTCGTACACCAAGGCCCTTTGAAGCTGTTGTGCCATGGGGTTGCTTTGTTTGACCTTGCTGTAGTTGAGTCGTTCCTTTTTCCATACCTGTATTTCCTAAGGTATGATTCTTGCCTGCCGTTCTCATCATTATTGTTACTACTGCTACGAAAATATCTTCATTCCTCCCCTGAAGGGGGAGGCGGGCCTCTTAGACGGTGACGTCGTCTCTCAGGCCGGGAGATTTGTTATGCTGAAGGAGATGCTCTGAGAAGTTGAGGATGTTGGCGGCCGTGGTCTATACTAGGAATTGTCCCGGCATTCGCCTTATGCTCGATTGCCCGGTCAGAGTGCAAAGCTTTTGGACCAAGGACCAGCCGTGGCCACTTATGGGCCGAGGCCCACTCTGCATCTACCGATCTCATCGTTGTTTCTTGTTATTGTTTTATGATTTAGTTACCGTTGCTATATTGTTAGGAGTTAAGTGTATGGTACCATTAGTGTAAAATCGCTTCCTCAGGCTGTAAAGGAGAGGACATACAAGTCATGGTAAGACCCGAATTAGAGTATTACTCGGTAAGAAAACTGGAAGATCCTCAAAGGAGAGCGGCTTGATTTGTTCTGAGTGATATCCAACAACTGAGTAGTGTTACGAAAATGTTGCAAACTTTCGGCTGGGAAGACTTGAAAGTAAGGAGACGAGCTGCTCGACTAAGCGGAGTGTTTCGAGCTGTCAGTGGACGCATGGCTTGGAATTACATTAGACGAATAAGATCAGGGAAGATCATAAAATGAAAGTAAAGTTGGAATTAAAGAGGACAAATAGAGGCAAATACTTTACGGCGGAATTATTCGGATAAGTCCTTTGTAATTTCGGAAGCTAAAGTTTAATGAAAACTCAGTAAGGCAGCTGCAACTGAAAAAATTATATTTGTCTGCTGGAGAGTATATAGGCCTAGTACTGTACCGGTAAGGAAACTTACCAATTACATGTGTTCTGGTAATGTTTGACGTGTTTACAAGTGTTTAGTGCGAATAAATGCAGAATGTACACTATTTTCTAGTACACCGTCATTAAATGGAAGTACCTAAGCGTTAATGTAGAGAAAGATCTCAATTGGGGGAATCCTGTAAGAGGGTTTGTAAATAAAGGTTACAGATCTCTTCATATGGTTATGACGATATTCAGGTATTGAACGGGAAAATGTTACGATCCCTTGATGTTCCGTTTAAGGCAGGTAATATTCATGTTTAATGTGCGTTTTGAAATTTAAAAGCTGAAAATATGAAAAATGACGAATTATTGAATTAATTTTGACATGCGACGTTTCATCCATCCGGCAATTACACATCATGCGGAGGTGTTCTCACTCTGGGATTAACCATCATCCTTACCGCTTGGTTCATGATTCACATTTCAATGTTAGGTCAGTCTCTCACTGATTTTCGGCGTATGCGTTCTTCTACTTTGCAATTCATTGTCTTCTTTGTGTTGTTTCAGTGTTCGATACCGTACTGATTTGTGTAGCAGAGTGTCTTGTAATGTCTTCAGAAATGACTCCTCCTACTACTACTACAAAATGTTTTCATTCCTCCCCTGAAGGGGGAGGCGGGCCTCCTAGATGGTGACGCCGTCTCTCAGGCCAAGAGATTTGCGTCAAAGAAGGAGATGTTCGGAGAAGGTGAGAGGGTCGGTGGGCGTGGCCTATACTAGGAACTGTCCCGGCATTCGCCTTAGTGAAGGAGAATGGAAAACCACGGAAAATCATTCTTAGGACAGTCGACGGTGGGAACCAGCCCCTCTCCATCTCCCAAATATCTCACTCTGCATCCGCCGACGTCAAAAATAATAATACGAAAAAAGTTATATCTAAAACTCTTAAGTGTTGAAAGTGAAACTGGGAAAAGAAAATGTAAATCATCTGAGAAACTGAGGCAAATTTAATGAAAATGCGATTGTTTCCCAGTATTCAGATCTGAAGCTGCTAGTAATTTCGAAACGCATATCAGATGCATAAAACATACAAAATGATTTAGGTCTAGTGTTGTATCATACAGCATTAATTGAGTTTTCTTCCTGAATATTCTATAACAGACAAGAGAGTTCAGCCAACAGAGGCAACGTCATCGAACGGAACCATAGTGCTGCCTGCAATCAGGGGGAGAAACTATTCAACAACGTTAAGTGTTCTCTGATTCATAATCTCTGACTATCCGTGTTTATTTATTTATTTATTTATTTATTTATTTATTTATTTATTTATTTATTTATTTATTTATTTATTATTACTAGCGAATGTACCCGTGCTTCGCTGCGGTATTCTGCACTGTATACGAATATTGAAGTAAATACTGTACACGCAGTAAATAAGATTGTTTTAAAATAGCATGTCTCTTAGCGTTATCCGAGAAACAGCATGGATACGTTGTTTCCAATGTAAAGTGCTTGTTACGGATTTGTGATGATAACGACAGGCTCACTTGCCTACTGCCATTCACAATCGAGTTGGGAAGTTTACATTATAATTGCAGGCCCCATTGCCTACTGCGCGGTCACAATCGATTTGGGGAGTTTCCGTTACAATGGCAGCCCCCCTTTCCTACTTCCAGACATATTACAAATTGAGGAGTTTTTATTATAATGGCAGGAAACTTCCCTACAACCACTCAAAATTGAGTTGTGCAGTTATAATTATAATGACACGCCCCTTTTCCAACTGCCAGCCAGCTTACTGCCAGTCACACCAAATTGGTGAGTTTCCATCAAAATTGCAGGCCAGTATGCCTAATGCCAGTCACATTTTAGATGGGTACATCTGTTTATAACTGCAGGAACACTTGCCTACAGCCAAACACAATCGGGTAAGGGGAGTTTTGAACAAAACTACATGCTCCCTTGCCTTCTGCAAGTCAAATCGAGATGTGAATTATTCATTACAATAGTAGGCCTGCCTTATTAATGCCAGTTACACAGGAATTGGAGAAGGCCCCCATTCCTACCGCCAGTCAAAGTCGGTGTGGGGAGTACTGATTACAATAGCAGACACACCCTTTCTCGATCGGTACAAAATCGACATCATTGAATATATATAGTTCGACATACGAAAGTATGTGGTTGTTTACAATATTGCAGACCTTCATTTACAGATTAACTGCTCCTAAACGGTACATCATATCGAGAAAGGATTGTACCATAAGACGCCGGATTCAGCGGCCTAAATTGCTGGTCTTATGATATCTCATCTATTCATGGGTCAGATTGTTAGAAACGTGGAATAGGGTAACATTTGTGTAAGATTATCTCACATTGCATTGCTTTTCGGATAATTAAGTGACAGCTACATACATAGCATTTGGCTCACATATGGCTACTGGGTGGACCAATTTTCGTGTAGAGTTTGATGATTCTATCTTTCCTATAAGTGATGGAAGGTATGAATTATGTATATGAAAAGTCCAAATTTAATTAGCATCGAGAAATAGAGAAAAATCAAACGTAAAAGGGATAGAAATACGACAAAATGTCGTAAGACCAAGGTTGTAGATCACTCCAAATTGAACGGGGATTGTGCCATCCGTTATGTGATAATACTTCCCGAAGGTCTGCACCGTCATTAAAATTGCCTCCATATTTCGATATTCTTCGGGATAGAAAGGGAAAAATTTAAGGATCCTGGAAGTTTTCCGTCCGTTACATTCTAAAACGTATAATTTTGCCAAATTTCAATATCCTTTTTCGACTGGCAGATTATGCCGCAATCTGGGTTTTCGGTGAGGAGTGTAAAAATTAGGACATTCAAGAAACTAAACCAAAAAATATGCAGATGGACATTATTACCCCTTAAACGTGTAGCTGTATGAAAATTTCGCCAAAATAGTCAATGTACAGGCACACAGTCGTTACGATTTTATTTACATAGATAGATAAGGAACCTGCTACACGTACACCTTTTGGGCTATATCCGCTGGACTTAACCTGAAAAACGGACCGTTTATGATATCTCCCTTATTAATCCTCCTGTCGAAAAAATGCACATGAAAAAAGTTTTAGAGATGGAATTCCATCACGTTTGGTCGATTTCCAGTCAGGTTGGTCTTGTACTGTATATATTGTGTAAGAGTAAAATCACCCTTTCGGTTCCCTATAAACCGCCAGTCCATTCCGGGAACATGAAATGTTATTGACGATTAACACCTACCGTTGGACAGGTGGATGTTAATGTAAAGTTTGACTCAAATATCTTCAGTAGTTTTCAAGTTATAAAAAATACGCTTTACACGCACCCGCTCTTGAGTTAAGTCCGGTGGGACTTGTACCGGAAAACGGTCCGTTAATGATATCTCCTTCGTTAATCCTCGTATTGAAATGATGCACATGAGGAAAAAGGCTTAGAAATTAATTTCCATTAAGGCAGGTAAATTTACATTAAGTTTGGTTGTGTATATTTTGTGGGAATGCAAAATCACGGTTTCGGTTTCGTATAATCCCCCAGTTAATTCAGCGATTTAGAAACAATATTTGCCCTAAAACCTACCAAAGAACAGGTGGATTCTAAATATCAAGTTTGGTGGAAATATATCCAGTAGTTTCCAAGTTATAGACAAATAGACAAACAAACAAACAGACAGACACCAAAACTGAAGACATGCAGATGGTCATTATAACACCTGAAACGGATAACTGTACGGAAATTTCGCCAAAATTGTCAATGTACAGACACACTCTAGAAGTGCAGACATTTATTTCGATAGTTACTGCTTTGAAACTGTACGACGTATCTACAAACGGACTTCACCATCAGACGCCCCTTTCAGTGCTCTACATGGTTGGTCCTATGACATCTTCTCGTATCTCCTATATTTATGGCTTAGATTGAGTTTGAGTCATTGAATGGGGTGAAATTTTGTACAGTTTTCACATACTGTACTACTTTATATTTTTGATACTTATGTGACAGCTTGGCTATAACATGGCCAATGTTCATGTGCGTGCCGAATGTCATGATTCTACCTTTCCTATAAGTGTGCCAAATGATAACATATACGTGTAAAAGTACAAAATCAACTTGAAATCGAGAAATACAGCTGTATTCAACGTATTAGGGGTAGAAATACGATGAAAAGTCATAGGACAAAAGTTGTAGATCTCTCCAAAATGAAACGCCATTTGCTTTCTGACTTGTGATACGACTTACTGATTAGCCACCAAATACCCCGAAACGAAAGTCTGCACCGTCGTTAAAATTGCATCCATATTTCGGAATTTTCCTGGGACAAAAGTTATACATTTGAATAGCTTAGAATATTTCCTCAAAGAAAAGAGTGTCCAGCATTCGGGATTAGCACTCGCATGCATACGTGGTAATTAAGGAAGAAAATAATACAGTTTAGTAAGTTGAAATTAATAGAAAATGGATTATAACTGAGGACATCCGGATGACGACAAATATGTAAATACCAAGTGAATGTATTGGAAAATCAAATGCTCCTCAATAAATTATGCTGGTGTGAGTTATGGATATAAGAAAGTGGTAATCGGAGAGAAATTTAGGCGCAGGGATTCTTAGGTAATCAGATAAGAAGATGAATTTGTGTTATTACTTAAGCTATTCGAGGACGGTTATAACCTCCAATGATATTTCGCCAATATCCCGCAGAATGGCCGATTGACGACTCTCTTGCTTTCTATCCAAGGAACAACCATGAATTTAAAGGAATGATGTGGAAAATGGAAATACGTTACTTCCCTGCTGGCAAGCAGTCAGAGACGTTGCCATGGTAACCCATATTTTCGTTGTCGGTCTGTCGGTCACTCAATGCAGAGCATGGTATCGGCAGAAAATAGTAAATGTCTCCGTCATTTGAAGAGTAAGGTAAATTATGAACATAACAAAAGTTGTTTATAATGAAGAGACCTTTCACACACGGTCCACAGAGTTTACAGAAAATCAATAGTATAAGAGAAAAAGGAGGAAAACCGTTGTGATTTTCCTGTAAAACCCCCGTCTTTTCAAAGATTTTAAAATGATATGCATATCGAAACCTTCCCCGGGATGAGTATACTCTAAATATGAAGTTTGGTTGAGATCTATCCAGCCGTTTCGACGTGATGGTGGAACAGACAAACAGACGAACAGACACGAAAAGTAAAAACCACCGATTCGGTCTTGAGTTGACGTAAAACGGATAGATATTTGAAAATTTGGCAAAACAAAAGGAATTACAGACAGCGGACCCCCTACGATTTTATTTATAAGAATATTTATTTATTCATTTATTTATTTATTTATTTATTCACGAAACACAAGATACAGCTACACTGAGTGCATTTCACTTGTACTGCAACAGACTAATTAACAAACGTAAATTTTCAAAATAAAACATAACGAACGCAACAGAAGATAACAAGATCAGGTACACAGCCTAGGGGAGGGTGGGCTACAGTGAGACAAGCTCATTAAATCTATTTTTAAGGAGGAAAATTCATTTGTATTTTTTAGAGGTTGGCTATCTTGGTAGTAGCCATTTTGATCCCGTTTACTATTTGAAAGAAGCTTATTATTTAGCAGATAAAGAACATCGTCGTTTTTGAGGTAAGAAAAGTTTTCTTTCTTCGTTGTCTATTTTCTTTTGTAGTTATGTGTGCCATTGAACATTAATAAATAAGATGTGGTCGAAATATGCATATATTACAAAAGAATTGCTGGAATTGTCAGCTTGTTCAGTATTGTAGGTTAGGCGGTAAACATAATTGTTTTTAACAGCACTGTTGTGCGGTGAACACATTCGTTATCCCACCAGCGATAATGATTTTTAAATATAAGCAATTGCAGCCCCACTACACTCTCTAAAGTCAACATTACCATTTTATAAGGCTGCATTTTTTGTGGAACGGTCTACCTGAGAAAAGTCTTTCAAGAATATTTTCAATCACACACTCGCACATATTTGCAAATCGATATTCACGGCAGTGACGACACCATCATAACTTAATCTATAGCAGATTTTAAACAAAGTACAGTTTCATCCGGTGACGCTTCGTGATAGTACACTCATGGTTTTCATAACAATACTGAACCATTCAGTTCATGTGCCAGTAGTCTGGATTTTAGCCTTAGATATTGGGATTACATGAGACCACCATGAAAGTCATTGTATAATAGTTTATTATATAAGAGAGTCCAGAGGAAGCATTTCTCGTGGGAACATAGCAGCAGTATCATTATGAAAATTCCAGAGACTCATAAAAGGAATTTATTGCCCAAGCGAAGCTTCTTAATTGAGAGTGGGGACGCGCACTACTTCGCGTATGTCGCGGGCTGACTAAGATTTGCAGGGAAGAAGAAATTAATTTAATATCTCTGGCTACAGAAGAGATGCACTGGATCTGATAAGAGAATTGCAACCTGCATAATTTCCGCTAAATTTTGATATGCAATATGGCTATAAGTATAAGTGCATACGTTAAGTGTGGTACTTGTCGCACTTTGTACGGGAGAAACTTCCACGTGCGGCGTGGCTTATACAGACCGCTATCAAGCGAGCGTGGTAACGCCAGCCTGATTATAAATACATGACCGCCTGGCGCGTCAGATTCATTCATTGACTATACGGCTGCTAGAACGAGGTCGTCACGCTGCGAGTCGGCATCGAGAATAGCGTCTTGTCTTCGAGCTGCATACACCTAGCGTGATTGAATCTGGGTAAAAGTAAGTAATCAACCTGCATAATTAAGCTGGATTCTTGATATTTTATGTGCTGATCTGCTGTCATGAGAGGATGTGCTGCTAATAATTAGACTGTTTGACTAGTAGCTTCATATTATTTGAGGTCCAATTGTAACAAACGTAACACATGGGTTAATGAAGGCTCAGGGTATCTCTTGTATCTGGAAGTTCGGTTAGAGTGAAAGGCTAACATGAAATTGTTACCATGTTTGATGAAGAGAACATTTGTGTATCAAGTCTAAATTCAGAAAGTGACTTGGTCAAAGGACCTTGTGAGGTATGGTGTTAGTGGGAACAGGCATCGAATCCGGACTGTGTGTAATAGACATTTCTTCACAGTTTTCCCTACATCAACCCAGTACGAGCTACTGCACACTCATAGCGAGGAAGCAGTAACGGGAGCTGAAGAAGACAAGGAGTCGTCACTAGATCGGGAATCGACCCGGGAACATCTGGCGTACCGGTTCATCACGACGCCGAAGGGGACATCCTCCAACCACCTAAGAAGCGGCAAGAAATGTTCCCGCCAGCCAGAATGTCTCCAGTCGTCCGCCTGTATCTGCTACCAGCGTCGAAGCCTGCCATGATGCAGTAATTCCAGTGGTCCATATGGGGGGCCGCTCCGTCATGTCCATCGACCATTTCAGGTCAGAGCCTTCCAATTTGTAAGAAGCTTGTAATATTAAACTTCACAAGATAGGAACAAGGTTGGCCGTCAGCCAACATGTACATTTATATTAGGATAAATCGTCGTACAGTATAGCTATGCCCAGGACTCGAACTCAGTATATTAGGGTAGGTTGTAGGTTGTATATTCCTTGTTTGTGTGATAACTTTTCCATTCGGTATTATTATGATAGTGTACTTGTTTTCTCCATTTCTTCATGTCGGACCATCTTGGTCAAGTTAGCGATGTCAGGCAGACAGATACTGTTGATAGAGCAGCGTCAGAGTATATTTCTTTGAGGTCGTATGTAATTCATTGGAGATCGGGACTTACCCCTTAAACTCACCCAGGTTAACGTGACAGGGGGTGCGTGCCATCATGTTTGAGATACATGGGCACTATGCAAGTAGCTGACAGTGCGTATTGATATAGAGAAGGCCCCAGCGCAGATTAGTAATGTGTTATATGAGTTTGATACGCCTTATTACGGCCATGCAATAATAGCGCAATGGATTGCGCCCTTGTATACTTATGGATAAGCCCAGTAGTGGCGGAAGCGAGAGTACGTTGGATTGTTTATGACATAGACACGATTGCGTGTAGCCCATGTATAATTAAGAGAGCGCTATGGGAGCCAATTTACGAGAGGTACGGTGAAAGCGAAATTCTCCCGGCAGTCAGTTTCCCCGGCAGTCAGCTGGAAGCTATTCATAAAATAAAGTATGGTCGCCGCCTGTCTCGTGCAGAGCGCCGGTGAGGGGATGGGGTGTCTGACGTCACGGCCTTGGAATGCGGCAGTATAAGCTGCCTACGGTCTGTCAAGTGTTTTGAGAGGGACGACGACGTTGATATTACCCTGCTAGTAGAGATTGCATTTCCGTTTGTTTTGCTTCACTTTAAACGTCTTGCCCTTTATGTGTTGATCATGGGACGATGTAGTTGAATTCCTGTTATTTTTATGTGGATATTAGGTGCCTTGCTCTTAGCTGGACCAGGCATTTCTACTTGGTCCGAGCACTGTACATAGTATGTTTATATTTGTTAGCTTGAGGGTTCGGAGTACTGAGGCATAGTATATTAATGAGCAGGAGGTTGCTGTTAGACTAGTATTTGTACAGATATCCGATTTTTTCTTTACTCCATTACTTACTGCATGATTCCATGCTTGTTACAGCCTTGCTGTTTCGTGAAGGCAGTGTACTGGTAGTGAACGGCTCCACATTTTATTTACCGTATATATGTTTGGAAAGCTCCTATATTTGTAACAATTTTTGATTTTTTTTCTGTAATAAATACGTTATTGTAAAACTTTGAATGCAGCGAAGTTTTCTGTTATATATTTTTTTTAGTAGGATTTGCCCTTACCCTGTATTTTTTCGTATCCACTTATCTTATCTAATTTCGCCTTTGTTTATACCCCCTGATTCATGTTCTACTGAGTTGCTGAGTGTGGATACGCATCGTAAGGTAAGCTATGTGCCAGAACACCCGCTTTGGTGGATGTATTGGTCACTATAATATTCTTGGTTCGATCTCGGCGTTTGCCTGACGGGAACCAAAGCATTATAGGGTACAATACACTGGGAATAAATATTTGTTTAAAACTTTAAAAAGCCTAACTTAAACTGAATCAGCAAAATTTAACTGATATTTTACCGTCACCGAAGTTCTATAGTTTCACTCGATTACTGAGTATACATGCATCAACGGCAAACGAGGGAAAATATTCGTCACGACGTATAACACACGTTATATTCATGAAGAATGGCACAGAACTAACCAAAACTTCACCTATAATCCAAGAAGAACACTACAAAACTCAACTGTATACCACTATACTAAATTATTTTACCTCGCGCTTAGTTCTGTCTTCATGCTGGCCAACCTAAATATTTTTCTGCGGCTATCGAAACACATACTCTACATCTGCCATCAAATGAATTGCTCAAAAAACTTTATACATGTCGAAATCAAAAGTAAAATATATTCTTCTATATTACAATTGATTTCATAAACTGGCTTTATTTTTATTAGCAAGACGATGTGCAAGTGGATATACTGTTAACATGTTGATATTCTTTTGTAGTCTCTAGTCTGTAGCGCTGAACACTTCGGGTGTCAAGTATTAAAACTAACATCTCTGGCCTGTCGCCGTAAATTGCTGTCGGGGGAGGGCCCACAGCCCCACCCCGCTCCCAAGTCAACGAAGCTCCAAGTGCATGCATCAACCAAGCGACTTAAATTTCGCTGGGGGTTGCTCTCTTTCGCGCCGGCAAGGAAACCCAGCTCGCTGGAGAAGCTGAACTGCGGTAGTGAGAGCGGATTGTCGAAACAGCTGTACTTGGCTTGGCTTAGATGTTCGCAGTTTTTTTAAGTTTGTAAAAAGCGTTCTGTCCGCCTCTGTGGTGTAGTGGTTAGCGTGATTAGCTGCCACCCCCAGAGGTCCGGGTTCGATTCCCGGCTCTGCCACGAAATTTGAAAAAGTGGTACGAGGGCTGGAACGGGGTCCACTCAGCCTCGGGAGGTCAAATGAGTAGAGGTGGGTTCGATTCCCACCTCAGCCATCCTGGAAGTGGTTTTCCGTGGTTTCCCACTTCTCCTCCAGGCAAATGTCGGGATGGTACCTAACTGAAGGCCACGGCCGCTTCCTTTCCTCTTCCTTGCCTGTCCCATCCAATCTTCCCTTCCCTCCACTAGGCTCCTGTTCAGCATAGCAGGTGAGGCCGCCTGGGCGAGTTACTGGTCATTCTCCCCAGTTGTATCCCCGACCCAAAGTCTGAATCTCCAGGACACTGCCCTTGAGGCGGTGGAGGTGGGATCCCTCGCTGAGTCCGAGGGAAAAACCGACCCTGGAGGGTAAACAGATTACGAACGAACGAAAAAGCGTTCTAAGGAAAGATAATAAAATATAAATACAGCAGCGCTGCGCTAGATGGGGTTCAGTGCACGCCACTGTTTAACAGTTGCAAATGGGCCACAGTGAAACAGGATTGTCTCACTGTAGCCCATGCTTAATTGTTTCTTAGGTAACTTTTATTTAAAGAAAGGGTTTTTATTAATATTATCGTTTAACAGTTATCCACTGTTAATTGCAGCCATGACTGAAGATGGCAAACGAATATCGATATATCGGAATTATCGATATTTTGAGATGGAAATATATCTATATATCGAAATCGATATTTTGAGGTCCGAGATATTGTCGTTATCGATATTTTGTGCCCAATATATCGATATTTCTGTCTAATACTTTTGACTACGGTTTTTTTTTTTCAGATCCTTTCAATATTTGCATGCTACAGTTACGAAATATGAATTTTTATTTCTCAATTCACTTCGGTAAATACAGTGATAATATCACAACTCTTTCATCGAGCGTACCTTGTATGCATAGCTTTACACGTTAGCCAGGCAATACTTGAGCATTATAGCGACCTCTGTCCCAGCAGAGAGACTGTTTTCAAAGGCCGGTAACACCAACACGGAAAAGAGAAACCGATTAAATGGCTTACCTAAGAGGTATTGGAGACTGACCTAAGATCATCATCATGTATTTTTCCTTTTTTCACCAACAAATGTCATTGCAGTGCTGAGGAAGAAGTTGGAAAGAAAATGTTTATTTTTATTTTATAGAGCTCTGATTATTATCAGAGGTACTTCGTACACAAATTATACGTTTATAATTTTTCGTACGGATTTTTCGTATGGTTATTGCCGGTAGCTCGTTACTAGACAACTTGCATATACTGTTTTTCTATGTATCTTAAAATCTTTCGGCTGTAAATGTTGTGTCATTGTAGTGAAAATGTCATGTTACTTTGTCGTTGTTTTCTGATCTGTGTTAAGATTTATTAAACTTAATGAATACTTTAATCATAGTGTTAAATGTAAAACTACACTTACAATAATGGATAATAGCAAATACAGTAGAGACAATACGCGACACTCACGGATTTAGCCTTGTTAAAATGGGAGACAATTCGACGGTGGCGCTCCTAGTGACTTGACCTGAAGAGTCGCGCTAAATTCAAACATCAGTGGAAATGCATTTACGAAAATGGATAAATAAATTACGTCTAGAAAGAAAGTATTATTGAGATATTAACTTCGACGTTGCTAAAGCAATTCTGGATAAATGAATGAAGAATTATTTAAAAGGTTATTATTTAAACACTGAAATTAGACACATAAACAAAATGTGAAATGGACTGCTGTGAAATGGGTTCATCTTTCATTTATGCATTACTATGTTTGCTTTAGCATTCCTGCCTGAACTTTTACGGTTAGATTCGTCTTTCTTCTCATTTAAAAAACATTGTATCATCACATTAAGACACTTGTCAATAAAAATATTGGCACATTCCTTACACACATGATGCAATAAATTAACATATAAAAGCTGGACAATTTTCCTCTTAACATGAAGCCTACTAACAGAAAGAAAATCTATAAAATTCCGGCTTTAATCTGAGAAGGGGGATAAAAGAAATAAAAGTATGAAAATGTTGTCGATAGTGATGCTTTGAGGAATATTTACGTACAATTAGAGTAAAAATGTAACATACCCTTGGCTGTATAGTTGAGGATTTCTAAAGTCGCTGGCCTGGAAATGATCTGAACAGATCTTATAATTCTTATACAAGCGTAACATCCCTTCTTTCTTGTGCACTTTATCCAAATCACTTATGTGACATCACAGATCACACCTACAACAACACCTCGGTATTGAAGGTTAACTGCTGCACTATACAATAAAATATGCGTGTTATATCTATGCCAGTTAAAATATGGGTCGAGCAGGTCAGAAGATTATGAAGTACTATAAAAATCTCTTTGTCACTGGAAGAATATATATGCAAACACGATATTACTTACATTTTCTTGTCACGAGAGAAGCGAAAGAATGACCGCGCATTCTTCTCTACTTCATAGTTTCTGCAGCCAAACACAGCACATACCTTTCCCCTACTGTTGAGAGGAGATATCAAGGGATGACACACGCTACTATTTAATTATGTCAACTGACTGAAAACGCATAAATAACACCAAAAACTTCACACACAAATACACGTGCCCTTATGACAGAATCAGTACTGTTCAGGTCTACCCGCTAGAGTGAGCTCTAATAGCTGTCCCTCGATATCTCGCTGAGTGTCGCGTATCGTCTCTACTGTATTTGATAATAGTACCAATATTTTACAAACGGATATATCGGCGATATATCGATATTTTGACCGATATTTCAATGACATCGATATTTTAATACCGATGTATCGAAAAAGCGATATATCGATATTTTGAAAAGTTTTGCCATCACTAGCAATGACACGTAATAGAGAAAGAGTACCATTGGTATGTTTAGAAGAAGAGGATATGAAGACTGCTGTAAAACTCGTGGAGGAAGGTCTGTCTGTCTGTCTGTCTGTCTGTCTGTCTGTCTGTCTGTCTGTCTGTCTGTCTGTCTGTCTGTCTGTCTGTCTGTCTGTCTGTCTGTCTGTCTGTCTGTCTGTCTGTCTGTGCGGAAAGCTGCTAAAGCTAAGGGTGTAGTTCACAGGTAGGCCTATATAAATAGCTTTACAGAATTCATATTTTAATAACAAGATCGGGTAAACAGCCTACTAATAACAACTGTCCAAATCGAAAACCACGAGAATATCCATATTCACAGCCAAGTCGTCGTGGTCAAGATGGCGGTATAACTACTTCACATCAACATTTTGCTTTGTTCTATAGACTGCACATCTTAATTAGTTACATTTTAAATATTTTTCTAATAATTTTTAAATGAAAATTCGATATCTTCTGAGAAAACGTTTTGCATTTGAAAATTTGGCATGGCAACCCTGCCCACAGATACGAGAGCTTGTTGGTAATCATGTTCATCTCTGGTCTGAGATATTGATCAATGTGAAGTCCTAATTATTTCATAAGCTACATTAGTAGAGAGAGATGTTTAAGACGTACCTCCTAAAAATAAATGAAGTGGAGGGCTAATTGGTGGCGCCTTCAGCCAGCGTGCGGTCACCAAGTTAAGTGCCTTCATTAATCTCCGGGCTGCTTACATAATGCTAACCAGGAAATGCGTGTCGTCTCATCAGCAGCGAGGGGACTTTCCTCTTGATGTCTTCTTAACGCATGCAGCTGGTAGAGATCGGGATATACGAAGATTAACGGGACAGCATTACCAGCAGCGGCGATTGGGAATTAGAACGGGGGGGGGGGGGGGGGAGGACGAGGAGCAAACATGTACAGTCAACAGAAAGAAGACGTATTTGTGGGATATAGCGAGCAGAGGGGGGGGATATATAATCAACTTTTCTTATATATATATATATACATATTTTTTTTTTTTTTACAATTTGCTTTACGTCGCACTGACACGGATAAGTCTTATGGCGACAATGGGATAGGAAAGGCCTAGAAGTGGGAAGGAAGTAGCCATGTCCTAAGGTACAGCCACAGTATTTGCCTGGAATGGAAAACGGAAAACCATGGAAAACCATTTTCAGGGCTGCCAACAGTGGGGGTGGAACCCACTATCTCCCGGATGCAAGCTCACAGCTGTGCATCACTAACCGCACGGCCCATCAAAACTGAGAAAAAAACCTACAAAATGGTCATTTTTTTAAATCTCTGAGCGAATTTCGATAGGGAGGTAAAGGTTGACAGTTTTCCAACTTAAGTGCGGTAATAATAGATTTTTGCCGGCCCCGTGGTGTAGGGGTAGCGTGCCTGCCTCATACCCGGAGGCCCCGGATTCGATTCCCGGCCAGGTCAGGGATTTTTACCTGTACTTGGGGGCTGGTTTGAGGTCCACTCAGCCTACGTGATTAGAATTGAGGAGCTATCTCACGGTGAAATAGCGGCCCCGGTCTAGAAACCAAGAATAACGGCCGAGAGGATTCGTAGTGCTGACCACACGACACCTCGTCATCTGCAGGCCTTCGGGCTGAGCAGCGGTCGCTTGGTAGGCCAAGGCCCTTCAAGGGCTGTAGTGCCATGGGGTTTGGTTTGGTTTAATAATAGATTTTTTTAAGATTTTGATTCAGTACTGTACAATAATACTTTCACCAAAGGCACAATATTACACATTTATTACAATTAAAATAGAAGTCGGCCTAATGCATGATTATACAATAATTAAGAAATTGCTAGACTGACTAATGTGCGCGGCAAGTGGGCGAATCATACCTCAGTGTCCATGGCCTTGGCAAAAATATACCCCGTGCTACCCTTTCTCACAGCACATGCATACGCTATATGAACCGGTTAGGCGCGACAAACATTTTTTGCGTATGACCGCTAACAAATTTTGCTAATAATTACCAGATAAACATCACGACTTGTAAAAATTGCTTGGTTTTTTAATATCATTTCTAGTGTCGACCGGCTAAAAAGGAATAAAAATGTGATGTTTTCTCCACAAAGTAGGGGAAAGGGGGTGACCCTCTAATTGCCACTACTGAGTATTACCAGGGTTAGGGTTACCATCCCGACATTTTCAAATGCAAGACATTCTTTTAGATGGTGCTTCTCAATTCAGTCCCGTCCGTCTCCAGTGTTGCCAGAGATTTAAAAATGGCAAGAGGGCTGGTATATGGGTAAAATGGCACATGCAAGTCACCTCCAATGGGGATGTGCCTGAAAAGAGCTGAACCTCCTCGGGATGAGGACACGAATTTGCCAGGCTCCGTGGTTAAATAAAGCCGGCCCGGTAGCGTGTCTGCCTCTTAACTTAAGGCCCGGGTTCTGTTCCCAGCCAGGTCAGAGATTTTTGCCTGGATCTGAGGGCTGGTTCGAGGTCCACTCAGTCTACGTGATTACAATTCAGGAGCTATCTCACGGTGAGATAGCATCCACGGTCAAGAAAGCCAGGAATAACCGCCGAGAGGATTCGACGTGCTGACCACACGACACTTATAATCTCCAGGCCTTCGGGCTGAGCAGTTGTCGCTTGGTAGACCAAGGCCCTTCGGGACTTTGCGCCATGGGGTTTGGTTTGATTTTCCATTGTTAAATTGTTAGCATGCTGACCTTTGATTCAAGGCTTCGATTCCCGGCCGGGTCGGGATTTTTTAAGTTTCATTAGTTATTTCCGTTGGCTAGGGGGCTGGGTGTTTGTGCCGTCTTCAGCATTGGAATTCATATTAGGTAGGCCTTGTTTTCACAGACATACACCTCGCCTATACCGCGGCATGCCATGATTTTATTATTATTATTATTATTATTATTATTATTATTATTATTATTATTATTAGATGCGAAAAAGACCAGAAAACTGATCACGCAAAGCTCACTTAGAAGTTGTGCATTTCCTTCTTTGCCAGGCACCCTTCAGTTTTTCTCTCATCGTGGTTCTTCGTTCTTCTGTCCACTTAGCTCCTGTCTTCTTCTTGTGGTTTCTCTCTGACTCTACTTCCCACTTGTTGATTTTCGTTCTGTAGCAGGTTCGGTTAGCGATGTCGGCCACTTTGATTCCTGATTTGTCCACGTCTTGGCGGATTTCCGTTGTCCACCTATTTGTTTTGATGTTTTCTGTTGCCTCAAGTAAGATTCTTGTCAGTCTGTTTTCTGGAAGGCGTTTGATGCGTCCGTAAAATTTCAGGCGTCTTTTTCTGATGTCGGCCGCAAGGTTTGAGAGCTCCTTAGTTTTTGTACGAGATTGCAGTCTATATCCTTCGTCAGTCAGTTTTGGGCCGAGAATTTTTCTGATGATTTTACGTTCCTCTTTCAGGATGTCTTCGAGTACTGTTTTCCTGTGGAGATCCAGTGTTTCACTCGCGTATAGTATTTCAGGTTTGATCACAGTGTTGTAATGTCGAATTTTGGTGAAGATTGAAAGGCATTTTTTGTTGTAAATGTTTTGCGTTCGGCCGAGGGCTCTCTTCATTTTCTGGATGCGGACCTCGAGGGCCTTCTGTTCTTTTCCTGTTGGTACTATAATTTCTCCGAGATATCGGAACTCAGTTACTTTTTCGATTGTGCCAAATTTCGTGTTCAAATTCTGGAGGCTGCAGTGGTTGCACATGACCTTGGTTTTTTGAGAAGGAGATTTGTAGGCCGATTTTTTTTTGAGCATTTCTTGAGAGTTTCGATTTGGCTGATTGCCTGTTGTTCGTTTGTTGCAAGGATCGCGAGATCATCTGCGAAAGCGAGACAGGAGATTTTTACATGTCTTCTTGTCATACTTAATGGTTGCCAATTTCCTTGAGCTTTTCCTGCTTTGTTTCACTTAATTAGGCTGACAATATATGTAAATATAATAAAGTATTATCTCATTCTGAATGGACCTAAATCACATGCAACTAATGCAGGTGTTTGAATTCAATAACCAAATTATTCGTACAATTACTTCAACTCATTATCATCACTATAATAATTTCGTGTGGCAATTTCTAGCCGAGTGCAGCCCTTGTCAGGCAGACACTCCGATGAGGGTGGGCGGCATCTGCCATGTGTAGGTAACTGCGTGTTATTGTGGTGGAGGATAGTGTTATGTGTAGACTTCGGATTTTTAGGTGGTAATAGGTTAGTATGCAAACTGATTTGGTTAATAGGAAATGTCTCACAACCCGCTCTTCCATACTGTAGCAAGAGTAACATACATTTTAGGAGTTCTATAGGCCGTACTCCTAATGTCTATGCAAACCTCATAGCATAACTGTTGTACACGGTAGGGTACACTTCTTATTGGCTTAAATAAGTTTGCAGCCTAACCTATCAGCACCTAAAAATCCGGGCTCTAGTTATGTGTGGTGTGTGAGTTGCAGGGATGTTGGGGACGGCACAAACACCCAGCCCCCGGGCCACTGGAATTAACCAATGTAGGTTAAAATCCCCGACCCGGCCAGGAATGGAACCCGGGACCCTCTGAACCGAAGGCCAGTACGCTGACCATTCAGCCAACGAGTCGGACATTATCATCACTAGCAAAAGTAGAGGCCAGTATGAAATTAAAATCACACTACCTTTCTTCTCACATGAAAGAAACTCTTACAAGTGTTGCCTGCACTAAAACTTCTATTGTTATTTTAACTTATGCCATTGCAACCTTAGAACCACTTGTTAAATAAACAATATTTCAGAAAGGTTTATTTATTTACTTACTTTTATAAACTGTTTCTTAAAATATGCTGCTTCGGTTTTATAGGACTATTTCATTATGATGATCATTAGAATGCAAGTTATTTATTTCATAAAATAATTAATGTACTTCTTATTCAGTGCACTTACTATGACTGTAGACTCAGTAAATCCATCCTCACTGAGCCGTGACATGTCAAGATTAGATTTGCTACTTCTTGGCATGATGTGGTCAGCAAGAAATATCAATCTGGCGTACCACACAAATGATGACCTGTATACAACATCAGAGCTCATTCCACTTTCCAATTTGTTAACTTTATTTCTGAAATCATAGTGTTAAACCCAGTGTTTCCAACTTATATTTTCAAGATCCGCTAAATACTACTAAAAATCCGCTAAAATTCCGCCAAGAAATCCAATGTCAAATAATGGGCAATAATAATAATAATAATGATGATAATAATAATAATAATAATAATAATAATAATAATAATAATAATAATAATAATAATAATAATAATAATTGTACCGGGAGGTACACCTCCACTCCGCTAATTTAAAATGTGCGCCAGTTGAAACTCCTCTGCTGGAGGAAGTCTGAACTTTATCTAGCTATTAATTCTTTACCTTCTCAGAAGATGTCACCACGTGGAAAATTTTGAGTTTTTGAACTGTGTCATTTTTGATGTGTTTTTGTTTCGCTTGAAGTAAGAAGTGTGAACTTTCTCTTCTAGAGGACACTACTGAAGATCAACAATAGTGCACCCTAGTGCGGAGTCAAAGAACTATTTTGTTGGAGAAATTTTTATTTCAAATGTTTGTTTCTTGCTAAATTTATTTCTGTTATTGTTTAAGTTGGCTGTATACCCCTCTTTTCCCCCTTGTTTTAGATTTATCCAATCCCGAATTTCTTTTAGTAATTTCCGACCAATCCGATGTATCTTCCCCCATCTTGGATATGTTTCTGTACCCTAGCCAATAAAGTAATTGTGGGCGGGTGTTTTCATTCCCCTAACGCCTAGAAACTTCCGCGAGAGGATTTAAACTGCTGATTTTAGGGTCTCCGGGCCACTTCTGTTCCATCTTTCAGTGTATAAAGTACATTGCAGGAGGCGGGAAGCGCCTCTTTCCTCGGCTGCGGTCATCAATAAGGTAATGGCCGATTAATAAATTCTTTCTTTGCTAGCTCAGCAGTTTAACTCTCGGGGCGGGTGCGAAGCGTTCCACCATGTAACCTTTTCCTAAAATGTAACAATCTTTCTTCTATTCTCTTTTAAGCTACCTTCTGGGATAGAGAGTGCTAACCCTCTCGAGCTCCCACTCTTATTGTTTTGAGGTGAACTTATTTTCTCAACCTACTCTTCGTTAATGTAAAACAAATTGCTCTTTTCTAAAGTCACCTCGGTAGTATGGGATTAGACCTTGCATTAGTGGCCTAGAGCCAGATTAGGTTTTTTTAAAAAACAAGTGTATTAGGAGTGCAGATTGCCTCCTCTCAAATTGTTATTTTAGAGGTCATGTAATTGCCCCTTTTCATTTAATAGACCTCAGTAGGTTGGGTATTGTACCCCTGTGTCTATGTCCAGTGAGGACAACTTGAAGGTGGAGTTTGGTGTGGCCTGGGAGAGGCTTAAATTTTGAGAGCGAGTGGCTCTTTTGAAAATTAAGTGTTGTATGCCTCGTGGAGGCTTTTCTGTGTAATTTGGAGCAAGGGCTCCTAGGTATGAATGGGGTTTTCTGCCCCTCTGTTAAAACTCGTGTTTGGGGTAAAACTGAGCTGATTGCCCAAGCTGTGTAAAATCAGGGCGCGAAGCCCAATTCCTGTAAATATTGTAACTACCCTTTTTGACTTGCTACTTTGTACCTGCCATGCTTGTTATTTCTTGTTTTTGAAAAGAAAATATAACCTTGTTAAATTTTAAATTAATTTTGCTTTCGTAGCTGGAGACCTATTCACACCCGCACCTTCTTTCACCTCTACCTACCACGGAAAAACTCCGTAACAAGTGGTAGCAGAGCGTGGTTGAATGGGTCTCAATTTAGCCCCTTTTGACGGCTAAACATTGTTTGTCCCGAACTCTAACTATTTTCCCAGTTGCTGGAATTTTTTGAGTTTTTCAAAATTGTTCTGTCACCATGCCCGGCCCTCGCGATGTTCTCCATCTTAACTATTTGCGCAAGGAGGAGTTGATCTATGAATTGACTATTAGAAATGTACAATCTGGAGGCACGGTTGCAGTAGACACAAACAAGCTTAGAGAGTCCCTAGATTTGCCCATTTCCATCCCCAATTTGGGAGAAAAAGAAATTGACGACTCTCTTTCCACGATCACGGAGAATATTACTGGGCTAGCTTCTGTAGTTAGTTTTTTTGATGAAAATGATCCTTCTCCTAATCAAATTAAGCGTGTGCAAGCTAGGCTATATCATTTTTCGAATAGGGTTAACGATCTGTTGTCTCTAAAGTTGAATGACGTTCAGAAGAAGGAAGCTAGTACGCTGCTTGAAAATATGTCTGAATTATCTAGCAAGGTCACTCAATTGTTAACAGGGGAGGTTCCTCCCAAAAGCGATCTACCCACCACAGTGAATGCAGGTAGTGAGGAAGCGCCTCCCAAGGGAGAAGTTAATAGGATAACCGTTGCTGCTCAAACTATCCCTGCCCCATTGGACAACGAATCTGAACGTCGTGCATCATTGAGTAACATCCGTTCTGAATTAACTTCCTTGCCATTGAAACCTTTACCTACTATGTCACCCGGGTTTAGTAGCTTGCCTCATCCATTGGCAATGTTGCTCAGAGGCATCTCTAGGTTTTCCGTTCATACCACCAGTGATGTAATTTCATTTTTAAGATTTCTAGTTGAATTTCAGGATCATGCCCTTGTGTTTTCTCTTTCTCCATGTCAAATTTTGCAAATTATCTATCCGTATGCTATTGGTATTCTCTCAGATAAAATCGTAAGAGCCATTGCCGAGCAATCATCTATTGAGGATTTCCATGCCCATTTGCTAGCTAACTTCATCCCGGCTAGGGCCAGGTCCTCCCTTATTCAGAAGTACTATTACCGTGTACAACGCTTGGATGAAAACTTGGCTGATTTCATACAGGACATTAAGTTTTATACTAGGGTGTTTGCTCTTCATTTCCCTGAGGATCAGATTGTACAAGCTATTGTGGAAGGGATTTCACCACCCTACAGGTCATATTTGTGTTTCGCGGCGTGCCCGCAAACTTTCTCTGAACTTGAAGCATTGGCCGTCTCAGCGGAAGGAGTTAGATACGCCGATTCTTTGCGTGTCGCGAAAGAACCCCCACCTTCCTTTAGTAATACTCGGCCTCCACCTCGCCGACCAGTCAATCCCCGTAAATGTTATGCTTGCGGGTCGCCTGACCATCTGCGCAACAAGTGTCCACTGATCAAGTCAAGTGGGACAAGGAATGGAGCCGGGTCATCACAAGGCTGTTTTAAATGTGGGGCTTTCTCACATATCGCCAAGAATTGTCCCAATTCGAATAGCACCCCCTCCTGCTCAACTTCTGGTGCAAATTCCACCTATGCCAATAATAAAAAGTGACTAGTGGCTTCGGCTGAGTCGACTAATCCATCTTCCCGAGACTCAGCCCCTGGTAAACAGGTTGTAAATTCAGGGAACGAGCAATTTTCAAATTCATCTTTTGAAGGTCCCAAAGAGTGTCTTAGGATTGCGGCGGATACCCCCGCACCGGTCCCCTTTCTCAAAATTGAGTTAAATAACGAGCCTATAACAGCTCTCTTAGATTCAGGTAGTGTTTGTTCTATTATTTCGGCTGATTGGTATTCAAAATTGAAATCTGTTTGTAAACTTCCTAACTATTGTTTGTCGGCGATCCAATACGTTTCGGCTAATTCCTCTCCATTAGAAATTCTCGGTTCCTTATATGTCAAAATTCGTTTTTTTAAATTCACATGGAAAGTTAAATTGTTTGTGGCCAAGCACTTGTCTTGCCCCATTATATTGGGAGCGGACTTTATTTCTCACACTGGTCTTGTGCTCGATCTTCAGAGTAGGTCTTGCACTTTCAAATTTGCCTCTAATTGTAATATCCCTCTATTAAAAAGTAATTCTGCATCATGTTCTTCTATTTCGCCTACCCAGGATGAGATGTTGTTAGACCTTAGGCATCTACCTGAGGAGCAGGCTGATAGTATTCGCAAATTGTGTCAGTCGTTTCCCGAGGTGTTCTCTGATACTCTTGGTGTTACTGACCTTATTGAATACAAAATTGAGGTCACGGATTCGATTCCTGTCCGTTTTCCACCTTATAGGCTATCTCCACTTAAAATGAAGGCTCTAAAAGAAATCATCGATCAGATGTTGAAGGACGGTATTATTAGACCCTCTAAGTCAGCGTATTCTTCGCCTATTTTTTTAGTCCCGAAACCCCAAGGGGGCTTCAGGCCTGTCATTGATTACAGGGCTCTCAATCGGAAGGTGGTGTTACAATCTGTGCCCCTTCCCGACCTTCATTCTTGTTTTTCATGGTTTCGTAAGGCCAAGTTCTTTACTATCTTGGACTTGAATCAGGCCTATAATCAAATTCCCCTTGCCGAAGAGTCTAAACATCTTACTGCGTTTGCCACGGACTGGAATTTATACGAATACAACCGCGTGCCTTTCGGGCTCCCCACGGGAGCAGCTGTACTCACTAGGCTACTAGATAGGGTCTTCTCCGACATCAAATTTGAGTACTTATATCACTACTTGGATGATGTCGTCGTATTTTCAGAGACTTTTGAAGAACATCTAGATCATCTGCGAGAAGTTCTCGATCGCCTTCGTAAGGCTGGGTTAACTGTTAAGTTGTCCAAGGTTGCCTTTGCTAAGCCCTCTATGTCTTTCCTAGGGCATATTGTGTCACCGGATGGTGTAGCAGTCGATCATTCTAGAACACAAGCCATCCGTGATTTTAAACCTCCCAAAGACATTAAAGGTATCGCCAGGTTCATTGGTATGGTGAATTTCTTCAGGAAGTTTATTCCTAACTTCGCTAATAGAGCGGCGCCCTTAAACCTTCTTCGTAGGAAAGGCATCAAATTCGAGTGGGGACCTTCTCAACAAGCCGCTTTTGAAGACCTTAAATTAGCTCTTTGTAATGCCCCTGTACTTGCTATGCCTGATTTCTCGAAGAAATTCATTGTCCAAACCGACGCATCGTCGTCAGCGGTAGCTGCAGTCCTTCTTCAAGAGACTGAACTAGGGAGGCGCCCCATCGCTTATGCGTCTAGGACATTGTCGGCTCAAGAAGCCAAGTATTCCATCTATGAGCTCGAAGGTTTGGCAGTCTTATTCGCCTTAGAGAAGTTCCGTCTCTATCTGGAACATGTCAAATTCGACCTGGAGACAGATAATCAAGCCTTAAGCTGGGTCTTAGGTAGGCCACGTCGTACTGGTCGTATAGCCCGCTGGGCCATCCGTATTTCTGCCTTCCAGTTTGATGTTAGACATATCAGAGGTACCGAAAATGTTGTTGCTGATGGACTCAGCCGTATGTTTTCTAACGATGTCGAGACCCACGAACCGGTCGACAATTCATCACCTTCCGAGTCCATACTATCTAAGGTTAATGCCATCCTAACAGATGCTCCCATGCTCTTTAGGGATATCGAGAAATACCAACGTGAAGATCCGACGCTGGCTCCGATAATGGAAACCCTTTCTTCTGGGGAACATGTTGTCCCTTATGTTCTGAGGAATGGTGTTCTATGTTGCCCTTCGAGGCATGATAAGATGATGAAAGTTGTCGTTCCAGCTGTTCTTGTACCTATGATCTTCAAGTATTATCATGAGACCCCATTAGGAGGGCATCTTGGAATCTTTAAAACTCGTGAAAAGATTCGTGAAATGTTCATCTGGAAAGGTATGGACGGTGAAATCCGTGAACTAGTAAAGGCTTGTAAATCCTGTTTGCTTAGTAAACCGACCATGTCCACCAAGGTAGGCCTCTTGTCTTCTCAGCAAGCGTCGCGCCCCATGGAACGCCTGTATATTGATTATGTAGGACCATTCCCCCAGTCAAAGGGTAATGCCAACAAGTTCATCCTTGTGTGTGTAGATGATTTTACCAGATTTTCTTGGTTATTTCCGACTAAGCTGGCTACCGCTCAGTCTACCATTACTTGCTTAAATTCTATTTTTGCTTCTTTTGGTCCGTGCCAATATATTGTATCTGATAATGCGAAGGCTTTTACATCTAACTTATTTCGTAAATTCTGTTTTGACTTAACCATCTCTCATGTAACTACTTCTGCTTATTACCCTCAACCATCTCTGGCTGAACGGGTTAATCGTAATCTCAGGTCCGCACTTATTGCCTATCATCATGAAGATCATTCCAGGTGGGACACGTCCCTGCATTGGTTAGCTTTTGCTTTGAATTCGGCGGTTCATGAATCTCATAAGTTCACTCCAGCTTTCTTGATGTTCAAGTTTGTTCCCAACACGCCGCTCTCTAACCTTTGGTCTCTGAGTGACATTCTACCCGAGACAATAGATCCGGATAATATTAAAGATCTTTGGAAGAAGGCTAAAGCCAATCTTAAGGTATCTCATGAAAAGGTTAGAGAAAAGTATGATCGTGGACGGAGACCCACCACTTTGAAGGTAGGTGACCAGGTGATGGTCAAGAATTTTGTTCCCGCGGGCAAGCTTGCCCCCAGATTTCATGGGCCATGCATCATTCTCGATTTTCTTACGCCGGTTACATTGTTAGTAAGCAATCCAGCCACCGAGAGGATATTTAGGGTTTACCTGTCCCAGGTGAAACCGGTGTAAATTTTGTGTCAACTTGCTTCATATAATTTGATAGGAATATGAAGGTTATATATTTTTTTTTGAGTTCCACTCTTAAGGCATTCTGCTCCTTCTATTTTATTTTATATGTAAGCATTTCTGTAAAACCTCCCCCGATTTGTTAAACTGCCATCCTGTCCTTGCCACGGCCATTACCACGCTCCCGTCTCCTGCTCCACTACACACAGTGGCTGGCTTAGATGAAATGCCATGGATATCTGCACGCCGCTGGCCCCTCAATCTCTCTACATGCCTGTGCCCTCAAAAGAAACATGATGGTCCAACACAATTCTGCCGCCTAGCTTAAATGTTTCAGTGCCCCCGCAGCCGCGCGGCGCTGTGCCGCGGCTGGTGTTCGAGGACGGGCCCCCTCGGCCCCAGCGAGGACGACATGTGCACGGGGAGCCGGAGCTCTCCTCCCGGCCTAGGCTGATGTGCGGCGCACGTCCTGCTACTTGCCCGCAGCCTGTATTCCTTCACCGCGGGCGCGGCGTGTTTCAACACCACTGCTCCCCTCATAGTGCGGGCGAGCGGTATCTCAGGGTACTTGAGGGGTCCGAGCGGCCTCCTTTGGACGCAAGCTGCAACGGCCGGTCTGGCCATCCAACTTCATCAACCTCAACTACATGGACAGTTACGATAAGCAATGACTACACTCGGGAATTCAACAGCAATATTTGGTGGACATTGCAAAATTTTTCATCACTTTTAAGTATTAAAAGTCTATCTTCGGAATTCTACTTCTTAAAAACTTTACTTCATCTGCAACAACAAAATTTTGAAACTAAATCAAACCAAATTAAGAAAATCTTATAAATTTTTTTTTTTTGGCAATTAATCTCCATATCTACATCAAAACTTGGACCTTGTTTTCAAACAATTTCATGTGTCACCCCGGGAGGAACTTTTGGGGGGGGAGGTCTGTACCGGGAGGTACACCTCCACTCCGCTAATTTAAAATGTGCGCCAGTTGAAACTCCTCTGCTGGAGGAAGTCTGAACTTTATCTACGCTATTAATTCTTTACCTTCTCAGAAGATGTCACCACGTGGAAAATTTTGAGTTTTTGAACTTGTCATTTTTGATGTGTTTTTGTTTCGCTTGAAGTAAGAAGTGTGAACTTTCTCTTCTAGAGGACACTACTGAAGATCAACAATAGTGCACCCTAGTGCGGAGTCAAAGAACTATTTTGTTGGAGAAATTTTTATTTCAAATGTTTGTTTCTTGCTAAATTTATTTCTGTTATTGTTTAAGTTGGCTGTATACCCCTCTTTTCCCCCTTGTTTTAGATTTATCCAATCCCGAATTTCTTTTAGTAATTTCCGACCAATCCGATGTATCTTCCCCCATCTTGGATATGTTTCTGTACCCTAGCCAATAAAGTAATTGTGGGCGGGTGTTTTCATTCCCCTAACGCCTAGAAACTTCCGCGAGAGGATTTAAACTGCTGATTTTAGGGTCTCCGGGCCACTTCTGTTCCATCTTTCAGTGTATAAAGTACATTGCAGGAGGCGGGAAGCGCCTCTTTCCTCGGCTGCGGTCATCAATAAGGTAATGGCCGATTAATAAATTCTTTCTTTGCTAGCTCAGCAGTTTAACTCTCGGGGCGGGTGCGAAGCGTTCCACCATGTAACCTTTTCCTAAAATGTAACAATCTTTCTTCTATTCTCTTTTAAGCTACCTTCTGGGATAGAGAGTGCTAACCCTCTCGAGCTCCCACTCTTATTGTTTTGAGGTGAACTTATTTTCTCAACCTATTCTTCGTTAATGTAAAACAAATTGCTCTTTTCTAAAGTCACCTCGGTAGTATGGGATTAGCCCTTGCATTAGTGGCCTAGAGCCAGATTAGGTTTTTTTAAAAACAAGTGTATTAGGAGTGCAGATTGCCTCCTCTCAAATTGTTATTTTAGAGGTCATGTAATTGCCCCTTTTCATTTAATAGACCTCAGTAGGTTGGGTATTGTACCCCTGTGTCTATGTCCAGTGAGGACAACTTGAAGGTGGAGTTTGGTGTGGCCTGGGAGAGGCTTAAATTTTGAGAGCGAGTGGCTCTTTTGAAAATTAAGTGTTGTATGCCTCGTGGAGGCTTTTCTGTGTAATTTGGAGCAAGGGCTCCTAGGTATGAATGGGGTTTTCTGCCCCTCTGTTAAAACTCGTGTTTGGGGTAAAACTGAGCTGATTGCCCAAGCTGTGTAAAATCAGGGCGCGAAGCCCAATTCCTGTAAATATTGTAACTACCCTTTTTGACTTGCTACTTTGTACCTGCCATGCTTGTTATTTCTTGTTTTTGAAAAGAAAATATAACCTTGTTAAATTTTAAATTAATTTTGCTTTCGTAGCTGGAGACCTATTCACACCCGCACCTTCTTTCACCTCTACCTACCACGGAAAAACTCCGTAACAATAATAATAATAATAATAATAATCTGAGGAAAATTATAGGCCCCGAAAAACAGAAGAAGGATATAGATTGAGGTCACGCAAAGTGACAGAAGAGCTTTCGAACATTGCAGCAGACATCCGCAAAAGAAGTCTGAAATTATATGGGCACGTCCGCAAGTAGACAGGCACACAAGATTCTCACCTACATAGAACATCTAAAAAATATTCCATGGATATTGGAAGTGAAGAAGGATCTGGAAAAAGCCCAGATGAACTCAAATGGCACCGCGGACAGAAACCTCTATAGGAAAAAATTAATGGATGGAAAGTGCAACCAGAGAACGAAGTGAAAAAGAAGACTGGAGCAAAGTGGACAGAAGAACGAAAAAGGATCCACGGAGAAAGGATGAGAGCTGTTTGGCAACTCAGAAAGCAGAATCGTTAGAGCTTTGCGTGGTCCATTGGGTCCATGCGCACATAATAATAATAATAATAATAATAATAATAATAATAATAATAATAATAATAATAAATGTCTGTACTCACCTGATCTGTGAGTTTCACTGGGATTAACCCCCTGCCTGCAAGCCGGCGAGCTAAAATTTGTAGGCGTTTTACTGCCGGGTGCAAACTAGGTGAATCTTCTACCTCAAGGGCCACACACAGAACAGGCCAGTTCATTAAACGGTCTTCCTTCATAGCATAAATATAAGTGCTACTCTCTCACAGTTTCATTATCTGTCATCATTCGTCAACTAAGAGATAAGTACCCTCTCCCCACGCATTGCAAATTTATGATACCACGATCTCATAACATCAAACCAAAATAACACGTTTTCCTCATGTGACTGCTAGCTCCTGACAAGAAATACGGAATAGCTCAGAGACAGACTGGAGTACAATTTTTTTTAAAAAAAGGAAAATGAATAAACCGCTAAATTCCGCTATAATAAATCTAGAATTCCGCCAAAAAATCCGCTGCCCTCTAAATGGTATATTTCTCCGCCGACAGTCTTCTAATTCCGCCAAATTTAGCGGAAAATCCGCTAAGTTGGCAACACTGGTTAAACCATTAAAACACACACAGTACTGAACCATACCACATATGCGTGGTATTGTCATTTATTGAATACCTCATGCATATATTAAAACTAATGCTGGGGTACGAACAGGGGAAGCGCACCAGAATTTTTTTTTGCTAGTTGCTTTACGTCGCACCGACACAGATAGGTCTTATGGCGACGATGGGATAGGAAAGGCCTAGGAGTTGGAAGGAAGCGGCCGTGGCCTTAATTAAGGTACAGCCCCAGCATTTGCCTGGTGTGAAAATGGGAAACCACGGAAAACCATCTTCAGGGCTGCCGACAGTGGGGCTCGAACCCACGATCTCCCGGATGCAAGCTCACAGCCGCGCGCCTCTACGCTCACGGCCAACTCGCCCGTTCGCACCAGAATTAGGCCACCGCCCACGTCGAGGACGGGTAGACCAACGCAGGGAGTACACGGGAAAGTCTGCAAGATTTAATCTCCAGCTGTGCTATCTGAACCGTATAAATGAAGGTTGGGCCCCTCTAAGATGGTGTCGGAAAGAAGTATGTCGAGAAGGGCAGCTAGCCTTAAAACTAGGGTCCTTAGACCCCTCCAAGATGGTGACATGTCGAGAAGGGCTGCATGCCATAAAACTAGGGTCCTTAGGCCCGCTCTAGGATGGTGTCGAGAAGGGCAGCTAGCCTTAAAAACTAGGATCCTTAGGTCCCCTCCAAGATGGTAACGTGGAAGCGGCATGTCGAGAAGGGCAGCTAACCTTTACTCTAGAGTCCACTAAGGTTAGGCCCCTCTCTAATATGGTGTCGGGAATGGATATGTCGAGAAGGGTATCTAACCTTAAAACTAGAGTCCTCTGAAGATATGCCCCTCCAAAATGATGGCATGTCGAGAAGGGCAGCTAGCCTTAAAATTAGTGTCCTCTGAGGTTAGGCCCCTCCAAGTTGGTGTCGAGAAGGGCAGCTAGCCTTAAAGCTAGGATCCTTTGAGTTAAGCCCCTCTAAGATGGTGTCGCAAATGGCTAAGTCCCGTCAAGATAACAGCACTAAGGTTAGGGTTCTTTTCAAAATTCCGCGCTTGCACGTGGCTAAGTCCCGTCAAGATAACGGCAGTGAGGTTAAGGTCGTTCAAAATTCCACTTGTCAAAAGCACGTGGCTAAGTCCCGTCAAGATAACAGCTGTGAGGTTAGGGATCGTTCACATTTTCAAAATTCCGCGCCAAAACAAGTGCACGAGGTTAAGACCTGTCAAGATATCAGCAGTGATGTTAACCATGTTGACTTGTAAAACTTCCGCGCCGACCTGTCAAGATAACAGCAGTGAGGTTAGCCATGAATACTTTTTCAAAATCCGCGCCAAAACAAGTGCACGAGGTTAGGACCTGCCAAAATGACGGCTGTCAAGTTAGCCACGTTCCCTTGTTCAAATTCCGAGCCCATGTGGCCAAAAAAGTAAGGATATGACCTGTCAAGATGGCAGTAGTGAGTTTAGCCACATTCACTTGTTCACAAGGTTAGGACCTGTCAAGATGGTAGCAGTGAGGTTAGCCGCGTCCACGTGCTCAAAAAGGTGAGGTTAGGGTCTGTCAAGATGACAGCTGTCAAGAGTACGTGCTTTTGTCTGTAAACAAGATCACGTGCTCGTGACGTCACTGTCACGTGGCCATGACGTCACGGGGTCAAGTCAGTTACATCGTGGGAAAATGCTGATTCAGCTCCCATTGTCTTGGAACCCTCCCAGCCCTACTACTTAGAATGTTTTTATTTTCTTACAATTCATGAACCTTACCGTGCATTCTTACCATTCTTTTATAGACACACTCACTTTTCATTCGATTTATCGGAACTCTTTTTTACCCTGGAGTCATATAACGCATTATCTGTACTCTCCGCATATTGTAAGAGGCTACTAGGAGGGAAACAACTAAAGAATCTGTACTCGCTCCCTTCTCTTGTAAGCCCAAAAACATATACATAAATCTACGCTTTTCCGTGTAGGGAATGGAATGAATGAGTGCGATTTGTTTAACAACTGTTGTTATATCAAAGGATATTCATCTTTTTTATTACTAAATAAATGTCCGTCTCTGTGGTGTAGTGGTTAGCGTGATTAGCTGCCACCCACGGAGGTCCGAGTTCGATTCCCGGCTCTGCCACGAAATTTAAAAATGGTACGAGGGCTGGAACAGGATACACTCAACCTCGGGAGGTCAGCTGAGTACAGGTGGGTTCGATTCTATTCTCGAAGTGGTTTTCCGTGATTTCGCACCTCTCCTTCAGGCAAATATTAGGATGGTACCTAACTTGAGGCCACGGCCACTTCTATCCCACTTCTTGTCTATCCTTTCCAATATTCCCCTCCCCCACAAAGTCCCTGTTCAGCATAGCAGGTGAGGCCGCCTTGGCGAGGTGGTAGCCCCCACCCCAGTTGTATCCACCGACCCAAAGTCTCACTGCCCTTGAGGCAGTAGAGGTGGGATCCCTCGCTGAAGCCGAGGGAAAAACCAACCCTGGAGGGTAAACAGATTAAGAAAGAAAGAGAGAGAGTGAAAGAAAGGAAGAATAAATAAATAAATAAATCTATATAAATAAAATTGTTTCTGTTTGTCTGTTTGTCTGTCTGTTTGTCTGTTCCACCATCACGTCGAAACGGCTGGATAGATCTCAACCAAACTTCATATTTAGAGTATACTGACCCCGGGGAAGGTTTCGATATGCATATCATTTTAAAATCTTTGAAAAGACGGGGGTTTTATAGGAAAAACGGTTTTCCTCCATTTTCTCTTATACTATTATAGGCAAAATATCGAATTTGTCGTATAAGGACGAGACAAAGCTCAATTTAATCCTCTTGACGCAAAGAACAAAACTCGGTAAGCCCTACGGGCCCGAAAACCATGTTTTAAGGCCCTAAAACCAACCGTTACGGAGATATTGGCACCACACTACCCCTGCTCTAGGAATCGGATAAAGAAATGAACTGCCGTAACCATGACAACGTCAGCTCCAGGATTCTAGAGCAGTGAGATTATGCATGTACGTTTGGGCATAGCTGTCAACCAAAATAGGTACAAATAAGACTTAATATCTGGGAAAAAAATATACTGTTGTGTAAGGCACTCATAGGACTCCTTTGGGCGGGGATGGAAAGGGGGTGAAGAACGAGTGTAAAAATCTATATAAATAAAATTGTTTCTGTTTGTCTGTCTGTTTGTCTGTTCCACCATCACGTCGAAACGGCTGGATAGATCTCAACCAAACTTCATATTTAGGGTATACTCATCCCGGAGAAGGTTTTGATATGCATATCATTTTAAAATCCTTGAATAGACAGGGGGTTTATAGGAAAACCAGAATGGTTTTTCCACCATCACGTCGAAACGGCTGGATAGATCTCAACCAAACTTCATATTTAGAGGATACTCATCGCGGGGAAGTTTTCCTTATGCATATAATTTTAAAATATTTGAATATATGGGGGGTTTATAGGAAAATCAGAATGGTTTTTCCACCATCACGTCGAAACGGCTGGATGGATCTCAACCAAACATTGTATTTAGAGTATACTAATCCCGGGTAAGGTTTAGATATGCATATCATTTTAAAATCCTTGAATAGACGGGGGGTTTATAGGAAAACCAGAGTGGTTTTCCCACCATCACGTCGAAACGGCTGGATAGATCTCAACCAAACTTCATATTTAGAGGATACTCATCGCGGGGAAGTTTTCCATATGCATATCATTTTAAAATATTTGAATATATGGGGGGTTTATAGGAAAATCAGAATGGTTTTTCCACCATCACGTCGAAACGGCTGGATGGATCTCAACCAAACATTGTATTTAGAGTATACTAATCCCGGGGAAGGTTTAGATATGCATATCATTTTAAAATCCTTGAATAGACGGGGGGTTTATAGGAAAACCAGAGTGGTTTTCCCACCATCACGTCGAAACGGCTGGATAGATCTCAGCCAAACTTCATATTTAGAGTATACTCATCCCAGGAAAGGTTCCGATATGCATATAATTTTAAAATCTTTGAATAGACGGGGTGTTTATAGGAAAACCACAGTGGTTTTCCTCTATTTTCTCTTATACTATTGATTTTCTGTAAACTTCGTTTACCGTACGTGAAACGTCTCTTCATTATAAACAACTTTCGTTATGTTCATAATTTACCTTACTCTTCACATGACGGAGAAATTTACAATTTTCTGCTGGTATCATGCTCTGCATTTAGTGACCGACAGACCGACAACGAACCTACAGGTTACCATGGCAACGTCTCTGACTGCATGCCAGTAGGGAAGTAACGTATTGCCATTTTCCTCATCATGCTTTTAAATTCGTGGTTGTTCCTTGGGTAGATGGCAAGAGAGGCATCAATCGGCTCATCTGCGGGATATTGGCGGAATATCGTTGGAGGTTATAACCGCCCTCGAATAGATTAAGTAATAACACCATTAGTCATCTTCATATTTGTTTACCTAAGAATCACTGAACCTAAATTTCTCCTGTGTTAGCGCTTTATTATATCCATAACTCACGGCATTTATTTATTTGTCGTTATCCGGCTGTCCTCAGTTATAATCCATTTTCTATTAGTTTCAACATTCTTAACTGTATTATTTTCTTCCTTAATTACGCCGTATGTACGTGAATGCTAGAAACTACTGGATGCATTTCCACCAAGATTCGTATTTAGAATACACCTGTCCTTGATAGGTTGCAGGGCAAATATTGTTTCTAAATCCCTGAACTAACTGGGGGTTTATACGAAACCGAAACAGTGATTTTGCACTTCCAAAAAATATACACAACAAAAGTTTATGGAAGTCTACCTACCTTGGTAGAAATTAATGTCTAAATCTTTTTTTCTCATGTGCATCATTTCGATACGAGGATCAATAAGGGAGATATCATTAAAGGACCGTTTTTCTGTACAAGTCCCATCGGACTTAACTCACGAGCGGGTGCGTGTAAAGCGTATTCCTTACAACTTGAAAACTACTGAAGACATTCGAAACAAAATTTATATTTAGCATCCACCTGTCCAAAGGTAGGTTTTAAACGTAAATAACATTTCATGTTCCGGAATGGACTGGCGGTTTATAAGGAACCGAAATGGTGATTTTACTCTTCCACAATATATACAGAACAAGACCAACCTGACTGGAAATCGACCAAACCTGATGGAATTCCACCTCTAAACCTTTTTTTTCATGTGCATTTTTTCGTCAGGAGGATTAATAAGGGAGATATCATGAATGGTCACTTTTGCAGGTTAAGTCCAGCGGACATAGCCCAAAAGGTGTTTTACATGGAGCAGATTCCTTATCTATATAAATCAAATCGTAACGACTGTGTACCTCTACACTGACTATTTTGGCGAAATTTTCGTACAGCTTTCCGTTTAAGGGGTAATAATAACAATCTCCATAATTTTTGATTTCCTGAAAGTCCTAATTTTTACCCGCCTCGCCCAAAATCCACATTGTGGCATAATCTGCCAGAAGAATAAGAAGATAATTGAAATTTGACAAAATTATACGTTTTAGCCTGTAACGAATGAAAAATCCTATATCATTAAATTTTTCATTTTTTATCCCCGAAGAATATCGAAATATGCAGGCAATTTCAATGATGGTGCAGACCTTCGGAAATTCCTATCACGTAACGGATTGCACAATCTCCGTTCAATTTGGAATGATCTACAACCTTGGTCTTATGACTTTATGCCGTATCTGTATCCCTTTTACGTTTGATTTTTCTCTATTAATCGATGTTAAGTCAATTTGGAATTTTCACATGCATTATTCATACTTTCAATTACTTATATGAAATACAGAATCATCAAACTCTTCACGAAAATTGGCCCACTCAGTAGCCATATGTGAGCCAAATGCTACGTATGTAGCTGTCACATTATTATCCGAAAAGTAATGTAATGTGAGATGATCTTACAAAACCTTTACCCTGTTCCACGTTTCTAAATCTGACCCAAGAATAGGTGACATATCATTGGACCAGCTATTTAGGCCACTAAATCCGGCGTGTCTTATGGTATAATCCTTTGTCGATATGACGTACGTTTAGTAGCAGTTAATCTGTAAATGAAGGTCTTCAATATTGTAAACACGCATATACTTTCGTATGTCGATCTATATATATTCACTGATGTCGATTTAGCGATCGAGAAAGGGTCGGTCTGCTATTGTAATCAGTACTCCCCACACCGACTTTGACTGGCAGTAGGAAAGGGTTCCTTCTCCAACTCCTGTGTAACTGTCATTAGTAAGGAAGGCCTACAATTGTAATGAATAGTTCCCTTCTCGATTTGACTTGCAGAAGGTAAGTGAGCATGCAGTTTTGTTTAAAACTCCCCTACCCGATTGTGTTTGGCAGTAGGCAAGGGTGCCCGCCATTATAAAGAAATGTACTCATCTAAAATGTGACTGGCATTAGGCATAGTGGCCTGCTATTTTGATGGAAACTCACCAACTTGGTGTGACTGGCAGTACGCTGGCTGGCAGTAGGAAAAGGGGCCTGTCATTATAATGATAACTGCACAACTCAATTTCGAGTGATAGTAGGGTAATTGCCTGCCATTATAATAAAAACTGTAATCTGTCTGGAGGTAGGAAAGGGGGGCTGCCATTTTAACGAAAACTCCCCAAATCGATTCTGTCCGCACAGTAGGCAATGGGGCCTGCAATTATAATGTAAACTTCCCAACCTGATTGTGAATGCCAGTAGGCAAGTGAGCCTGCCGTTATATCACAAATCCGTAACAAACACTTTACATTGGAAACGTACGGGGACCTCCCCATGCTCTTTCTCGGATAACGCTAAGAGACATGCAATTTTAAAACTATCTTATTTACTGCATGTACACTATTTACTTCGATATTCGAATACAATGTAGAATACCGTAGCGAAGCACGGGTACATTCGCTAGTAAATCTATATAAATAAAATTGTTTCTGTTTGTCTGTTTGTCTGTCTGTTTGTCTGTTCCACCATCACGTCGAAACGGCTGGATAGATCTCAACCAAACTTCATATTTAGAGTATACTGACCCCGGGGAAGGTTTCGATATGCATATCATTTTAAAATCTTTGAAAAGACGGGGGTTTTATAGGAAAAACGGTTTTCCTCCATTTTCTCTTATACTATTATAGGCAAAATATCGAATTTGTCGTATAAGGACGAGACAAAGCTCAATTTAATCCTCTTGACGCAAAGAACAAAACTCGGTAAGCCCTACGGGCCCGAAAACCATGTTTTAAGGCCCTAAAACCAACCGTTACGGAGATATTGGCACCACACTACCCCTGCTCTAGGAATCGGATAAAGAAATGAACTGCCGTAACCATGGCAACGTCAGCTCCAGGATTCTAGAGCAGTGAGATTATGCATGTACGTTTGGGCATAGCTGTCAACCAAAATAGGTACAAATAAGACTTAATATCTGGGAAAAAAATATACTGTTGTGTAAGGCACTCATAGGACTCCTTTGGGCGGGGATGGAAAGGGGGTGAAGAACGAGTATAAAAATCTTACTATATATAGAAATGGAAGTGTGTGTGTAAATGACACATCTCCAACTAAACCACTGGAGCAATTTCAACCAAACTTGGTACACGAATCACTTACTATCGGGAGACGATCACTGTGGGGGGTAAGCCATCCCTAGCGCCCTTAAGGGAGAGGGTCAGGGGGGTGGTAGTTACAATAATAATCGAGAATAGTGTCGAATTCATAGTTTTCGGGGACGCTGAGTTGAAAAGTGATACTCTAGAATTTTTTTAAAATCCAGCCCCCTTTTAGGTTGGGAGCAAAGGGTGGGGGGGTGGGGTGAGATATAGAAATAATTAAAAACAGTTTCGAATCCATAGATTTCAGGGTCTCTGAGATGAATAGTATTACTCCGGATTTTTTGCAAATCCAAGTGGGGAGCGAAGGGGGTGAGATATAAAATTAATCGAAAAACTACATATAAAAATATTATCTTCTTCTTCTTACTATATATAAAAATTGATGTATGTGTGTGCGTGGGTGTGTGGGTGTGGGTGTGTATATGACACATCTCCTCCTAAACCACTGGAGCAATTTCACCAAACGTGGTACACTTATCAATTAGTATCAGGAGACAAACCGCGTGAGGGTAAGACACCCCTAGCACCCTTTTGGCAGGGGGCGAGGGGAGTGGTATAAAAATAATCTTATAAATAAAGTTGTTCGTTTCTGTTTGTCTGTTTGTTTGTTTGTTTGTTTGTTTGTTTGTTTGTTTGTTTGTTTGTTTGTTTGTTTGTTTGTTTGTTTGTTTGTTTGTTTGTTTGGCTTAAGTGCGGCCAATATCCAGTATTCGGGAGATAGTAGGTTCGAACCCCACTGTCGGCAGCTCTGAAAATGGTTTTCCGTGGTTTCCCATTTTCACACCAGGCAAATGCTGGGGCTGTACCTTAATTAAGGCCACGGCCGATTCCTTCCAACTCCTATCCCTTCCCTGTCCCATCGTCGCCATAAGACCTATCTGTGTCGGTGCGACGTAAAGCAACTAGCAAAATAAAAAGAATAAAAATGTTTGTTTGTTCCACCATCACGTCGAAAGGGCTGGATAGATCTCAACCAAACTTCATATTTAGAGTATACTCACCCCGGGGAAGGTTTCGATATGCATATCATTTTAAAATCTTTGAAAAGACGGGGGTCTATAGGAAAACCACAACGGTCTTCCTCCATTTTCTCTTATACTATTGATTTTCTGCAAACTCTGTGGACCGTATGTGAAAGGTCTCTTCATCACAAACAACTTTCGTTGTGTTCATAATTTACCTTACTCTTCAAATGACGGAGAAATTTACTATTTTCTGCCGATACCATGCTCGGCATTGAGGGACCGACAGAGCGATAACGAATATATGGGTTACCATGGCAACGTCTCTGACTGCTTGCCAGCAGGGAAGTAACGTATTGTCATTTTCCTCATCATTCCTTTAAATTCGTGGTTGTTCCTTGGGTAGAAAGCAAGAGAGTCGTCAATCGGCCATTCTGCGGGATATTGGCGGAATATCATTGGAGGTTATAACCGTCCTCGAATAGCATAAGTAATAACACAAATATTCATCTTCTTATCTGATTACCTAAGAATCCCTGCGCCTAAATTTCTCTCCGATTACCGCTTTCTTATATCCATAACTCACTCCGGCATAATTTATTGAGGAGCATTTGATTTTCCAATACATTCACTTGGTATTTATATATTTGTCGTCATCCGGATGTCCTCTGTTATAATCTATTTTCTATTAATTTCAACTTACTAAACTGTATTACTTTCTTCCTTAATTACCACGTATGTATGCGAGTGCTAATCCCGAATGCTGTACACTCTTTCCTTTGAGGAAATATTCTAAGCTATGCAAATGTATAACTTCTGGCCCAGGAAAATTCCGAAATATGGATGCAATTTTAACGGCGGTGCAGACCTTCGTTTCGGGGTAATTGGTGGCAGTAGTATAATAGACGGGTTCGGCGGCCTCCTCCTCCTCCGGCTCTCGGGAGAGGCCTCCTCCTCAGCCAGTGGCCTCCTCCTCCTCCTCAGCCAGTGGCCTCCCAGTGGCCACCTCCTCCTCCTCCTCAGCCAGTGGCCTCCCAGTGGCCTCCTCCACCTCAGCCAGAGGCCTCTTCCAGTGCTGCCAACTTAACCTAACTAGCGCGAGATAAACAAAGCCACGTGCTTTTTGACAGCTGTCATCGACAACAACGCATCGCTAACCTCAGTACTACCATCTTGACGGGCCTAAACCCCAGTAGTGCTAACTTAACCTAACTAGCATGAGGTAAACAAACCCACGTGTTTTTTGACAGCCACGTGCTTTTTGACAGATTTGTAAACAAAGCCACGTGCTTTTTGACAGCTGTCATCGACAACAACGCATCGCAAACCTCAGTACTACCATCTTGACGGGCCTAAACCCCAGTAGTGCCAACTTAACCTAACTAGCATGAGGTAAACAAAGCCACGTGTTTTTTGACAGCCACGTGCTTTTTGACAGATTTGTAAACAAAGCCACGTGCTTTTTGACAGCTGTCATCGACAACAACGCATCGCTAACCTCAGTACTGCCATCTTGACGGGAATAAACCTCAGTAGTGCCAACTTAACCTAACTAGCTCGAGATAAACAAAGCCACGTGCTTTTTGACAGCCACATGCTTTTTGACAGCTGCCATCCGCCATCTTTAAACTACAGAGCGCTGTGCTGCCCTCTTGCGTCACCTGTCATCGGCAGTGCTGCCATCTTGGCGGGCCTAAACCTTAGTGCTACCAACTTAACCTCACTAGCTCGAGATAAACAAATCCACGTGCTTTTTGACAGCCACGTGCTTTTTTGACAGCTGTCATCCACCATCTTTAATCCATAGAGCACAGTGCTGCCCTCTTTAGCTACTTACCTTTGAAATGTGGTGGCGGATAATTTGAAAAATGCTTTTTGACGGCAGCCATCTTGCATCGCAAACCTCAGTGCTGCCCTCTTTAGCTAGATACCTGTGGTAGCAGACAATTCCACGTGACAGCAGCCATCTTTAATCAAGAGAGCACCGTGCTGCCCTCTATGTGGTGGCGGCAAATTGAAAAATTCCACGTGCTCTTGTTTGGAAACAAACTCACGTGCTTTTTTGACAGCTACCATCCACCATCTTTAATCAACAGAGCACAGTGCTATGCTGTACTCTTTAGCTAGATACCTTTGAAATGTGGTGGCGGCAATTTGAAAAATTCTATGTGCTCTTGTTGGGAAACAAAGCCACGTGCTTTTTTGACAGCTGTCATCCGCCATCTTTAATCAATAGAGCACCGTGCTGCTATCATGCGGGCAATTTCATCACCTATCACCCGCCATCTTTAATCTACAGAACACCGTGCTGCCCTCTTTATGGCTACTACCTTAAGCATGTAGTAGCGGGCAATTTGAAAAGTTCTGTTAGCTATCATCCGCCATCTTTAATCAAGAGAGCACCGTGCTGCCATCTTTAGCTAGATACCTTTGAAATGTGGTGGCGGCAAATTGAAAAATTCCACATGCTCTTGTTTGGAAACAAACTCACGTGCTTTTTGACAGCTACCATCCGCCATCTTTAATCAACAGAGCATAGTGCTGCCCTCTTTAGTTTGAAATGTGGTGGCGGCAAATTCCACATGCTCTTGTTTGGTAAACATAGCCACGTGCTTTTTTGACAGCTATCATCCGCCATCTTTGAGCACCGTGCTGCCCTCTTTATCGCAGTAGATGTAAATTCGTCACCTGTCATACGCAGTGCTGCTATCTTTAGCTAGATACCTTTGAAATGTGGTGGTGGATAATTTAAAAAGAAAAATTCTACAGCAGTCCTCTCTCGACGCTAATTGCATAAGATGGCGGCTATACATGACTCCTTAAGGGTGCTTACGCAAGATGGCTGCTATACACAGGTTCTTATGAGACGCCCTTGGGATGCTTGCGCAAGATGGTGGTTATACAAGGCTCCTTATGAGACACCCTAGTGATGCTTGCGCAAGATGGCGGTTGCTCTTATGAGGCGGCTTAAGGGTCCTTGCACAAGATGGCTAGAGACGCCCTAAGGATGCTTGCGCAAGATGGCGGACACAAGATGGCGGCTATACACGTCTCCTTATGAGACGCCTTAAGGGTGCTTGCGCAAGATGGCTGCTGCTCTTAGCTTAGAGGCTAACGTGTCGTGCTAGTTCGATTCATTAAATTTAGGGCTTAAATGCAAAATGTTAAATATCTCGAAAGCAGTGCACCGTAGAGCAAAACGGACAAAATTTTTCTGCCTAATACCTAGGTTCGCAGTATGAGGAACAAGAAAATCATAGTCTAATGATGGGATCAACGGTTCGGTTCCTACTTAGGCCCTTTGGCATTTGCTCTGTTTTAGCTTGTATTGAAGCGAGTCTTCGTAACATGATCAGGTTTAGCTATGGTAGAGAGTATAACGTGCCGTGCAGGTTCGATTCATTAAATTTGGAGGCTTAAATGCAAAATGTTAAATATCTCGAAAACGATGCATCGTAGAGCAAAACGGACAAAATTTTTCCGCCTAATACGTAGGTTCGTAGTATCAGGAACAAGAAAAAACATAGTCTAATGATGAGATCAACGGTTCGATTCCTACTTAAGCCCTTTGCCATTCGCAGCTATCTATTTCTACAAGATGGTGGCTGCTCTTATGAGAAACAAGATGCCTTGAGACGTCCTAGGGATGCTTACGCAAGATGGCAGACACAAAATGGTGACTATACATAGCTCCTTATGAGACGGCCTAGGGGTGCTCGCACAAGATGGCGGCTACTCTTAGCTTAGAGGCTACTGCGCAAGATAACAGCTGCTGTTATGCATGTGGTGGAGGGCAATTTGAAATTCTATGTGCTTAATCAACAGAGCACCCTGCTGCCCTCTTTAGCTGAAATGTGGTGGTGGATAATTTGAAAAATTCTTTTGACAGCTATCATCTTTAAACAAAGGCGACTATACATAGGCTGTTAAGGCCTTATTATTCTCCTCCTCCTCCTCTACCTCCTCCTCCGCCTCTTATGTCAAGGCATAGCTTTATATCGAACAAGTTTAAACCTGCATCGCGAAGGCAAGCGTGTGCAGCGATAACATTATTGTGCATGTTTAGACTTTCGAAACATAAGAAGAGTAGAATCAAACGCTGTACTCGATACGACATGTGATCAGAACATTGATTGATGCGTTCAGAAAAACAAAATAAGTGATCAAGACTAGAATCGAACAATGTACTCAATACATCATGTGTTTAGAATATGTCAGGGGATACGCTTGTTCTAAGAAGATCAGATTGAAACATAACAAGACTAGAATAGAACACTGTAATCGATGTTGTTAACTTCAACATGTGATCAGAACATTGATTGATGTGTTCAGAACACAAAATAAGTGATCATGACTAGAATCGAACACTGTACTCGATACAACATGTGATCAGAACATTGATCGATGTGTTCAGAACACGAAATAAGTGATCAAGACTAGAATCGAACACTGTACTCAATACAACATGTGTTTAGAACATGTTAGGGGGTACCCTCGTTCTAAGAAGATCAGAATGAAACATAACAAGACTAGAATCGAACACTGTAATCGATGTTGTTAACCTCAACATATGATCAGAACATTGTTTGATGTGTTCAGAGCAAAAGTACAATTTTGATGATTTGCGCAGCTAACTCGCTCGGTAAACGATATAGCCAAAGTATAACTTCAAATTATTTACCTTCCATCATTCGTCTTGTGTGTAAAAATCAGTCGAACAAGTTATCGCATAAACATGGCTGAAAAAAAATCGTGATAGGGTATGGAACCCAGGGGTTACATCTTATCTGAAGGGCAAAAAGGATGAAAGGACTCTTCCTCCTCCTTACCGCACATTCCTTGGCTAAAGGGCTAATGGGCTAAAGGGCTAATGGGCTAAAGGGCTAAAGGGCTAAAGGTGCAACAACCTCATCGATCGCTATCAGCAAGAACGCTTGTACTTTGTAGAAAATTAATCTTTATTGGTAAATGGTTTTATGTTCAGAACAAGGAATGGAACCTAGGGGTTACGTCTTACCTAATAAAATCCCCGAGGTGCGATGAGTTACGTTTTTCGAACTAGTGTTTGGAACACTGAACTTTTCAAGATGGCAAGAGTGAGGTTAGCAATGTTCTGTTGTTGGATTTTAAATTCCGCGCTACAACATGCATAAGGTGGCAGCCCTTGAGGTTTACTCCCGTAAAGATGGCAAGAGTGAGGTTAGCAATGTTCCGTTGTTGGATTTTTAAAATTCGCCGCTATAACATGCAAAAGGTGGCAGCCTTGAGGTTTACCGCCGTAAAGATGGCAGCAGTGAGGTTAGCGACGCTCCATTGTCCTTCAAAGTGAGGTTAGGGTTCGTCAAGAAGACAGCTGTCAAAAAAGCACGTGGCTATGTTTACCAAACAAGAGCACGTGGTCGTGACGTCACGGTCACGTAATCAATCCTTAGCTCGACGTCGCTAAGAGCAGCATTAGGATTAGCTATTCTTAAAAGTCTTGGGAACAGAGCAGCAGTATGAATTGCTATGTTTCAAAGCGTGTACACATCACCTATCGATTTTACATACATCGACCATCGAACTAAACTTCATCCGCTAGATCGTGCTGCTATCTTAGCATGACTTTAAAGTACAATGAATAGCCATGTTTCAAAGCGTGTACACATTACCTAGCGATTTTGCACGCATCGACTCTCGTACTAAACTTCTTCCGCTAGATTGTGCTGCTATCTTAGCATGACTAAGATGCATGAACTGAAAGTACGAAGAATAACCATGTTTTAAAGCGTGTACACATTACCTATCGACTTTGCATGTATCGACTCTCGTACTAAACTTCTGCGGGTAGATTGTGCTGCTATCTTAGCATAACTTATACGCATGAACTTAAAGTACAGAGAATAGCTATGTCTCAAAGCGTGTACACATTACTTATTGATTTTGCATGCAACAAATATCGTACTAAACTTCTTCCTCTAGATTGTACTGCTATCTTAGCATAACTTATACACATGAACTTAAAAGTAGAAAGAATAGCCATGTTTCAAAGCGTGTACACATTACTTATTGATTTTGCATGCATCAAATATCGTACTAAACTCCTTCCGCTAGATTGTGCTGCTATCTTAACACAACCTATACGCACGACCTTAAAGTAAAAAGGTGTGTACACATCACCTATCGATTTTGCATGCATCGAATCTCGTACTGAACTTCGTCCGCTAGATTGTGCTGGTATCTTAGCATAACTTATACACATGAACTTAAAAGTACAAAGAATAGCCATGTTTCAAAGCGTGTACACATCAACTATCGAATTTGCATGTATTGACTCTCGTACTAAACTCCTTCCGCTAGATCGTGCTGCTATCTTAGGATAACCAATACGCATGACCTTAAAGTAAAAAAGAATAGCCATGTTTCAAAGTGTGTACACATTACCTATCGACTTTGCATGCAACAAATATTGTACTAAACTTCTTCCGCTAGGTTGTGCTGCTATCTTAGCATAACCTGTACGCATGTACTTAAAGTACAAAGAATAGCCATGTTTCAAAGCGTGTACACATTACTTATTGATTTTGCATGCATCAAATCTCGTACTAAATTTATTCCGCTAGATTGTGCTGCTATCTTAGCATAACCTATACCAATGAACTTAAAGTACAATGATTAGTCATGTTTCAAAGCGTGTACACATCAACTATCGAATTTGCATGTATCGACTCTCGTACTAAACTTCTGCAGGTAGATTGTGCTGCTATCTTAGCATAACTAAGACGCATGAACTTAAAGTACAAAGAATAGCTATGTCTCAAAGCATGTACACATTACCTATCGATTTTACAAGCATCGACTCTCGTACTAAACTTCTTCCGCTAGATTGTGCTGGTATCTTAGCATAACCTATACGCATGGCCTTAAGGTACAAAGAATAGCCATGTTTCAAAGCGTGTACACATTACCTATCGATTTTGCATGCATTGACTCTCGTACTAAACTTCTTCCGCTAGATTGTGCTGACATCTTAGCATAACTTATACACATGAACTTAAAAGTACAAAGAATAGCCATGTTTCAAAGCATGTACACATTACCTATGGATTTTGCATGCATTGACTCTCGTACTAATCTCCTCCCGCTAGATTGTGCTGCTATCCTAGCATAACCTATACGCATGACCTTAAAGTAAAAAGAATAGCCATGTTTCAAAGTGTGTACACATCACCTATCGATTTGCATGCAACAAATATCGTACTAAACTTCTTCCGCTAGATTGTGCTGCTATCTTAGCATAACTAAGATGCATGAACTGAAAGTACGAAGAATAACCATGTTTTAAAGCGTGTACTCATTACTTATCGATTTTACATACATCGACTCTCGTACTAAACTTCTTGCGCTAGATTGTGCCGCTATCTTAGCATAACCTGTACGCATGAACTTAAAGTACAAAGAATAGCCTTGTTTCAAAGCGTTTACACATTACCTAATGATTTTGCACGAAACGACTATCATACTAAACATTTCCCACTAGATTGTGCTAAAATCATGTAAGTATGCTGCTATCTTAGCATAACCTATCGATTTTACATGCATCGACTATCGTACTAGACTTCTTCCGCTAGAGCATGTAGCAATCGCTTTTGTGTATCCCAAACCCATGTGCATGAACTTAAAGCATAAAGATGAGCTATGTTCTAAAGCGTGTACACATCACCTATCGATAATGTATGCATCGACTGTCGTACTAAACTTCTCCTGACAGAGCGTACGAGTATCGCTTGTGTGTAGCTATGTCTCAAAGCATGTACACATTACCTATCGATTTTACAAGCATCGACTCTCGTACTAAACTTCTTCCGCTAGATTGTGCTGGTATCTTAGCATAACCTATACGCATGGCCTTAAGGTACAAAGAATAGCCATGTTTCAAAGCGTGTACACATTACCTATCGATTTTGCATGCATTGACTCTCGTACTAAACTTCTTCCGCTAGATTGTGCTGACATCTTAGCATAACTTATACACATGAACTTAAAAGTACAAAGAATAGCCATGTTTCAAAGCATGTACACATTACCTATGGATTTTGCATGCATTGACTCTCGTACTAATCTCCTCCCGCTAGATTGTGCTGCTATCCTAGCATAACCTATACGCATGACCTTAAAGTAAAAAGAATAGCCATGTTTCAAAGTGTGTACACATCACCTATCGATTTGCATGCAACAAATATCGTACTAAACTTCTTCCGCTAGATTGTGCTGCTATCTTAGCATAACTAAGATGCATGAACTGAAAGTACGAAGAATAACCATGTTTTAAAGCGTGTACTCATTACTTATCGATTTTACATACATCGACTCTCGTACTAAACTTCTTGCGCTAGATTGTGCCGCTATCTTAGCATAACCTGTACGCATGAACTTAAAGTACAAAGAATAGCCTTGTTTCAAAGCGTTTACACATTACCTAATGATTTTGCACGAAACGACTATCATACTAAACATTTCCCACTAGATTGTGCTAATATCATGTAAGTGTGCTGCTATCTTAGCATAACCTATCGATTTTACATGCATCGACTATCGTACTAGACTTCTTCCGCTAGAGCATGTAGCAATCGCTTTTGTGTATCCCAAACCCATGTGCATGAACTTAAAGCATAAAGATGAGCTATGTTCTAAAGCGTGTACACATCACCTATCGATAATGTATGCATCGACTGTCGTACTAAACTTCTCCTGACAGAGCGTACGAGTATCGCTTGTGTGTGCACGAACTTAAAGCATAAAGAATAGCAATGTATAAAAATCTTGTAAACAAAGCAGCAGCATTACGTATAGTCAAGTTTAAATGCGTGCACACATCATGTATCCATGATGCACATAGTACTAAACTTATTCCATTAGAATGTACAAAGTTCGCATGTGTTTGTATTGCTATCTTAGCATAGCCTATGTGAATGAACTTAAAGCATAAAGAATATTTATGTGTAAAAAATCTTGTGAACATAGCAGAATGTTTACTACGTAGTTGTAGACATTAAACTTTGCATGCTGAGGCGGCATACTACGTGACCGTGACGTCACGACCACGTGCTCTTGTTTGGTAAACATAGCCACGTGCTTTTTTGACAGCTGTCTTCTTGACGAACCCTAACCTCACTTTGAAGGACAATGGAGCGTCGCTAACCTCACTGCTGCCATCTTTACGGCGGTAAACCTCAAGGCTGCCACCTTTTGCATGTTATAGCGGCGAATTTTAAAAATCCAACAACGGAACATTGCTAACCTCACTCTTGCCATCTTTACGGGAGTAAACCTCAAGGGCTGCCACCTTATGCATGTTGTAGCGCGGAATTTAAAATCCAACAACAGAACATTGCTAACCTCACTCTTGCCATCTTGAAAAGTTCAGTGTTCCAAACACTAGTTCGAAAAACGTAACTCATCGCACCTCGGGGATTTTATTAGGTAAGACGTAACCCCTAGGTTCCATTCCTTGTTCTGAACATAAAACCATTTACCAATAAAGATTAATTTTCTACAAAGTACAAGCGTTCTTGCTGATAGCGATCGATGAGGTTGTTGCACCTTTAGCCCTTTAGCCCTTTAGCCCATTAGCCCTTTAGCCCATTAGCCCTTTAGCCAAGGAATGTGCGGTAAGGAGGAGGAAGAGTCCTTTCATCCTTTTTGCCCTTCAGATAAGATGTAACCCCTGGGTTCCATACCCTATCACGATTTTTTTTCAGCCATGTTTATGCGATAACTTGTTCGACTGATTTTTACACACAAGACGAATGATGGAAGGTAAATAATTTGAAGTTATACTTTGGCTATATCGTTTACCGAGCGAGTTAGCTGCGCAAATCATCAAAATTGTACTTTTGCTCTGAACACATCAAACAATGTTCTGATCATATGTTGAGGTTAACAACATCGATTACAGTGTTCGATTCTAGTCTTGTTATGTTTCATTCTGATCTTCTTAGAACGAGGGTACCCCCTAACATGTTCTAAACACATGTTGTATTGAGTACAGTGTTCGATTCTAGTCTTGATCACTTATTTCGTGTTCTGAACACATCGATCAATGTTCTGATCACATGTTGTATCGAGTACAGTGTTCGATTCTAGTCATGATCACTTATTTTGTGTTCTGAACACATCAATCAATGTTCTGATCACATGTTGAAGTTAACAACATCGATTACAGTGTTCTATTCTAGTCTTGTTATGTTTCAATCTGATCTTCTTAGAACAAGCGTATCCCCTGACATATTCTAAACACATGATGTATTGAGTACATTGTTCGATTCTAGTCTTGATCACTTATTTTGTTTTTCTGAACGCATCAATCAATGTTCTGATCACATGTCGTATCGAGTACAGCGTTTGATTCTACTCTTCTTATGTTTCGAAAGTCTAAACATGCACAATAATGTTATCGCTGCACACGCTTGCCTTCGCGATGCAGGTTTAAACTTGTTCGATATAAAGCTATGCCTTGACATAAGAGGCGGAGGAGGAGGTAGAGGAGGAGGAGGAGAATAATAAGGCCTTAACAGCCTATGTATAGTCGCCTTTGTTTAAAGATGATAGCTGTCAAAAGAATTTTTCAAATTATCCACCACCACATTTCAGCTAAAGAGGGCAGCAGGGTGCTCTGTTGATTAAGCACATAGAATTTCAAATTGCCCTCCACCACATGCATAACAGCAGCTGTTATCTTGCGCAGTAGCCTCTAAGCTAAGAGTAGCCGCCATCTTGTGCGAGCACCCCTAGGCCGTCTCATAAGGAGCTATGTATAGTCACCATTTTGTGTCTGCCATCTTGCGTAAGCATCCCTAGGACGTCTCAAGGCATCTTGTTTCTCATAAGAGCAGCCACCATCTTGTAGAAATAGATAGCTGCGAATGGCAAAGGGCTTAAGTAGGAATCGAACCGTTGATCTCATCATTAGACTATGTTTTTTCTTGTTCCTGATACTACGAACCTACGTATTAGGCGGAAAAATTTTGTCCGTTTTGCTCTACGATGCATCGTTTTCGAGATATTTAACATTTTGCATTTAAGCCTCCAAATTTAATGAATCGAACCTGCACGGCACGTTATACTCTCTACCATAGCTAAACCTGATCATGTTACGAAGACTCGCTTCAATACAAGCTAAAACAGAGCAAATGCCAAAGGGCCTAAGTAGGAACCGAACCGTTGATCCCATCATTAGACTATGATTTTCTTGTTCCTCATACTGCGAACCTAGGTATTAGGCAGAAAAATTTTGTCCGTTTTGCTCTACGGTGCACTGCTTTCGAGATATTTAACATTTTGCATTTAAGCCCTAAATTTAATGAATCGAACTAGCACGACACGTTAGCCTCTAAGCTAAGAGCAGCAGCCATCTTGCGCAAGCACCCTTAAGGCGTCTCATAAGGAGACGTGTATAGCCGCCATCTTGTGTCCGCCATCTTGCGCAAGCATCCTTAGGGCGTCTCTAGCCATCTTGTGCAAGGACCCTTAAGCCGCCTCATAAGAGCAACCGCCATCTTGCGCAAGCATCACTAGGGTGTCTCATAAGGAGCCTTGTATAACCACCATCTTGCGCAAGCATCCCAAGGGCGTCTCATAAGAACCTGTGTATAGCAGCCATCTTGCGTAAGCACCCTTAAGGAGTCATGTATAGCCGCCATCTTATGCAATTAGCGTCGAGAGAGGACTGCTGTAGAATTTTTCTTTTTAAATTATCCACCACCACATTTCAAAGGTATCTAGCTAAAGATAGCAGCACTGCGTATGACAGGTGACGAATTTACATCTACTGCGATAAAGAGGGCAGCACGGTGCTCAAAGATGGCGGATGATAGCTGTCAAAAAAGCACGTGGCTATGTTTACCAAACAAGAGCATGTGGAATTTGCCGCCACCACATTTCAAACTAAAGAGGGCAGCACTATGCTCTGTTGATTAAAGATGGCGGATGGTAGCTGTCAAAAAGCACGTGAGTTTGTTTCCAAACAAGAGCATGTGGAATTTTTCAATTTGCCGCCACCACATTTCAAAGGTATCTAGCTAAAGATGGCAGCACGGTGCTCTCTTGATTAAAGATGGCGGATGATAGCTAACAGAACTTTTCAAATTGCCCGCTACTACATGCTTAAGGTAGTAGCCATAAAGAGGGCAGCACGGTGTTCTGTAGATTAAAGATGGCGGGTGATAGGTGATGAAATTGCCCGCATGATAGCAGCACGGTGCTCTATTGATTAAAGATGGCGGATGACAGCTGTCAAAGAAGCACGTGGCTTTGTTTCCCAACAAGAGCACATAGAATTTTTCAAATTGCCGCCACCACATTTCAAAGGTATCTAGCTAAAGAGTACAGCATAGCACTGTGCTCTGTTGATTAAAGATGGTGGATGGTAGCTGTCAAAAAAGCACGTGAGTTTGTTTCCAAACAAGAGCACGTGGAATTTTTCAATTTGCCGCCACCACATAGAGGGCAGCACGGTGCTCTCTTGATTAAAGATGGCTGCTGTCACGTGGAATTGTCTGCTACCACAGGTATCTAGCTAAAGAGGGCAGCACTGAGGTTTGCGATGCAAGATGGCTGCCGTCAAAAAGCATTTTTCAAATTATCCGCCACCACATTTCAAAGGTAAGTAGCTAAAGAGGGCAGCACTGTGCTCTATGGATTAAAGATGGTGGATGACAGCTGTCAAAAAAGCACGTGGCTGTCAAAAAGCACGTGGATTTGTTTATCTCGAGCTAGTGAGGTTAAGTTGGTAGCACTAAGGTTTAGGCCCGCCAAGATGGCAGCACTGCCGATGACAGGTGACGCAAGAGGGCAGCACAGCGCTCTGTAGTTTAAAGATGGCGGATGGCAGCTGTCAAAAAGCATGTGGCTGTCAAAAAGCACGTGGCTTTGTTTATCTCGAGCTAGTTAGGTTAAGTTGGCACTACTGAGGTTTATTCCCGTCAAGATGGCAGTACTGAGGTTAGCGATGCGTTGTTGTCGATGACAGCTGTCAAAAAGCACGTGGCTTTGTTTACAAATCTGTCAAAAAGCACGTGGCTGTCAAAAAACACGTGGCTTTGTTTACCTCATGCTAGTTAGGTTAAGTTGGCACTACTGGGGTTTAGGCCCGTCAAGATGGTAGTACTGAGGTTTGCGATGCGTTGTTGTCGATGACAGCTGTCAAAAAGCACGTGGCTTTGTTTACAAATCTGTCAAAAAGCACGTGGCTGTCAAAAAACACGTGGGTTTGTTTACCTCATGCTAGTTAGGTTAAGTTAGCACTACTGGGGTTTAGGCCCGTCAAGATGGTAGTACTGAGGTTAGCGATGCGTTGTTGTCGATGACAGCTGTCAAAAAGCACGTGGCTTTGTTTATCTCGCGCTAGTTAGGTTAAGTTGGCAGCACTGGAAGAGGCCTCTGGCTGAGGTGGAGGAGGCCACTGGGAGGCCAC